>NW_017728906.1:49497244-49514469 GCF_001723895.1 Crocodylus porosus | reverse complement strand
CGCTTCTCGGCGGCGAGGTGGCGCTAGGGGCTCTCGGCGGAGCAGCCGCGCCGGCCCTCGGCTGCTGCACGAGCGGGAGCGGGAGCGGGAGCGGGAGCGGGAGGGAGGCGGGCGTTGCTCCGCTCCGCTCGCTTCGCGGGTCGGCGCCGCGACGGGGGGTGCTCTCGTCTCCGGACTCGGCCCGGGCCGGCTGCTGCCGCCGCCGCTGCTGTAGGACGGAGCAGGTACGTCTGGACCGGGCTCTCCCGCCTCGGAGCAGCTGCGGGGTTAATGTGTGTGGGGGGGTCCCCCTCCCTCCCATGTGGGGGCCCGCGTGCAATTCTCTCTGTAACGCCCTCTCCCGTGCTGCTGCAGGCAGAGGAGTTCAAGTGCCCCGAGGGGCTGGCTAGTACCTGCCAGCCGTGGGCTACTCCAAGGGAGAGGGAGGCATCCCTTCAAAGGGAAGGGGTGGGGGTTGCATAGGGCCAGCTCCTGCCTCCATCCCTCGGGGATGCTGCAGTGCAACTCTCCCAGCCGGCTTCCCCCCCTTGCCAGGTGCCCTGGCATCCCTGGGGGAGAATGTGTGTGTGTGTGTGTGTGAGTGTGTGTGAGAGAATGTATGTGCGTGTCTGAGTGTGCATGTGTGAGAGAGAGAAGTGTGTGTTTGCGTGTGTGAGAGAGAGGAGTGTTATGCGTGGGAGAAGTGTGTGAGTATGTGTGAGAGAGAGGAGTGTGTGCATGTGTGAGAGAGAGAGAAAGAGGTGTGTGTGTGAGAGAAGTGTGGAAGTGTGCGTGTGGGTGAGGGAGAAGTGTGTGTGAAGTGTGTGTGTGGGTGTGTAAAGTCTCCAGAAGCAGCCTTGGGGGAGGTGGCATGGGGGAGAAGGTGCAGCCTTCTTGGTGCTTGGAGCATGCAGATGCAGGGATGGGATGTTTTCGTCCCACAGCTCTTCCCTTGCAGACCCACTTTTTTGGGTTAAGCCACAGCTGCTAGCCTCCAGGATGCTGCCCATTCAGGGCAGTGCTGCTGGGTTGATAAAAGGCTGCATTTATCTTTTTGTCAAACTGTTGCTTATAGGACATCCACTGAGGGGCCCTTTGCTGCCCTATGCTGCAAGCCCCACACAGGCTGATCAGTATTAGTGCTAGCTTGGCGTTTGGAGTAGTCACACCTTTAGTCTAGAAACATTCTCTGACTGGCTGCCACCTGCTTACACAGCTGTGATTTGCCCCTAGAGGCCTGGTGGGCCAGGACAGACTTCTATCCCTTCTTTACAGCCAGGGGCATGAGAAGATACTGGAGGACTTCAATTTGAGCAACTCATCTGTGGGGAGTGGCCACAGCTTAATGGAACAGGAGCTGGGTAGCGCAGATCAGAGAGAATCCTGCCCTGGAGTGGCATCACTTTGAGCTTCATAACCAGTGCTTAAAACCACTTTAAGGTGTTTCTATGCAAACAATCCAGGGGTTAAGAGCTCCAGGAGCTGTCCAAAATTACTGTGTAACAAGGCCCTAGGTGCTTGTGATAACATGCATCTATGGCATGGTATCCTCCTCACCCCCACCCACTTCCCACTGTCAGCATAACAATGCTCTGTAGACTGGTGGTGGTGGGTTGTGCTGTCCTGTTTTCATAGACGGTGTTTGCCTTTTACAGGGACAGCTCTATAATTGTCCTGTTACAGGGGACAGCTCTATAATCATCAGTGTGTGCCTAGTGTTTTGGAATGGCGTTATAGCTCTACTGGTCCAGGAAATGTACCAGAGGCAAGGGTTGGGTGTTTGTTTTGTTTTTTTGGGAGGGGGGTGGTGATAACTCTGAATGGGCCACCTCTGTCACTGGGAGTAATGCTGTAACACAGTCTTTGGTTATGCAGGGATCAGTCTGAAGACCTGTGCTGTGTAATGCTGGGGGGAAGACACAGAAAATCATTGCTGATAGTTTCCAGGTGGTACAAAAACAGGGGCAGTGGTGAATAAGGAAGAGGATAAATTGCCCATACAGAGCAATCTGGGGTGCTTGGTAAACTGGGCAAGTCAAGGAATAGGCTGCATTAAATGGCTAAATAGAAAGTTCTGCATCTAGCAACAAACAATGTGCATATAGGATGGGAACTCTACACTGGATAGAAGAGATTTGGAGAATGGCTTGAGGATCTTTGTGGGTAATCCACTGGGCATGCACTCCCAGCATGAAGCTGTCTCCCAAAGGAGACTATTGGTATTCCTTGGATGTTCATACAAAGGGGTTAAATTGCCTCTGTATTTGGCTCTGACCCAAATACAGCTGGAATGCTATGTCTATGTTTCTTGTTCACATTTCAAGAAGCATTTAAAAAAGCTGGGATTGGTACAGAGAGCCATGAGACTAACAAATCCATTGAGAAACATCCTTTACAGTGAGAGACTCTTCTGTTTAGCTTATCAAGGTAAAGCCTAGGGGGTGACTTGATGGCAATCTGTAAATCCATGTATATGGAACAAAATCAGATAAAAGAGTCTAATTGATGACAGTATATAAAGATTCAGAACCTGGAGGACTGGAACTAGACAGGTTTAGATTAGATACAAGAAGCAGATACTTAACAGTGAAAGGAATTAATTGCTGGAACAGCTACCGCTGGTTATGGCGGGTTCTACATCACTGCAGATTTTTAGATCAAATTCAACTGTTTTCCTAAAAACTATTTCCTAGTTTAAACAGGAATTATTTTGGGTAAAATCTGTGGTCTATGTATGTAGATGGTCAAAATAGATATTTAGAGTGGCCTTCTCTTACTTTATGATCTTTATGATTTCGTGCTTTATGATCAATGAAAACTGTGGAAAACTTGATACCTCCTTTCCAACTAGGCACTGAGTCACTGATGACTACTACTCTTTTGTGCAAGGTGATCCAACCAGTTATGTATCTACCTTACAGTATTTTCATCTGGGGTGCATTTCTTAGATAACTAATAAAAATGCCGTAGAAAGCAGTGGAAGAAACCTTGCTTAGGTTGAGGTATATCATATCAACTACTTTTCCCCTTTCTGCATCTTTAAAGCCTGTCACCTGGTTGTAGAAGGAAATCAGGTTAGTCAAGCATGAGTTGTTCTTGGCAAATCCACTTCTGTTCTTTATCACCTCCAAATGTAAACTCTCTTTTCAAGTATACAGAGGAAGTATGCTTTATTATTGTCCTGGATAACAAACCTTGCCGTAACATTTAAATTTATGAATTTCTCTTGTTTTTGGCTGCCATATTCTTAGGATTGAAAAAAAATAGTTTTAACCCATTACAGATAATCTTTATTTAATAATTCATAGTATAATCATGCACCTAAATAAATACTCATATAAGTGGTTACACTGAGTTGAAGATGTTAGATGCACTTAGGCTATTTTTATGAGGCAAGTTACTTATGTAAGGGTTTAAGGGCTTGGGCCCTAACTTGGTATCACTGGACTTGGTTGACTTTCAATCTTGGAAGAACTTAATTGTGCTTAACTTTAAAGTGCTTGTAACTTTTCAGAATCTCATTTGTGGTCAACTTAAACTGAAACAAGTAGGGAAACATGCATTTTGGAAATAATATATGATTCTAACAGGATCAGCATAAGGGTGGAATTCAGGAAACTGGAAAGCACCCACTGTATTTTCTAAAAGAAATGGTAATTTCCCTTCATGTGAAATCATTCCTACCTCTTAAAGGGGGAAAACCAACACAGAATTGGAGAAGCACAGTTAAGTGGGTGATGTAAGCAGGATACCATGTTCCATGGCAGAGATGGAAGAAGTTGCTCTGCTAGCTGGGGTTCTTTAGCTGAAGTCAGAGCTTGTGCAGTAGAGTTGCGCTATGCTTACATCTGTAATTTGAATGCGGTCTGGTAAGTAAAATATGCCTTTTATGTTAAGGACGATAATCAAGACATATTCTGGCCTAAGTTAGGTTACCTAGCATTTTCTTGGCAACCAAGGAGTTTAAAATGATTAGGAGGATAAAGGAGTAATGACATGGGGCTAGAAGTACTTTGTGTATTTGCAAGGGTGAACTGCGGGGCAGTGGAAGTAGTTACTTTGTCCAATAATTTTTTCAGGTACAGAAGAATCTGTAAAATGAAAAATTCAAAAATTAGGAAATCTTTTAGTACTACTAGAATGAGTTTCAACACCCCACCTAATATCTGATACACAGGGAGACCTAAGAAGTTCGGAGTGGTTATGCTGAAAATTAGCATTTCAGGTATTTTGCTTGATCAGTCAGTGGGCATGACAGATGAGTGGGAAAGCTCCTTTGGTAGGATCAAAAAGGAGTTGGATCCAACTTGTGCAGTGAATTCTCTGCCTCTTTTTTTGAGGCTGAATAATGGTCCAAGATTCTGAGAACATCTGAGATGAAAAAATCAATGTGCAAACAAATATTACCCTTTACTTGCAAGTAAAGCAAACTTCTTTCCTGCTGACTTGTTGGGGTTCAGTAGTGAAATGTTCTGCTTGCATAATTCTGGGAGGACAAACAAGCAATCCAACAACTACAACAACTCATTGCAACTCATTGTGTATTAAGGAGAACTGCAGCACAAGGTCGGTAGGGCTAGAGACAGAAATTACACACAAACTGTTCTAAATGATTGGAAACCAGTTCAAATCTGTAACAATGGAAGCTCGATGCACATAAAGTGTTTACAAAACGACCAAAACCAGTTTAAGATAAACCTGGATAGACAGTTTCGTAAGCACTTGACTAGTTATTTTTAATAGGATTACAAAATAGTAGATAGGAAAAAGCAAAAAAAACCCCCGCAATCCCCCCCCCACCAAACCAAACCAAAACAAAACAAAAACCCAATAAAAAACCCTGGATTTTATAAGGAACATTTAGTGTTGTATCTTTTGAAATCTTCTATGCAAAATTCATTCAGTTCAACTTTGTTATGAATATTGTTGTGTGAATTTGAGGCATCATAAGCACAAAGCAGTGATAAAAACAATATAATGAATAGGGGGGAAGATGACCAGTAGGATGCTTCAGGATTCAATTATAAATATAAAACTTAATGAAAAGAAAATTTTAAGTGGTCTGAAGCTGAACACCCGGAATGTCCAGATAAAATAATGGAAGCTGCAAGTCATCAGTGCTTCTCAAAACCAGACTTCATTACTCCATGTTACATCTTTTAGATAAAGAATCTTAATTTTGGACACCAAGAGTACCTATGCCTGTGCTCCGATGCATTCCAATTAGAATGCAGTTGAGCAAACTCGGTGAATCAATTAAATGAGTCTGTTTCATGTTCTAATTAGAACACTGTAGCATTGCTGCAGTGTCACATGGGTGTTTAAAAAAACACCACTAGGATGCTTTAACTAAAACTCATCGAATGAACTGTAGTAAAAGCATCCCATGACCGTTTTTAAACATGCAGGGGCTTAATACACATGATGCTCCAGCATTTTAATTAGAGTGGCTCTCCAGGAATTGTTTTAATTAAAATGCTCCGCCCCCACCACCAAGCACAAGATGTATAGGCATCTCAAAGTTTGAAACTTTATTAGACTTCAGCACCTTAACAGCCTGAATGAGGGAGTAAATAGCATGTCAGGGACATTTGGAGACGCAAAATAGGGGTCCTGGTAAATACGAGTGAGGGCAGAAAGTTATTCAAGTTGGTTTTAGAAATGTTAGAAATGTGAAGAAAAATAAGTTCCATTTTAGGAAAGTGCATCTAGGAGGAAATAATTCAGAACATGCATCATAATGGCAGTGCGGAACCCAGAAACTTGTAATGTCCAAAAGAATTTGGGTTTATAGTAGAAAGCAAATGTATGAAATTACATCATTAAATGTTTGCACTATTGTGTGACATTGTAGAGTAGCCAATCAGGCCTTTTCTCAAAATTTGTGCTAGTGTTTTTACTATAATTTTGTAATTTCTAACACCAGTGTAGCCCAAATGTAAATAAAGTACTTGGAGAGTTAGATGACGCAGCAGGTAAAATGCGATTTGCAAGTGCAGTTCTGTCTACGCTACTATTCCTACCAGTGAGAAATTTTAGAGAAAGAAATGAGTGACGTCATAACCAAGGGCTCTGATGTGACTTTAACTATAAATTTGGTCCATTCTGAACATCTCATTACTAGAAAGATATTGAAAATGAGAGGGAATCAGGAGGAATGAAACAATGATTAAGGTATTTGGTAGTAATGACTTAATGAGGCTCATAAGTTTTCATTAAATTTTATATTTATAATTGTCTCCTGGATTATTAAATAAGGAATTAAGAGCTTAATTAAGGAATGACTAACCAGCAAGAACGTTAGTCTCCAAATACACAAAACAAGTAAATGCTGACGGAGGAGCGTTGATGTTTAAGGAGCCATAGGTAGGAGTCATGGGATGACATTGATGGAAAATTTAAGTTGAATAATATGGAAAATCTTCCTGACAAAGTACAACAGTACTGTGCTGACAGATGCCTCAGAAATACCTAAAATAGCTTAATATGAGGTACTGGAATAATATCATAAGAAAATGATGGCAATTTTGTTGCATGGGCCACTTGAAAACTAGTTTTGGCAGAGTTCTAGCATTGTAAATACTGTAGAGTTCCTCTGGCATTGTCACCTTACTAGAGAACATAGTGAACAAACCAGGATTGCTTAGAAAAAGGGATGCGCTAATGCATATTTTTCCTTGTCTCACTTCTATGGTTTTCTAAAAATCTGTAATGTGCTATTAAGATAAATGACAAAAGAGGAACCTGGTATTGAGGCAAATGATTTAAACTAATGAAGAGATTCCAAATTAAAAAAAAAAATCATTTAAATTCTAAGCTCACTCGACTGCAATCAAAACAAATCTTGTTGGGGTATACTCAACATCTCACATGGCTGGATCTAAAATTCCACACCAAAATATTCAGTTAAACTGGAGTTATGGTTGTGTAGCTCTAACACTAACATTTTACTGAACAGTATGTGCAATTTTACTATTAATACATTCTTCCAAAAGTGTAGGTTACAGAGCGTTTTGTTTTATTCATATGTATGTCTGGAACAGTTACTTAGTCCTGTAATTATCAAAATTGTGGTTGATTCAATAGTTGGGTTGAATCAAGATGTACAATTACTCTGGACCCAATGATAATAGTAAAAAGGTATCATTCCTCATAAGTCATGATGAAAACTGTAATAGGGAGCCGCCTCCCAGCCCCTGTTATGAGCAGGATCCCAGTCGCAACTAGGCTTGCCATGTCTCTTACCCAGGAGCCGTGCTGGAACCTCACTGTCACCAGCAAACTCACCTGGACATGGCTAGGAGCCAGCCACTTCACCCAGGATAAGCAGCCTCCCGGGTGCAGCGGGATCCCCGCCTGGCACAATTTTGGGTCATGTCAAGTCTCCATTGCTGTCAGCCAGTGTGCCTAGGAATAAATTTAGAAGTGCTGGTAAATCCCAGCATCCAGCAAGCTCCAGCTGTGAGCTCCCATGTGGCCAGGGAGCCAAATGCAATTGGCCTCCTAGAGGCCAAACAGGCTCAGATATGAGAGGGCTGAAATCCATTACCCCCAGAGAGGGAAGTGAGTGCACTGGGCTTGATGGCGGTGTTGGCCAGATGGATACTGCCGTGGAAGAGAGCAATGCCTATCTATGTGGAGGCACAGAGAGTGATCAGGAGACGGACTACATAGAAAACAAAGGGACGAAAGTAAAGAATGATTGTGCCCTGAAGAACTCATGGCAGGGAAAGACCTAAGGCGGGGTTGAATGACCAATCAAGTCACCAGTCAAGTGACTCAGATATAGTGGGGAGGCCATATGTTTATCCAGCAGGTATAGTAAGGGCAGAGTGTTGGGGAGGCAGAGCCCTGTGAAGAGGATATATCCCCTTGGCCAAGGGAATGCTATTTCCTTTTGCCATTCATTTATTTCACTATTCAGCTTCCCTTCATTTTGTTTCCATCAAGGCATGGCAGGAGACTATAAGGAAGTGGGCACCGGCTTGCAGAAAGAGGTACAGATATATTGTACCCGTTGACAAAAGGTAATAAGTAATTACCTTTCCTCATAAGTCATTACTTGACTTTGTGAAATGGGTATGTTCTATTTTGGTTTAGGGAGTGGTAGAGTACATCTTTTTCAATCAACTAGGTACTGGGAAAGGAAATCAAGAGTATTATGAGTAATCTGTGTAAACACAGGTGCAGTTCAGTGTGGATGATACTGCAGTTTGCTTTTAGATTAAGAGTTAAGGAACTCTAATATGGGTGGTGTCACTGGCAAAAAATAACGTATATGCTTTCTTTAAACTGTTTGTGTCTCTGTTTGACTGTGCTAAGGGTGACAGAAAAGAAGCAGAATTGAGGTTGTTCAGGTTAAACTTTTTACATATTTTAATACATGTTTTCTTAGGGTTTAGAGTTCCTGGCCTCTTACAGTTTTTATGGTCAGATTTAGTTGCATTCTTAACTCTAACATTCCTCTAAGGCAGTTATTTTTGACCAGGGTGCCAGTGGTGACTGGTGCCTAATGAGTCTGGGAGGGGCACAATTTTTGGGTGGGCCTAGGGGTGGGCCAGGAGCCCCATATCCACTCCTATACTTCTGTGCCGCAACTTAGTGGCCTCCCCCTCCCCCCCCCCGCATGGCAAAGAAATGTCCCTTCCTGAGTGGTGCCAAGTTGGGGACTGATCTCATATGCCCCCTCCACCAGTCGCTTGTGCAGGGTGCCATGGCAATTCTACTCTGAAAAATAGAAAAGAGAGAATAGGGAGGTATTTAGAGGGTTTATGTTCATTGTTCACATATCAAATGGAATTATCTTATAGTCTGTGGTCAAACCAAATAGCAGTACGCAAGTGCTTGCCAAACTATCCACTGTCTTCCTAAAGTAGCTACCTGCTATAATGATAAGTTAAAATTTAGAGATGCTTCATAATTTAGAAGAGTTAGGAATTGGGCCTCTCAGGTAGTAGCTAGTCAGAGAGACTAAAAGACTGCAGAAGCTTGCCTACTGCTCCACAATAAAACTTGATATTTAGTCTTTCTCATTTATCTATGCCTGTGTCTACTGAACCTTATGATCACTGCCTTTTTCTTTCAACTGCTGTGTTATCTTATTCATGGATATGTGCAGTGGCTGAAAGAATCTGTAATCATTGTCATATGGGTCAATCTGGGGCACCCTTTGCATGTTTTGAGCAGGGAAACTTCACATTTCTTATCATCTTAGAAGTTGCCTGCATCCCACCTTGACCCTTTTCTTTTCCTTTTGCCTTCTTAAATTAAAACACATTCTAATTAACATAAAAGCCAAACAAAATCTTGCTTTCTTTGATGCAGGAAAAAGTACCCTTAGTTAATATGACATATTATTTGTTTTGGTCCTAAAGGCACATCTGAACTTTGAATCCTATTACAACATAGATTTTTTTTTTCAATGTACAAATTGTTCACACAGTGAAATAATTTAAAGCTCATTAATGCTGTGTAGATGCATGGTTCATTAGCTTGCTGTGCTCAAAGGCCTGAAATAATGAAAGGACATTTTGCTGTTCTTCTCTTATAATATATGCTGTAAGTGGACCTTACAGCCCAGCAACTCTCACACTTGGGCTTTGTTTTGAGACATTTATGCAAACTCTTTTGGCCCTCCATATCTCTGCAGATGAAAGAACAAACTTGCAGCTTTCAAGAATAGGTTGTTCAAAGGCGTTTTCAGGAAAGGGAAATGAAACATAATAATATAAGGACTAACTACAAGGGTATCAAAGTCCACAGTAGTAATTGATGTGTATTTTGCAGGGAATCCGATTGCGAGTAGTATTCTTCTCTTTGGTGCTAAAGTAAGTATAAGTAGCCAAAGGGTATCTGTTTCTCCTTGCACACTTTTACATTCATGAGTTGAGTAGATATATATATTTACTTTGCTTTGAAGTGCTTATGAGTCACTTCAGTTTCTCTTCATGTCAGTAGTGAATTTTATGTTACTTTGGTATGAATACATTCAGGTTTGATACCCTCTGGCAGCTTGGAAATCATGACACTAAATCTCATCAACATAAGCAGGGTAAGGAGAGATGTCAAATGAGTCAAGAGGGCAATAAATTCCTAAGGGTTCAAAACTTGAGCCTAATTGTCATTTGTAGCAATCCTGAAGCTGAGAACAAAGACTTTTTGGGGAAAAAAAACCCCTCTAACCCCCCTTAAAATGTAACGTTTGACTTGATTTTTTTTTTTTTTAGAGAACTGCATAAATATGTTTTTAGGCAGAGTTCCTGCCTGAAGACAATAATGAGGTCATGCTCAATTGTGAGAGAAGTGTAAGAGCTTTTTTCATTATTAGTGATATGATCTTGGCTTTTTGTGAATGTAGGATCCCACTGTGGTTTATTGTTTCTACCTATTTTTGTGTTCTTGTAATCATGGGGAAAAATTGCAAAGAATAATAAGTCAAAATAATATACAATATAGTACAAGCTATACTTCCAACAAAGAAAGAGGGTGGGAGGACATTTAAATCCTGTGCTAAGAAGAAAACATCAAAATTGGCAAAAGCTTGCATAGAAAGCTTTAAAAACTGTTGTCTAATGATTATGTTTCTGGGGATTAATAATTATGCTCCCATGTGTCCTTTTGAGGAACCTGAAGGAAAAAGCATTTTTACCGTAGGTGTGCATGTTATGTGTTAATGAAGTCCACTACTAATTCTGCTCTTTTCCCAGTGTGTGATTTATGGACTGTTGTTTCTGTGTGCATATGAAATGCTGACATGAGTCAAATGTGTGGCAGTAGCAGGATTATGCAACATAATGTCTCAGTGGAGGGAAAAAAATAAAAGGAGGTCAGCTAGAGCTAACAGTCTGCTGTGCTTTGCAGTCTAGAGAGTTTCTTTTTACTCACTAATGGATAGGTTTAAGGAAATGGGCATGGCTAAGCTTGTTCCTGTCTTTTTAAAGCCTTGAATCAAGAAAGATTTGTTTTGTAGGAAGGCTATCTTAAATCAGCTGTGGACTGTCCTGTTTAATGTAAACATACCCTGTTTACCCATTCTGGCACAACTTCCACCCTCTCCATTTCTTCTGAGCAGATTTGACTAGTTTAAAGTACAATTGGATTTCTGTTGACTTCGATGGACTTCTGGTCAGACCTTATACGTTTCTCTTTACACAAGCATTCTGAACTTTTTAGCTCTGTAAAAGCATTAGAAGATTTTTTTTTTTTTTTAATCTGTCTAGACTGGAGGAGCAGGCAGTCTCCACATTAGCCTCTACATTGGCTGCTAATAAACTGAAATTTGGCTATCTAATGTAAAGAACTCCTCCAGGGTATCAAATCACCCTTTGTCTACTCTCTTGTAAATAATCTGGTTCCTTTTTATATCGTGTAAGAGCTCATCAACATGAGCAGAAGAAAAATGCAGAAAAAAAGGAAGATAACGTTCAGTGAGATGAAGAAAAGAAATATCCTGCATAGTTTGTGAGAGTTCCAAACATGCTAGAAAATAACCTCAAGATTTACTCAGCTATGATTTCTGTAGACAAAGTGAATATTTTAAGTTACCCAAGGAGGTATACTGATTTATTGCAACTCCTGGACACTTACTCTTGCTGTCAGAAGTATATCAGTGCAGCTCCACACTTGGGGCAAGCCATGTGGTGCTCAGGAAAACAAACCTCAGTTCCTGCTGTGCCTATTGCAGTGGTGTTATTGGCCACTGCTGCAGCAATGGCTACTTTTGCACTCTCCTGCAGAGACAGCATCTGGGGCTGGTGCCCTAAAACCCCTCTCTCCTCTTCCTCCCCACAGTTATACTACTACTGGCTGGTCAGTGAAACTCAGCACCATATTAAGACACTGTTTTAAGAAATGCTAATCACTGAATTGAGCCATCAAGTTCAGATCCTTAGCTAAGGGTGTTGAGCTGGCATTACTGTTGATCCCCCCTTTCTTCATTACCTTCTCTAGAGCTCCATCAGTTTATACCTAATGAGGATATGACTTGAAATAGTTGATTAGAATTCATGAAGATTTGTTCGTAATGGGGGCAGCTAATGTGAATTGTCTCATAGGGCACTAACTTTTGTGTATTAGATGGTGCATGATAGCCACACCTACAAAGCCAGCTGCCTTCTCCTGCAATCTAAATTACTGCTGCACAGGTTGCTAGAAGTTGCGGTTCTAATTTTCCTATGTTTTTTTTTCTGGAAGAAAGGAGGAAAGGAGTTGTGTTTGGGCCTCTGGCATGTGAACTGTTGCTCCCAGTATACAGAGATCTCTCCCAGGCTAAGTACAGACAGTCAAAAAGCCTGAGGCTGAATCTGTTCAGGTTTTGCATGTTAGTTTAAACTGCAGAAACTGAACTGGCAAACAAGCAAACAGACATTCACTTTTGATTCAGGAAATGCAGACACGTGCCTTTAGGGGCTCAAGCCAAAAACTGGGTGGGGGGTGCTAGAGCACACCTCCCAGCCTGCCAGCTGTCCCAGGGGCCGAGGTAACAAGGGACACTTACCTGAAGCCCAGGACAGGGGAGATGCAGAGCTGGAGGGAGAACCAGCACGGCTCCTTAGCCACATCTTTGTACAGCTGCGGCTAGCAGCTGATGGCAGCGTCAGATGCCAGCAGGGGGATTAAAAGATGGTGGCTGCTGCTCTGGAGGTGGCGGATAGCCTGGGGATCAAGCAGCGGTTAGGGCCAGCGATGGCGCGGGATCCCTGAGATGGGCAGTGCCGAGCTGGCATGCTGGAGGGAGCAGCGACCCAGAAGGGGAGCCCGATGCCGGCGCGTCGACCCAGAAGCAACGGATCGGGTGAGTGACTGAAGATCAGGATGACCCAGGAGGATTCAGAGGACCCTGAAGTAAGTTCTGAGACAGTGGGTGTGGGCTACGCTGAAGAGGGGCGAAGGACTGAGGACCACCTGGCTGGAGGGAGATCGGGGCGGGATCGCCGCCAAGACCAGTGGACGTTGGTTAAAGAAACACGAGCAGGGCAGCTAGAGAGCAACTAAGGGGAATCCCTTCCCCTCTCCCCGTTCAGGCTAATAGGATTCTGGTGGAGGGTCAGCGAGGTAGTTAGGATGTCAGTAACTCCAAGTGGGGAGTGTCGCAGCGGGTGAAGGGCTTGTGGCGTGCGGTCTATAGAGGGTGCGACTGAGGCACTAGTGCAGGCTACTGTGAAGTAGTTGACATTAAGGTAGGAGTATCCCACTGATTGTGGGATTGAGGACGAAAGCCGTGTTAGAAGCCTGCAGAAGCAGCATGGAGCAGGCACAGGGAAGTGGAGCCCATAGGTGGTATGAGGCCAGGGTGTAGGGGTGGCGGAGCCCTGTGTGCAACCGGCAGGCCAAGCCCAGACTGCATATCCCAGAGACCTTGGAGACAGCAGGAAGAGGAAGTGAACACACAGTCTATGATGGGATGCTGGGGGGACTCTGATTTAACTTCAACCGGGAAGGGCTCTGAGACCGAAGTTTTGTAAAATAGTTTGACCTAAATCAGTTAAGTCTGATACTACATATAACCTGGTTTATCTTAAACCAGTTTCAGCCATTTTGAACTGGTTTATGTGCAACTTCTGTCCCTCACCCCAGAGTTCATAGTACATCTGCTACAGAAGAGTTTTGTGCTGTGGCAGAAGGGGAGGAGTTTTTCTGGAGCACTTCTCTTTGTCAAAACAGTCCATTCCTGATTGGAATATCCCTGTCCTTCTTTGCAGTTTCCTGGGTCATGATGAAGAGTGGTTGTGATAGCTGCTGCATTAAGCCCTGCTTCCTCAGCACCAAGAAACCTTCATTCCTCTTTTGTCTTTGAGGCTAAGTGATCTCCAGACACTCCCTTTGTTTTTTCTTCTTTCTCCTTGAATGGACAGGTGTTGGAAGATTGACAAGGTTCCTTCCCTTGACTGTCACATCAGTTCAAGTGCAGGGCATGTGAGGACTGAGATGTAATGGATGTATTCTCTTCAGTTTTCTTAGGATCAAAAGGAACATTTTTCTCCTCAGTTTTGAGAGGCCAACCCTATATCTCTTCTCAGTAGGTCATCCTTCATGCCTTGGGACACTTATACAAGGAGTTCTGTTTGAGCTGCTTGGATACTTCATCGGGTGTGGAATATTGGTTAAGAGGGGTCAGATGCCCTATGATTTCTTTGGTGGGGGCACCCTTTTGGGACAAAAGGATGGCGTGATTGAGACAGCTTTGGGTGTGTTATAAGAGCATATTATCAACTGCATGTGTGTATCTGCAGGTAGCCCTTATGCTGGAAGCAGTGAATGTGCTTGTTTAGAAAAAGGCTAATGGGAACCCAGCATGGTGGGCTGAGCTTATTTATCATCATGGTTCCTTATGAGGCACTGGAGGACTGTTTTGGAATGAGTAACAGGGCATCTCCACCTTATAGAGCCATAACAGAATAATGAATGTATCTGAAATTCCCCTTTATATCTTTTGTAGACATGAACTGTGTCTACTGTGGAACAAGGAGAGTTTTGCAATAATTGTTTGGAACCTTACAGAGTGCTTCTCACCTAACTAGTGCCTCGCTACCTTTTTGAATTGTTGTATGTATCCTAAATAGAATTTTACCGCTTAGATCTTAATGTTTTGTATAAAAATAGCACCTAGATAGATTTCATGTTTTGTTATTTTCCACCATATTTTGCTTATACAGACCACTTTGATCTGAGATGTACCTCTCATCATAAGATGCTACCAAAGGTCCCCAAGGAGGAAACTTCTTAAACAATGAGACAAGCTAAGCTAAATCATGTAGTTGTCAGTACTTGGACATTTTGTGGTAGGGTTTTATTGTTTGAATCTGGTGTGCTGGAGTGGCTTACTGTTGCTGTTCCAATTTTAAGCATACAGAGAAAGTGAGGTGGTTGCTGTAGTGGGTGATTGATCAGGAGGTATGCAGACCAGGCTACGGCATGTACGTGTGCATGCATGCATGTGTACAATGTTTTCTACTGTGAGAAGTTCAAGTTTATCAGTGTGTTTTGAGCTAGTTCTCTCCCACCCTTAGTGCCATCACCATTTTGAACATGTTGGGGTGGGGGGGGGGAGAAAAAGGGAGGCTTGTCATGGTAGGTGGCTGGGAAGACATGAATGAGAAAGGAGGGTTATGGGATGGGTGATGGCTTGGCTAGGTTCAGAGAGCTTTTAAATTCACAAAGCCATACTGTTCGGAACTGATCTTTCACTCTGTGGCCACCATACATACAGCATGGTGGGGGTAGAACTAGTTCACATTGGTTCAACATGGCAGCATCTAGCAGACAATGAGTGGGAAAAACAGGCAGGTGTATATTCTGAGCTTTAGTATATGTAACTGATATTAAGTGAAAGAGATTTGCAGGCTGGATGTCAACACTAGCATCCTCCCAATTTAGAGGTACAGAAACTGTGAAGTGAGGCCATTTGTAATTAGCCAACTGTCTGTCAGGAATGATGGGGTGAAGTGTGGACAGAGTGCTGCTACTTATCACCTTGCGCCGTCACCGCTTATCAGGAGTGGGGGGAGAGGTGGTTTGCCCCACCTCTGTGTCCGTTATCAGCTCCCTGTGCTGCTGCTGCCTCCAGGCGGCAGGGTGGGGGAGGTAGCTGCAGCACCCCCACACTGGCCTTGCTCCCTGCTCCATTCCTGGTGTCATGGAGGCACTCTGCTGCGCCACTGCCTCCTATCCAGAATACTGCTGGAGCACTCTGATTGGTTGTTTCAGTCAGCAATTCTGATTGGCTGCTGAGATGACCAGAGTGCAAATAAAATGTTACGGACAGAGACAGGCAGACTAAGGCTTTTATTATATTAGAATGCTTTGTACATCAAGAAGGTTTTTAAAGATTTTTTTCAGATAGCCATACAAAAATTTTTTCCGGTCGCTATACTCTATAAAATGCATTAAAAAGATTTGGAGATAAATTACTGAAAAAACTTGTTGTCTATTGCTTTAAATTGGAAAACTATATTCAACTTCTCTATTCCTGGAATGCCTGTAAATGAATTTCAGGAAGTCTTTTGTGCCACCGCTGTAGAAATGAGTAGGCATAGTTTGGAAAAATTATTAAAACTTCAAAGAGCTCATAATTCCAGCTTTCAGATGGGCTAATTTTGAAGAGGAATTAAGTGGGGGACTTGATTATACTAAAATAATTAGAAGACTTTAAATAAGTGTTTTTGGTAGATTTGATAGTCTGAGTCTTACTTTACTGAGTATATTACAGATTAGGACATGAATACTGATTAATTTGGATTTCTTTATCCAGAAATTGAGTGAAAATTTAGAGTGAGCGGCTATTTTGGCTGAAGGGCATTTTCCACTACCTGAGAATTGTTCCTTTGCTTCTGTTCTCATTCATCCCCACCGCCTTTGGTTAGCAGAACTTGTGACAGCTGTTTAAGTGTAGCAATGAGAAGCATTGGAAAGCTAGTAAACACACGCTTTCTTAGCACCACTTCCCTACTGGAAAACATTAGGACTCTGTCTACAGAAGGAGGTCTATTAGGGAAAAAAGAACAAAGCAACATAATGTCCCCTCCCCTTTTGCAATAGTCTGTTCTTCTCCCTTTGTTTCATAAGAAGGTCCCTTGTCTGAGCCACTCCTTGACCAAACCCTTCCCAAGATTTAAATCAGTGGTTAGCAATAATCCCAAAGGTCTCTTTGTTAGTTTAAATGTTGTCCTAAGATTTTGCATTTCTGGCATAGTCAGTGTAGTGATTCTGCTTTATCAAAGTGCTGGGTGGAAGCAGTCTCACTGGAGTTCACTCAGTTCTGCGTGTCATCCTCCAGGTCATCTTTCACTTCGGTCACTGTCATTTTACTTCAGAGTTTTCACAGGAGGTGAGTGAAGAGTCTTGAGCAGAATTACAGTTGATTGGATAATGATCTTATTTCCCTCAAATAGGAGGTTCAAGCTTTTGCCCCCCCCCCCCCAAATGGAAGCACACTATCTCTGGTATTTCAAATTCATGTACACATTATAGTGATGTGTGCAAAGTGCCATGAGAGATTATGATTATTAGGGCTGTACACAGCTTTAGGTGCTGATTTGATTTGGAGAAGATTTGGCCCAATCTGGCAGCCAAATCTCCAAATCCAAATCGAATTGGGAGACCAGTAAAAAGGTTTGAATCAATTTGGAGAGATTTGGGCAGTCCCCACTCACTGCCACAGGGTGCTGGACCCAGATTCTGTGCCAGTAAGTATGGGGTGGGGGCCTAGAGGAAGAGGGAGAGGACCATGGGGGCCCCCACCCGGCCCC
>NW_017728906.1:49485167-49495023 GCF_001723895.1 Crocodylus porosus | reverse complement strand
GGATCACTATGTGGAGTGGCTCTCGTCAATCCCTGTTATTAGGCTGAGACTACCCATTAATTTCACTTGGATTTCTTAACAAACTATCATGAGTTTGTCTATTTAAAATTAAATGCATCTCTTAACTTACCAGAAATGTTGTATAGACTATGGATAACTTGGACGCAGTGTATTTAACCTTCTAATATTATTTCTTGATCTTATGATGCAATGGCAAACACAAGTAATTGTTTTATATAAAAAGGTACCAAACATGTGTAAAAACCTAAACTCTAATTTAAAAAGAAAAGCTCTTTATTTTTTATGTAATAGGCTGGTCTTCATTGCTTGAAGACCACATATTTCCTTTTGAAAGGAAGATTGTAGCACCTTACCAAGGATGCTGTATCCAAATAGCGCTGCATCCTGTGGTCTCTCTGCAAATGTTTGAATTCATACTGTGTTTGACCTATCAACTAGCATGTTCACTGCAGGGTTGCATGATCAAGTGGGATGCTAGACAATGCTGAATTACATTAAAAAGAAGCTAGTTCCATCTGCTATGCTGTATAATTCTGGAACATACTGTGCCTGGATTTTTAAAGGACTCTCCAATGCAGTGTAAATCATTCATCTAAAAATAAATCAAAACAGGGGGAAACTCTTTTTCCTTTGTGGAATTATACTTGAATTTCTTGTAATTTGGAATTTCTAGAGCTCGCTGCTTAAGTGGAAGGTATTGGCTTTTGTGGCAGGGCACCTCCTCCACTTTAAGAGGCTGGAGCAAGCTGTGGAGCAGGTTGTGGAGCAGCTGGCAGGTGTAGGGTGGCCTAATGAGGAAGTCACATGACTGCAAGAGGGCCCCTTGATTGGAGGATGAGGCTGGGCAGCCTCAGTATAAATCCAGGCCCTCAGAGCTGAGTGGGCAGTTGCTGCAGGGAGCCAGAGGGATAAAATTGCCTGGCCAGAGCTGCTGCTCCCAGAATGCCTGGAGGTTAAGGTAGGTACTATGGGGATGGAGGATGTTCCTGGGGCACCTGAATCCTGGGCAGGCAGTAAGGCATCCTGTCCCTGCATCCAAGGGACCCAGTATGGGGTCCAGAGCCTTGAGATGCGGTCTGAGTGCCTGTCGCCTGCTGAGAGGAGGGCTCAGACAAACCCAGAGAAGAGCTGTATGCACAGGGGCTTTGTGAGAGACCAGGAAGTTTTGAAACTAGTCAGGGGGGAATCAGCAGGCATTGGGGGAGTCACTGTTCCCCCGAGCACTGCCAGGAGTGACCAGGAATAACGGTCACAAGCTGGCAGAAGGTAGGTTTAGGTTAGATATCAGGAGGCGCTACTTCATGGTCAGGGCGGCTAGAGTCTGGAACCAACTTCCAAGAGAGGTGGAGCAGGCTCCTACCCTGGGGATTTTTAAGAGGAGGTTAGATGAACATCTTGCTGGGGTCATTTGACCCCACTATTCTTTCCTGCCATGGCAGGGGGTTGGACTAGATGATCTGCTCAGGTCCCTTCCAACCCTAGAAACTATGAAACTATAAAACTGGTCCTGGGGCATGACATGAAACTATACCCTGCTGGGGTTGGATGCTGTAGCGAGGCTACCTGTGGTATGGCAGTCTCCAAGAAATGCCACACCTCTGCCTCCATAGTGAAAGGTGAGTATGGGGTGTCAGAAAGCCTCAGCCCCCACTGCCTTGTGGGTGACCCTGTGGTAGGGAAAGGCTAGGGGAGCACACCCCGACAGAAAAGCACAGGGCCCAGGTTCACCAAGTGAGGACAGTGTGTGGAGGGGCCCAAGAAGGTGGATCTTTATAAGGAGGAGAGGGTGAGCTGCTCAAGAACCTAGCCAGGAAACCCTTGACTGGTCAGTGCTGGGGCCAGGACCTGAACGGTCAAAGGGCAAGGACACCCACAGCCAGGGGGCCTGGAGTTGTGACTGGCCTAGAGGTGAGGCTAGGGCCCATGAGGCCAAAGGTCCCAGAGTGGGCCACTGCTAAGAGGGAAAGGGGTCTTGGGAGTTTGCAGCCCTGAATGATGATGGATGTTAGGCAGCCTGACTAGGAGAGATCCAGGTCAGGGTCTGACTTATCAGACTGGAGTGTAACAGAACCTTATAGTGATGCCATCTGCAAGGCGTGGGACATAGTTTAGGGTCGGTATGGAGCCATGTATTACACCCTTGGCATCGGGCATTAAATGGGCAGCCTCCCACCTTAGAAACAATTGCTTATTATGTTACAACAAAGGTGTGGCAGGTAAAAGATAGACAGAGTGCCTTAGACAGGTGGGTGAGCCAATGATTAGACCAACCATGGGATGGGCCCCTGCCACAGCTTCTAGAATAGGGAACTAAAGCAATTATCTACCCAACTGCAGGAATTTAATATAACTCAGTTTGCTGCTTAGGCAGGGGAATTTGGTAGCTTTGGTTGTCTCCATCAGTAAATGTTGAAAATACATTTTTTTGCCTAATATCTTGTGCATCACTTTAACCACTTAAGTATTAGATGTGATGCCTCCAGGGTGGATCAATAACAGAATGCTTTTATACTTTTCCAGTATCCTTCAGTGTACTGGACATGTTCATTATAGTGGTACTGTTTTTACTCAGACTTAGTGGTAACATCCATATTCCTGATTTATAGCTTTGGAGGAACCTACTGCTATATAGATTTTACAGATGAACAACATTTTTAATTCATTTCTAGGAGTGCAAGATTCTGGTCTCATTTGGGAAGAGATTGCTTAGTATCAGAGGGAAAGTAGGGCAGTTTTCTTGCTGAGACCAGTAATATTTGGAAGAATGAGTTATGGAACAGAGATGGCAAAATACCAAAATGGATCAAAGAGATGATTAAATAAGTGGTATTTGTTTGATCTTTGGTGAGATAATAATCAGTACAACACATTCTTCAATTATTTATCAATGTATGTAGTTTGACTATTGACCATAATCATTACATTTATCAGAATAAAATACAGCATATCCTTGCACACTGTATTGAGATCAAATCCCCATAGTTTCAAAGAACATGTAACTATTTTTAATGGTTTTTAAGGAAAAGCCATAGAACAACAGGACTACAAGCAGAACAGCATAACAGTCAACTGAACAATGCAAATGAGGCTTTTCACTTTTAAAAATAAAAATTGGAGGCAATGGCTTCAGATTTCTGAAAATCTCAAGTGTATTATTGAAATTAAAATCAAGCATCTTTTCATTCTGCTTTTAGTTTGTTTTTTGTTGCTTTCACCCTTTCTCACTACCACCTACCACAGCCTGTGTGCCTGTGGGTCTGACCAGTTACACCAGGTATGAATTTGAGCTGTAGAGTTACGTGTAAATACATATGCATCTCAGATAAAAAATGTGTGTTTTAGGCTTTTACATGTACATTTTCAGCTGTATAACTGACTCTAAAGAATGTTATAACCTCTTCTTCAAGGGTATCCTTGCCTTGTATTTCTATTACTTAATAAATTTGAAATAAAGTCAAGGAATTCTGGAGATGCTTAGCATCTTTGAAGGGTTAGACTGTAGTTGTTTCAAGCATCTGTCATTGTAAGGACCAGGCCATGGCTGTTCTGGCCTAATGGTTAGATTCCCCAGATGATGGCCAGAGACAGGGGTAGAGTTCAAAACACAGACCAAATCAAAATTCAGGAGTCAGCTATCAAGTTATCAGATCTAAAGGGAAATCCAGGGGCAAAGTCCAAGCTGCAAGCTGAGGCAAAGGTCAGAAGACGGGGATAAAATTATCAGGTTCAAGGGAAAGTTCAAAAGTCAGAATACAGAAACAAAGCAAGCATGGGGTTGGAGAGGCTTACAAGAGCAGATCTTCAGAGAAACTGTTGGCTGGCCTGTCATCTGTTGCCATAGGTGGAACTAAATGGTTAAGTTAGACTCACTGTCAGGAGGCCCTTAGTGTGGCCAACTAGGATCATTAGCCAGAGTACGGATGTCATTCAGAGCCCCAGGCAGATGTGGCCAACACCAGGTTGGCTGCCATTTAGGATTCCTGATGGTCATTAATATTTACCAAATTACTAGAAGTTTTGGAAATGTGGGTCTTACTCTAGAGAGATTCAGGTCCTCATAAGAGAAAAACAATTAGTATTTTTCTACCTCAAAAATGGTGTGAAGATCACTGGACATATCAACATGTGGTGATTTGAGGTGAATGAGCCGTTTTTAAGGCACAGTAAGGGCACGGTACACATGGATGCCCTTAATGCACCTTAAAAATGGTGATTTTAGGCTAATCATACCGAAATTGAATAACTGTGTAAAGCAAGTATCAAATTTAGGCACAATTACTTAAAGTGTCTTAACTCATGCATAGACATCGTAAGGTGCCTTAATGTTATGAGAGCCTGCAAGGTCCCGTGCTACCACTGGGTGCCACCAAGACAAAGAAGTGGTGGGTGCTGTTTTGCAAGTGCAAATGCTGCAGGTGGAGTGGTAGTTTTGGCAGCAGTGGTTCCTGTCAGTGTCCAGTAAGTTGGTAGAGGGGACAGGAGATGAGAGGGTACCTGCTAAATCACAGGGGAAAGGCCCCCAAACAACTCCTTGCAAGGGAAAGGGGCAGTGCAGTGTGGGCAGGGCCTTTGCTAATGGTTCCCCTGCACCTCTCCATTGGGGTGGGTTTGCTAGCTGGGCAATGCAGCCCTGCAGGGATGGGATGCCTCACTGCCTGCCCAGGATTCAGGTGCCCTTAGAAGCCCATGCTTGGGCTCCTACCCAGGACAGCAGGCAGGCTGAGACTGCATCTGCCCTCAGTGCCTGGCACGGATTTCCCTACTGCACCTATCTCTGTCGTGGGCTACTGCTCAGCCTCTCCACTAGACACTGAGGCGGTAGAAGTGGTGTCAGCTCCTGGGGGCTCTGCACAACTTGGAGAGCTGAGCCCTCAGCCACGCTGTGCCCAGCCTGCCAGAACTGAGCTGCACAAAGCCCCCAGGAGCTGATGCCCCTTTCCTACCTACAGGGGCTGGCACAGAGGCTAGGTGCTTGCCTAAGATGGAGGTGGGTAGAATAGGTAAAGCTGTGCCAGGCACTGCGGGCAGATGCCTTTCCAGCCCACCTGCTGTCCTGGGTGGGAGCCCCAGCATGGGCTTCTAAGAGCTCTTGAATTCTGGGCAGGCAGCAAGGCATCCAACCCCTGCTGGGCTACATTGCGTGGGCAGCAAACCCACCCTGAGACAGAGGCATGGGGGAGCTGCTAGCAAAGGCCCTGCCCACGTTGCGCTGCCCCCTTGCCCTATAGGGAGTCAGGTGGAGGGGCTTTCCCCTGTGCTTTGACAGGAGCCCTCATGCCTCTTGCCCCTCTGCTGAATTAGTGTATACTGATAGGGACCACTGCTTCAGCTGCAGCATCTGCTTCTGCAGAACAGCACCCACCTCTTCTTCATGTTGGACGTGCCTAACAGCAGCGCAGGGGCCCACAAGCTCAGCTCTGGTCTACTGTCATCCAACACTGAGGAGGAGGGAACAGAGGGAGGGGGTTAGAGCCAGGGCTGGGGCCAGGGCTAGGCCGACCACATCCAGGGGGGACTGGAGGCTCCCATCCCCTTGGCTGGTGCTGGGCTGCACTGCCTGGCTACACTACCACTGGCTTCCAGAGGCTGTCCAGGGTGCTGATCAGAGCAGGCTGCCCAGTGAGCCATATTAAGGTGCCTTAAGGCATCCACATGTAGACGTGTGCCTAAATCACCTTAATGCACTTTCGGCTAAGGTGCATTAAGCTTAGGCATGCATAAATTCACATGTAGACATACCCACTGTTTCAAAGATGTTGGGCTAAGTGTAAATGAGGCTCCCCTGTGGGAGCTCCCCAGAAGGCTAAATGTAATAGAAAGACCCCTGAAGTAACTGATAATTCTGAAGTCAGGGTTTGGTGATCTATCATAAATCATTGACTACACACACTGAATGATGAGATTAAGCAAAACAGCTGCTTCCTTCCTTGTCAGAAGCCATTTTATATGAGAATAGAGCCCTGTATGGGTATAGACACCTCCCCCACTCAGTCCTGCTGCTACATGTGTCTGGATTTTTTGAAGCCTTTTTCAGAGGCATGGGTGTTGGCTCCAGCCAAGGCTGAGGACTTAAATGAGCCAATGCTCCTTCTGGGAGTTAAAGTCAAAGTTTCCTGGCTAACAGGTCTTGCCCCTGTGCTCAGGGATAGACTGATTATCATAATTAGGGCCAGGACGGAATTTTATCCCATGGTCAGATTGGTACGGATTGTGTGGGGTTTTGCCTTCCTCTGTAGCTGGACCCTCTTCCTGGGATCTCTTGAGTACATTGACATCATTTTTAGAAGCAGGACATTAGCTGCTGTGGTCCTCCTGCTCTGCTTGTGGGAAGTTAGGGTATTATATCTTGTGTTAGGGTTGGCTGTGTAGTTTTGCTAAGAGGTTATACAATGGATTTGTATAGGATGGTTTAGATAGGGATGACCTTGCCTGAGGCAGAGAGTTGGATGGTGGTTGTCAACCGGGGGTACATGTATCCCTAGAGGTACTTAAAAAGGTCATGGGGGTACACAGAATGAATGTACAAGTATCGGCAATCAGCTCTTTTTGGCTGATGTGACCAATAAATGCCCCATGAATGCATGGAACAACAGTGCAACATGCAGGTGGCCAGGAGCACTATCCGGCAATGTGGAGAGCAGCCAGGTCTGGCTGGTAAGTCTGTTGTGAGGGTTATGTGGGGGATCAGATCAAGGCCCTGATGGCAAGGGAGAGAATGGGGATGGGGCAGGGGCAGGCACTGCACAGCCAGGGAAGTAGGTTTACTTTTTTGTTTGATTTTAAATAGGCTTTCACTAAAGGCAAATCTTTCTCTTGAGGAAGATTTCAGAATAACATGGTTGAAACTGCTTGGCTTAGTTTGTAATCTCTTAAGTGCCTCCCTTCTCAGAAGGGAAGAAAAAAATCAAGGAGCTCCAGTTAAATGCAGTGTTATTCCAAATTAAAGGTGCTTTCTTATCCACTGTTCAGTTGCTTGTGCTTCTATAAGGAGTGTGATTCTGGACAACAGGCTTGTCTTTGTACATGCCACATTGAAATTTAATACTACATGTGATTGAGTGTCCATAGATATTACGTGCCTTACTTCTTTCAGAGATAAGGAATGTGGTGTTGTCTTATAGTCAGTTTATTTTGCATGCTTGCAAGCAGATTTATTTTGGCCGTATGTTTTTCATGATATACTGCTCAACACAGTTCTGAACAGGCTCTAGATTCTGCCCTGATTTTGCTTATTGCTATCAAATCAATATTTTCTTCTTGTGTCAGCACTTGTGTAACTTTACATGAGAATAATTATAGTCTTTGGGAGAACACATTCAATCATGAGGATCCCCCAAAATTGTACTTCAGTTGTAACTGATTTTTGTCCAGGTTTCTATACAAATATGCTAATTATGCAGGCAATTTCACTTTTGCCTAAAGCTGATTGACTGTAGTCTGGGAATATCCATACAACAGAGCTACTTCTATTCTTGCAAGGAAAGAACCTGTTTAACAGTAGTATTGAATAATAAGATTAGTATCTACAAGTGCATTCCATTTGATTTTGGTGCTAATCCTTGTGCTCTCCGGAATAGTCAACAGGGTACTGATCTGAGGTGTAGAAGATATAAATATGGCTTAGCCATGAGCAAGAGTTTTGGATTTTTGACAGCTGCTTGCTGATTTTTCTTTCCCTATCCCCTTCAAAGTTAAGGAGTGTTAAGACTCATGATTTTTAGTATTATATAGATTAGGGCCACACACAGATTTCAATCCAAATCCTATTAGTAGCATCTCTTCTTCCTACCTCAGTTTGGAGCTCTTGAATTAGACTTTACATCAGGCCTAGGGGAACAGTCAGTGGGCATGTCTACATGAGATGTTTACTGTGGAGCTGAATAATTAGCTCCACAGTAAATACTCAGCATCTGCATGTGTGGCACTATTAGGCTACAGTAAACTAATAAACACTGTTGTGCTATAACCTTGAACTTGCAATCTCTGAGCTGCCAACCATGTGTCTTATCTCCCATATGCCTATAATTAAGAGACTCAATAGTTATTTTGAGTTAGTGGGATATGCCTACATTGCTTTAATTCAATGGGGAATGCTACAGGATAAGAACTAGGGCTGTGTGAAGCTTCAGTCCCTGATTCAATTTGGTGGAGATTTGGCCCAATTCAGTTGCTGAATCTCCAAATCCAGATTGAATCAGGAGACCCTTTAATCTCTCCAAATCAAATCAGAACCCTCTGAATAGATTTAGAGATTCAGACATAGAGATAGCTTTAAATGTTTTTTCTACATACCTCTAGGTAGTAGGCGGCTTGTGAACGCTGTGATCCTAGGATGCATGGAGTATCCCATAGAAGCGCAGGGGGCTACCCAGCGTGCTCAGCAGCAGACCCAGAAGTGGACCAGATGCACTTCCAGTCCATTTCCGGGTCCTCTGGAGAGCATGCTTGGGGCCCCTCTGCACCCCCCGGGTCAGGAGCTGGTGCCTCCTAGGTCTGGGGGCACACCTGGGGTCCCCCTGTGGCCGATCACCAAGCCAGTGGGAGTGCAGAGGGGCCCCTCAGCACGCTTCCCGACAGATCTGGAAGTGGACCAGAAGTAGTATTTCCGGTCCACTTCCAGATTTGCTGCCGAGCATGCGGAGGGCCCCCCTGCACTCCTGTGGGATGCTCCATGTGCCCCAGCATCACAGCATTCACAAGCCATGCTGGTACCTACCTCAAGGTATGTAGAAAAAACTTTTAACGCTGTGTCTATATCCAAATCGCTGATTCTTCTCCAAATCATCATCGAATCTTCAGATTCGTATTTGGCTGAATCGAATCAGGGACAGTGATCCAAATCAACAAATTGAATCACTGTCCCTGATTCAGGCCAAATCTGAATCGAATAGGGCTCACTTCACACACCCCTAATAAGAACATCCCAGCACCGCCCTTGAAAGACTGAACAATGCTACCCAAGAAACTTATAACTTATCCAGTGAAGCTGCCAGCCTTTTTTGGGCAATGCTGGGAAATAACAAATAGTTAATCAGTGCTTTGGTTCCCTGGGAAGGGAAGTGATTAAAGGACTAAAAATGATTTAAGTACAATCCCCAAAGCAGTCAAGAGGAACTGGTTTTAGAGTTAATAAACAAATACACTGTGCCACTGAGAGTGTGTCTCTGTGATGCATTGTGGTCTGTGCAGATATTATGTTGCCTTGTATCATTTAGACATGCCAGGAGGCCCTCAGGAAACTATATATATATATATATATATATATTATAGGAAACTTCAACCTGCCAGGATACTTAAATAGACAGTTAGTAAGCTAGACATGCATATGGTCTATTTCTTGTTATCAGATATTCTTTCTTCCATTTTTTTTGTCCTTTAAGTACAAAAAGCTTTGCTATTAAGAGCCTTTTTAGTTTCTGTATAGCTCCTAGAGACAACAGAGAGTAGAGAACTGTAGGTGTATATATAGAACCTAAGTCAGACAGTCTAAGAGTGGAAGAATTACATAATTCCACCCCGAAAGAGATGGCTGCTGGAAGGTAGAGGCCTGAAAATATGTGCACTTCAAGAGACCCAGGGGTCATGGATACAGGTGGCTTGGTAATTACGCTAGGCTATTACTGAAAAATATGCAAAATGCTATAATTACCACAACCAAATTACACCACGGTAGCCTAGCTTTGAAATGAATAAATCTGAGACCTAACATTTTGAAATAAGTAGTTATTCCTATAATTTTCAAAATAGTTTCATAGTTTCTAGGGTCGGAAGCGACCTGACTAGATTTCATAGATTTCACAGACATTAGGGCTGGAAGGGACCTCGGGAGATCATC
>NW_017728906.1:49455063-49485156 GCF_001723895.1 Crocodylus porosus | reverse complement strand
TGGCCAGCACCAGATCCAACAAGGCGTCTCCCCTGGTGGGGCTGTGCACCTCCTGGGTTAGTTGGAGGTCCTGCACTCTGTCTAAGAACCTACGTGAGCGGTCAGACCTGGCTGACTGCTCTTCCCAGCAGATGTCCGGGAAGTTCAGGTCCCCCATGACTAGCACATCCTTTGCCTTCACTAGCTCTGTGAGCTGACCCAAGAATTCCTGGTCAAGCTCTTCTCCCTGGTTGGGAGGTCTGTAGTAGACCCCCACCGTGAAGTCTCTTTCCCCTCGACTGCCTTGTACTCTAACCCAAAGCACTTCAGAGTGCCCCTCCTCTGACTACTGGCTAATTGGCGAGGTTGTGTATTCCTCCTTAATATAAAGTGTCACGCCTCCACCTCTCCTTCCTATCCTGTCCCTCCTGTACAGCCTATAGCCCTTGACATTCACCGCCCAGTCATGCGTTGTGTCCCATCACGTTTCAGTGATCCCCACTATGTCCAGGCTGGTGTTAGCTAGCAGGAGGGTGAGTTCCTCTTGCTTGTTTCCCATACTACAAGCATTTGTATAGAGGCATTTGAGGCCTCCTGTGGATGTGTGTACTGACCCCCTAGTGCCAGTGTTGCCCTGGCCTGTATCGCTTACTGCTGGACTCTGTAAGGTTGTGTCCCCATGAGCAGGGGTACATGTTTACAACAACAAAAATAGTAGCGGCACAAATGTGTGCTGTTACTTTTTGCTGCATTGCATTCCTCTGCCCATGGAGTTTGCAGTGGGACACATTGTCCTACTGCTTCATGGGGGGCTGAGTGGGGCACAGTGTGCCTCAGCGCAGGGCTAGCCAGCAAGCAGCTGCCATGCTGAGGCACCCTGTATCTCAGCCAGCTGGGGAGCAGCATGTGCATCCATCTCCCTGCTTCCCCATCTCCATGCAATGTACAGCCCCTGCTCTGCTGGGTGGGGTGCAGTGTTCTTCAGCATGGGCTCCATGTGCCTCAGTGTGGGGGCTCTGCAGAGCAGCGGAGATGGAGGAGCAGGCAGCCTTCTCCCTGGGATGCCTGCTGCCCCATCTCTGCATTTGTCCTGGTGCATGTCACTTTGGCATACATTGCACCACCTTTTTTCTTCAGGGTTTTTTTTTTGCTATTGGGAAATCCCAGTAGCAAATTTTGTCATGGTGCTACAAATTAGCAGCACTGCACATGGCTTAGCATGCAACCTGTCTGGCTTGTGGTACTGCAAAAAGGTTTGCAGCCCCACAAACTGTATATGCCTGCACGCCTGGATCCAGCCTAAGTGTTCTGTTTACATTCAGTATGGAAATTAGAGTGCTAAATTATTGGAAAAAAATTGACACTGTTAATCGCCCACTGCCTCAGCAGCTGAAGACTAACTCAAGGGATTGAGAGTAGCTCTGAGAAAATAATACTTACTGTAACCATTTAAGGACAAGAAATATGAAGGAGAAGGAGTTCTATGTTCTATATGGTAGCCTTGGGATTACTATTTGAGCATCATCTTGAGGTGATGCTACTAAGTACTAAGATGCAAAATATTCTTTCTCTTAAAAGAGATGCCCTTCTAGCATTTTTTTTTTTTTTCCTTTCCTAGACCTCATCCTGTTTTGGACTTTTAGTTCTGACAGTTTATCATAATAATGACATTCTGTTCAAGTTCAGTAAAAGTACAGTTAAAAGTGCTGTAGCTTATTAGTTGTACTGTCATAGGGCTTGGAGACTGTAGTCCCTTAGGAGCTAGATCCTGTTGTGCTTTGATCTTTCTAGCATTGCTACCCATTTATAGAAGGTGATAGATAAATGCATAAATAACCTCCTTGGTTATTTCAGTTCAAAGAGATGAGACTTTATGATGGGACTGATGAATCATATTATATATTAGTCTTTTAGACACTAGCATTGTTCCTCAGAACCTTTCCTTTGGGGTCTCTGTGCCTAGTTGTGTTTGGGGATTGGGTAGAGGTGAATCAATTGAAGCTGAATCCAGAAGAGAGAGAGAGATGATGGTTGTTGGCAGACCTCATGACTTGGGGAAGAGGGGCACGTGTCATCAGTGTGGTTCAGCCATCCTTTGTCATTCATGTTCACAGCCTTAGTATCCAGAAGCACCTCTATTGACCCAGATTTTCAAGTTGCAATGGTGACTAGGAGCACCTTTCAGCAGCTCCATATGGTAAGAAGGCTGTAAAACAGGTTTGGATCTGGCCACAGTCCTCCATGCTTTCAAAATCTTGAGGCTAAGCCAGATTTATGCTCTATGTAAGGCTGCCTTTGAGTCCAGCAGCTGTGGAATCATTTTTCCAAGGGAGTAGGTTCCAAGGAGCATGTTATGTTAGTTCAGTGTTCCAGAAACTGTGATAGCTTCCATTAACTTTCCATTCAGGGTGTAGGTTTGGGCCCTACATACCTAAGGCCTTCTCCTTTATGTTCTATTCTATTCTGCTGATTCCTAAAGTCAGCTGAGAGCAACCTCCTGGAAATAACATGGGTGTGGCAGATGCATTCAGAGAAAAAAATGGGAAAACATTCTCAGTAGTCACTTCTCAGCTCTGAAACTCTCTTCCCCTTGCCACCCCTCAGATAATGAAATTGGACATCTAGAAACATTGTAATACTTTTTTTGGACAGACCTTCAGCAGACAGGGGTAGGTTTTGGAGCATTGCCTGGGAAGTTTGTTTTTATATATATATTATTTCATTTTAATATTTTGATCCCTTCATAATTTCTCTGCCTTTTTATTGTAAGCTTCCCTAGGCCTGTTGGGGAGGGGGATGGCAGCATATACATCTAATAAATAGTGCAGTCTTAAGAAAGATCAGTACATGTGAAGATAGGTTTCAGCATATATCTTGGATGATAGCAGATAAGAGGTTCAATCATAAGAATCACGTTATTGTTTCTTGGATATTTGTATTAAAATGTGTAGGTCAAAGACATCTGAACCTTTGGATCCATTTGAGACTGAAATTCTTGTTTAAGATTTTTAGGCTTGCTGGTTGCTCCTATCTAAATAGTCTATATTTTTACAACTTGAACATAGTTCTCCAAGTAATTTATAACTATAAGCTCCCTAGTTTCACAAGAGAACTTCTGGTGAGTAGAGCTGACTGGAAAATAATGTTTCTGTCCTGTGGCAAATTTTGAATTTTAGGGAAACAATCATTCCCACTGGGGATGCAGACTAAAAATGTTAAAACTTTTTGTGAGACAAAAATTCTGAAAAATTCTGTTTCAGAAGAATCTTGATTTGTTGACTACCTGGCTATAAGGCTTTTGCCACAGCTTGGCTGTAGTTTCCACACTGGTCATCTTAATGTTGGATCTATTATCCTCTCTATCAACATCCCTAACTAGGCAGAAGCTCCACAACAACTTGTCCACAAGCCTCTGGTTAATTTTACTTTTGAGCGTGTCACACAGATGACTATACAACTGGCAAGGGATAGCCAGCACGGGTTTGTTGTGGGTAGGTCTTGCTTGACCAATCTCATTTCCTTCTATGACCAGGTGACCTATCACCTGGACAAGGGAGAAGAGATTATTGTCATATATCTTGACTTCCAAAAAGCCTTCGATCTGGTATCCCGTGACTGCCTCTTGGCAAAACTGGCCAATTGTGTCCTTGGCTCCACCATGATCCGCTAGCTGGGAAATTTGCTCTGTGGTCAGACCCAGCGGGTAGTAATTGATGGCAGTCACTCATCATGGTGTCCTGTGACCAGTGGGGTCCTCCAAGGCTCTGTCTTTGGACCCATATTGTTTAACATCTTCATTAATGATGTGGACATGGGAGTCAGGAGCAGACTGGCCAAGTTCACCAATGACACCAAACTTTGGGGCAAAGCATCTACACCAGAAGACAGGCGGGTGATCCAGGCTGACCTGGACAGGCTCAGCAAATGGACAGATGAGAACTTGATGGTGTTTAACACCAAAAACTGCAAGTTTCTCTACCTTGGGAGGAAAAACCTGCAGCATCCTTACTGGCTCGGCAGTGCTACGCTGCGTAGCACTACAGAAGAAAGAGACTTGGGGGTCATCATTGACCACAAGATGAACATGAGCCTTCAATGCAATGCTGCAGCTAGTGAAGTGACCAAAATGCTGGCTTGCATCCATAGATGCTTCTCAAGCAAATCCCAGGACATCTTTCTCCCCTTGTACTTGGTCTTGGTGAGGCCTCAGCTGGAGTACTGCGTCCAGTTTTGGGCTCCACAATTCAAAAAGGATGTGGAGAAGCTTGAGAGAGTCCAGAGGAGAGCCACGCACGTGATCAGAGGTCAGGAAACCAGACCTTACGATGACAGGCTGAGAGTTACGGAGCTCTTTAGCCTAGAGAAGCGCAGGCTCAGGGGCGATCTGTTGGCCACCTGTAAGTATATCGGGGTGACCACCAGGATCTGGGGGAATGTTTGTTCGCCAGAGCGCCCTAAGGGATGATGAGGTTGAGCGGTTATAAATTCCTGCAAGACCGTTTCAGGCTGGACGTAAGGAAGAATTTCTTTACTGTCCGAGCTCCTAAGTTCTGGAACAGTCTGCCAGCGGAGGTGGTTCAAACGCCTACATTGAACACCTTCAAGAACAAATTGGATGCTTAACTTGCTGGGATCCTATGACCCCAGCTGACTTCCTGCCCTTTGGGCGGGGGGCTGGACTCGATGATCTCCCGAGGTCCCTTCCAGCCCAAATGTCTATGAAATCTATTATTTCAATTTCTTCAGTGGAGATAACATTTTGTTAGCAGTTAAAGTTTTCAAGATAAAATTTCCCCCTAAATCTATACTAAGCATCAAAATCTCAGAATTTTGGGCATAGCAAAACATGTTATTTCAACCTTTTTGAAAAATGCTGACCTTATCAAAACATTTAATTCAAACTAATTATAACCCACTACATTTGTCAACGTGTTTAGATAAATACAGGAAAACATTGCCATTCGTGGATTTGTGATTTCGAATATTTGATCCCACACTCTCCCCCTGCACACTGTTGCCATGCTCCCCCCACCGACAGCGCTGGCAGCGTGTGCGGGAGCTCCATGTTTGCCACCACTGCGCTCCTGCTGCCATGGATTTCCCCATTCGCAGGGATCCCTAGAATGCATCCCCCGCAAATGACGAGGGTTTCCTGTATTGCCAAAATGAAATATTTTATCATTTTCGAGGCAATAGATATTTTACCACAAAGTATTTTGATTTTTTTGTCAAATTAGTATTTCCAGTGGGGAGTTGTTCTCTCAGAAAAAATCAAACCGGTTTAGAAAATAGGTTTTAACGGTCAAAGAGGTTTGTTGGTTGTCTTAGTCAATTAACCATAACTGAATAAGCTAAATAAAGTGAACTTCTTTGACAACAGACTGAATGCTTTTGGAAAAGAGGTCCTAAAGGCCCAGAACCTGTGACTTGGCCATGGCTGTGGACAGATGTCACTTCTCCATGGAGTGACCATCTGTCTGCACTCATTCTCACTACAGATTCCTGACTCCTCTTCCGTGAGGAGAGCTTGGATGCTGTGAAGCAGAAGGCTATGCAGTAGAGGGGGTAAGCCAATGCAGCTCTGTGTCACCAATCCTTCATTCTGGACTCAACCTGTGGGCCTTAGGTTGCTAACCTCTACTTTAGGAAGATTGGACTTAAAAAATGCCATCTAATATGGTCACCTTTTCTCTAAGGGCTCCATAACAGCATCTATTCCTGCTCCTCATACATTCAACAACCACAAAGCACAAAGTATATAAAAAGTTACCCTGTACCTGTGACACAGGTAAAAGAGAGAAAAACATTTCCAATGCCTTGATCACTGTAATAGCATAGAATTTGTTAGGATCATCTGAGCACGTTTTAACCTAGCAGGAGAAACACATTCCTTGATACAAAGAGAGGCAGACAACCCTAATGGTCCTTGGCTGTTTGGGAAAAAAATCATTCCTGACTCCAGATATGGTTATTAGTTCAGCCTTGAAGGCATGTGCAAGACCTGAACGGCTTCTGTATATTATTAGGAATAGGAGCTCCTTTAAATTCTCCCTTCTGACTGTGGCTAATTTTAAGAGCATTAGAAGGGCAAAAAAAAAAAAAAAAAACCCCCCTATTAGAAGCCAGATGATTAATTCAAGGAAAAGGCAGAGGGAAATTCTAGCATCAGCTAGTGACCAAAAGAATACCTGAAGTTTGGGATTACCAAACGCTTCCCACACAGAGATTGAATTTATTTTCAGTCCCTTCATGGAGAAACCATAACCATGAATCCATGTATCACATGCTCTGATTTCTTCTCTAACAATACTCCAGTCCTATCAGCCTTTCCCTGCCATAATTTATTGGAAACCATATTAAAATCATGTTTGTTGCCCCATTATTTTTTGGAACACGATGCTAAAATTTATTTTCTATAATCCAGTGGTTCTCTATCTTTTTGGACTCAAGGCACCCCTTCTTCTGTGAATTGAGTGCTACCCAATTTAAAAAACAAATTTATATATTACACTGCTTACTTCCTTGCAGTGAGGGTGGGACACTGGCCAGGCAGGGACAAGCCTGAGCTTCTGCTTACCCATATATTTCCTCTCACCTTGCTTATCTTCTCATACCTAATGGCATCCTTTAAAGGATCTCATGGTTCCCTAGTTGAGAATTACTGCTCTTATGCTTAGAAACTGTATTTTAATTTCCAATCTAGGAATGCATTTGTAATTTCCAATCCAAGTGTGCTCATGGCCACCTTTTATTTATTTGATCTTGTGCCAGTATTGTGCCTTAGCTTAAAGAGCTTTTCTTTCTCCTGGATATTCACCCCATGAGTGTGTTTGTAAAGAGTAATGATATCCTGTCATAATGTTTGTTTCACTAAACTAAAGAAGCCAGCTTCTTTTAATCTCCTCTCATGAGAGAGGTTCTCCCTGTTAAGTAAGGAATGTGATCTTTATCTCTTGTTTTTACTGTATAATCTGCACAATATGACAACTGTAGTACTAACAAGAGACAGTTGCAATAAATGCTAGATGCACCTAAGATATTGGAATTCCATTTAGCTAGATGCTGTAGGGATATACAGAGTAATAACCCAGATCGGCCTATAATTTAATGGACCAGATGGATGGAAGGTGAAAGGGAATAATCAGTACAGAAAGATGAACTGACTTGCTCAAGGTCATAACACCAGATAGGTGGCAGACCTTGACTCAGCCCAGAGGTAGATCCTGAGGGGGTATGGCAGCAGTCTTCTTCAGACTAAATAAGCCCAGTTTCCTCAGCCTCTCATCATAAATCACGTGCCCCAGCCCACTAAGCATTTTCTTTGCCATCTGCTGGACTCTCTCCAATTTGTCCACATCCTTTCTGTAGTGGGGGACCCAAAACTGGACACAGTATTCCAGATGTGGCCTCACCAGTGCCAAATAGAAGGGAAGAATCATTTCCTTTGATCTGCTGGCAACGCTCCAGTAATGCAGCCCAGTATGCCATTAGCTTTCTTGGCAAGAAGGGCACACTGTTGGCTCATATTCAGCTTATTGTCCACTGTAACCTGCAGGTCCTTTTCTGCAGAGCTGCTGCTTAGCCATTCAGTCCCGAGCCTGTACTGGTGCATGGGATTCTTTCATTCCAAGTGCAGAACTTTGTACTTGCCCTTATTGATTCTCATGAGATTTCTTTTGGTCCAGTCTTCCAATTTGCCAAGATCTCTCTGAATCTTAGCCCTGCCCTCCAACATATCTACTATTCCCCCAAGCTTGGTGTCATTTGCAAAGTTGCTGATAGTGTACTATATCCCATCTTCCAGGTCATTGATAAAAATATTGAACACAACTGGCCCCAGGACTGACCCCTGGGGCAATCTGCTTCATACTGGCTGCCAAATGTATATCAAGCCATTGACTATTACCCTCTGAGCCCAGTGATCCAGCCAGTTTTTTATCTGTTTTATAGTCCATTCATCCAAACCATACTTCCGTAGCTTGTTTGTGAGAATATAGTGGGAGACTTATATCAAAAGCCTTTCTCAAGTCAAGATACCACCATCAAGTCCATCCCCCACCATCCTGAAAGGGTATCCCTCACCAGCCCTCCTATCCTGGAAGATGTCTGGCATGCCATCAAGAAAATCAAGAACAATAAGGCTACTGGACCAGATGGCATACCTGCTGAAATCTACAAGGCTGATGGTTTGGAACTGGCACTGAGACTCCATAAATTTATTCTTTGAATTTGAAACAATGAAGAGATTCCAGGGGAGCTGAGGAATGCCAGCATCCTGACTATCTTTAATAAAGGTGATAAGTCTGTTTGGAAACTATTAAAGTATTGCCTGGTTTCCGAAGCAGGAAAAAACCTCAGCTCACCTGTATCCTTTTGAACTGTCTTCCACCTCTTGTTGAGAAAGTCCTGCTGGAATCTCAGGCCATCCCGTGGAGCAGTTTATATGATCTTTGTTGTCTTCCATGTCCAAGAAAAGTATCAGGAACCACATCAGGACCCGTATATGGCCTTCATTGACCTCATTAAGGCCTTTGATTTCATCAATCATGAAGCCTTGTGGAAAGTACTGGCCAGATTTGGATGTCCCAGATAGTACATTAAGGCCCTGAGGCTCTTCCATGACCAGATGACTGCAAGTATTCCATGTAGCAGATTGGAGCCATTCATTTGTTATCCAAACTGCGGTCAAGCAAGGTTGTATCATTGCCCCAACTCTATTCTCCATTTTTCTGACCGTCATCTTGGTTCTCATTAAGCATCATCTTCCTTGTGGGATTGACATTGAGTACCAAGTGGATGGAGGGGGCTCTTCAATCTGGGTTGTTTTTGCACAAAGACCAAAGTATCAGTGCAACCATCCTTGAAATGCAATATGCTGATGAGTGCATCATTCATGTGTATACTGAGCAAGCACTTCAGACTGTGCTGAATCTTTTAGGAGAATTCTACTAAACTTGGGGTCTCTCTCTCAACATTGAGAAGACTAAAGTGCTCTACCAGCCTGCTCCAGGCCACAAATGAGGCTCCCCACCCCAAATTACCATTGAGGGAAAGACCTTGGAGCGGTAGTTGAGCACTTCCCCAATTTTGGTACCCACCTCTCTGAGAGAGTGAACTTGAGGAGATCCAGTACATTGCTGGTGCACAAGTGCCTCCTTTGGGAAATTGCTTCAGTGTGCTTTATTCACTGTGATCTCTGGAAAGACACCAAGATCCAAGTCTACAAAGCAGTCATCATCCCCACTCTCCTCTATAGATGTGAAATGTGGGTGACCCACCATTGTCATCTCAAGAGCCTGGAGGGGCATCACAATAATGCCTCCAGATAATCCTCCATATCAAATGGGAAGATTGCTACACAACTGCCAGCATCCTCACTGAAGCCAGTGTTACCAGTGTTGAGTTAGTGATCTTCAAGTACCAACTTTGCTGGACTGGACATTGCATGCGGATGCTTGACTGTCCACTCCCACAACAAGTGCTCTACTCCCAGCTTAGTAATGGTCCGAGATCTTTCAGTGGCCAGAGAAAACACTACAAGGGCACATTGAAGGCATACACCAAGATAATGGAGGAGCTGACATCAAGAGTTGGGAGGAGCTGCCTACTGAGTGACTCCAATGGTGTCACAACTTCAACCACAAGGCAGCCCGTTTTGCAGTAAACAGTCCTGTCCTTGAAGCAGAGAGGAGAGAGCAGAGGAAGGAAAAGGAGAGGGATCCCAGCTTGCAGCCTATTCTCCCCTGCAGAAAAACCCGAAACTCCTGTGGACAGAAGTGTGGCTCAAGGATTGGACTCCTAAGTCATTTCAAGACCCATTTGTGAGCCATGCTAAAGATCATCGTTGAATCGAGGGATTACTCCTGTCACCAACTAGTGCCTCATCTATTTGAGAACACTTTCTGGCATCACACATAATCACCTCTAACTAATAAGTGGTGTCACCTCCACACTTTCTTTAACTAGTAGTGTTGTATATAAGGATATGGTGTGAGAAACTCCAAAAATTAGGGGAGGATTCATCAGAAAACTCCCTGTAATTGTACTCCTTGTTTGCTTGCTGTCCAAAAGCAGTTACTAACAAATAATGAATTCTAACTCTGAAAGGTCATTTTAAAATATATTTTAACTTGGAGGAGGGTTGTTGTGTATATTTCAAGGTAACTTATGTACTATAATCAAACTTACAGGATAATAAAGGGTACATTTCTAACTTCTGAGATATGCCAGTGGTGCTCAGGCTTTTGACCCCATGGACTGGATGACTAGCAAGGGTCTGGTCCGTGGGCCAGATTGAATCACATACACCATAATCAATTTCAATTCAATTCAATTTATTAAGGATTCTGGCTAAATGCAATGCTCCTGAAGATGACATAACCATAATATAAATAAGTTCAAACAAAGTAACCGAACTACAAATATTATACTAAAAATACAGCCCACCAACATAAAAACAGTATTAATATAGATTTAGTAGTAAATCAAGACATGAATCTATAATACTGTTGTACAGAGATCCACAACTGAGACTATAAAATCAAATATAATGTTAAGATTTATCACTTATATCAGTAATAAAGGATATTTAACTCTAATTGCCTCAGCCTTATAAAAAATTGCAAGACAGTTTACTAAATTTGGATCTGTTTGCTGTAAAAGCCAGATTAATTTCTCTTCTGTTTGAAAAATGTGTCAATTTCTGCAAGAATGGTAATAAATAGGTTCTCCTTATGTCATTATATAAAGAACATTTTAAAACATAAGTGGATAGCATCTTCTAGGCAGACTGAGCAACATCTTTTAGCCCTTGGAATGAAAAATCTACAGCCAGCCAAAACAGCTGTGGACATCTGTGTGGTTCTGAGTCTAGTCAAAGAGGATTGTCATTTATTATTGAGATCCAACTGTAAAAACCTTTCTTCCACCCAGTCTCATTTCCAAAGAGTATGTAAAGGGGCAATGTGAGTAGCCCTAGCCACTACAAAATCATTCTGCCTGGCAATATCTCGTATCCTCTGGAAAACCTGAACCTTTTCTGTGGGGGGGAGAAAAATCTTTCGTTATATTTGAGAGAGAGTATCCCATCTCAAAGTGCAAAAGTACAGGAAAGAAAAGCTAACCATTTATTGGAGAGAAGGGAAATTATTAATATTTTTCTATGTAGCATAATTTAAGCAGACAAAATGGTAAAAGGGGCAGGATTTTAAACCAAAATCTTGTCAGTCTAATAATAATATTAGTTAAAATAGAATCTATTCCCGTCTCTAATCTCAAAAAAGATGTAGGAGTTGAGGGAGGAAGAGCCAGAAGAGCCCTAAGAAACTTGTTCTGAGGTATGTCTACATCATTACTAGCAGCATAACCCCATATTTCAGCGTCATATACAATCTGAGAGGTAACTTTGGCTTCCTATGCTGATATAGGAGCTTGGACTGATTGTCCTGCTGTGGTTTCATAACATTTCTTTATAGCCACAGCCAATTGGGCTGCCTTAGTTTTAACTGACTGAATATGATGTTTCCATGATGGAGAAACTGAATAACACCCAAATACCTATAGGTTGGACAACTTCATGTTTGGTTTTCCCCATATTCCGTGGCTATTTCATCAAATGACTTCCCCAATAAATCCAAAATAATGTATCATAATTTAAGTTATTTTGTCCACAAAGATGCTCAAAAGTTGTAATTGCTCTGTAATCCAATAGGAGTTCTTGATAGTATAACGGAGATCTGCATACATTAAAATAGGGATTGGGGTTGCTAATAGTTTTGGGGAACACCATAATCAGATTTTGCACTGCCTCCATCCATCTCTTTGTGCCTAGATAGGGCCCTGTGTAGGCTCATTTGGTCCCTGTATGCCAGAATTAGGCCCCTGGGTACTTGTGTTCTGGCATCAGGTCCTGGCACCCTGTGCTGCCCTCTCCCAGTCCTAGGTCCCAGGATCAGACCCTGGGGTCCGGTGTCACCACTCTAGGCCCCTTATGCTAGGATCAGGTCCAAAGGCCTGGTGCAACCCCCACCCCTTGGCCTTGCCTTGGGATTAGGCCCATGTCACCTCATCCAATTCCATGTGCCAGGCTCGTTTCCCACATGCCAGGGTCAGGCCCTGAGACCTAGTGTTATCCCTGGCAGCCCTGTGTGCCAGGATCAGATGCCCAATTTAGTATGCAGGGCTCAGTGCTCCCCACAGTTCCAGAAATTTTGCAGTAGGGGAGTAGTACCACTGCTTCCCTGCCATCAAATTTTTGGAGCCCTGGGGAGCTCCACAGATAGGATTGCATGGCACTTGGGGCTGGATCTGGCCCATGGGTTAGAGTTGAGCATCCCTGTGATACACTATATGCTGTTGAACAGAATGCTTGTGAAAGCTCTGCATCAGTGTTGTTTTAAATCTTAAAAATTTTAAGTTCTTTCCTTTTCTATTTCATGCTGAGACATGACATGGTTTAAACATAGCAAGATAATCTGAAGATCTCTATAAATGCCATCCTAATAAGTGCTGTAAGGCCAATAAGATAGAGATGACTCATGTCCTATGCCTTTTCTTTTTGGATGACATACCAAAGATATTCCTTTCTTTTGTTTTGCTACTATAGAAGCAATTTTTCCTTATTCATTTCTTGGTTTTGATCTGTTTCTAGTGGGTTTTTTTGTTTAATTTTGAAATGTGTGGCACAGCACTGTTGGTGCCTGCCACTTTAAAGGATGGAGCAGACAGCACCAAGGTGCTTGAGTACAGTGGCCATTTTGAGACCCTGGATATATATAGGGTGAAGCAGCACTTTGCAGCTGGCAGTGGTGAGAGAGACATCAACCGGCAAAACTGAAGCTCAGGAACAGCTTGGAGGTATATGGGCAGAAGCTATGGGCATGGAGGAGGCTCTTGGTCCTGGGCATGACCTAAAATTGCACCCTGCTGGGGATGGGTGGCCTGGTGGGGCTCCTAGTGGCATGGGAGCCCTTGGGAAATGCCAGGCCAGTTACCACCCTGATGAAAGGCAAGTTGGGGTGCCTTAATAACCCCATCCCCCTTAACCAGGTGGGTAACCCCATAGCGGGGCCTGAGAAGGTGGACCCATGTTAGAGAGTTGGGGTAGATGCTCAGAAGGCACTTGAGGCACCCTCGGCTGGTCAAAGCTGGGGCCAGGACCAGAAGGGTCAGAAGAGCCAGGGGCCCACTGCAAGGGAAGCCCAGAGCCAAGGGCCTGGGTTTCCAACTGGCCTTGGAGGTGAGGCCAGGGCCTGCGCGACCAAAGGTCCCAGGGGGACCACACCTGGAGGGGGAAGAGTGCAGGGAGCTAGGCAGCCCAGAATGAGGGAAAAGTAGACCACCTGATGGGAGGGATCCAGTTGTGGTCCAGACTGGAGTGTTATGGGGCCCAGTGTGGAACTGGAGACATCAAGAAATTAGATGCCATCTGTGAGGCATGGGCTGTGGTTGAGGGTAGGTTTGGAGCCACAGATAGCGCCCCCTGGCATTGGGGCAGGAAATGGGCAGCCTCCTGCCTAATTAACACCATAATTATGTATCACCAAGGCATGGCAAGAGAGAGAGGCCAGAAACAGGTGGGCAGGCCAACTTCTAACTGGCCCTGGGAAGCCCCCTTTTACATATGGCATTAAATATATTTCCATTTGCATGAAGGCATGCAGTTCAACTCGAATGCTCAACAAGTAAAATGAAGCAAGTTTACTCAGTTATCATAGAATCATAGAAAATTAGGGTTGAAAGGGACCTCAGGAGGTCATTTAATGCAACCCCCTGCTCAAAGCAGGACCATCCCCAGCTAGATCTTCCCAGCCAAAGCTTTGTCTAGCTGGGTCTTGAAAACCTCCAAGGATAGAGATTCTACCACCTCTCTGGGTATCCTGTTCCAGTGCTTTTCTACCCTCCTAATGAGAAAAATTTTCCTAATATCTAACCTGAACTTCCCTTGCTGCAACTCAAGACCCTTGCTTCTTGTTCTGTCATCTGCCACCGCTGTGCACAGTCTAGCTCTGTTCTCTTTCAGCCCCCCCTTCAGATAGTTAAAGGCTGCTATTAAATCCCCTCTGTCTCCTCTTTTATAGACTAAATAAACCCAGTTCCCTCAATCTCTCCTCAAAAGTAATGTCCCCCCTCCCCCCACACCATTTTTGTTGCCCTCTGCTGGACTCTCTCCAATTTATCCATTCTTTCTGCAGTGAGGGCTCCAAAACTGAACACAATACTCCAGACATGGCCTCACCAGCACTGAATAGAAGAAAATAATCACTTCTCGTGATCTGCTGGCAACACTCCTACCAGTGCAGCCCAGTCTGCTATTAGCCTTCTTGGCAACAAGGGCACACTGCTGGCTCATATTCAGCTTATTGTCCACTGTAACCCCAGGTCCTCTTCTGCAGAGCTGCTGCCCAGCCAGTCAGTCCCAAGCCTGTACTGGTGCATAGGACAGTTCCATCCTAAGTACAGGTCTTTGCACTTGTCCTTGTTGAATTTCATGAGATTTCTTTTGGCCCAAAACTCCAATTTGTCCAGGTCACACTGAATCCTAGCCCTACCCTCCGATGTATCTACTACTCCTCCCAGTTTGGTGTCATCTGCAAACTAGCTGAGGGTGTACTCTGTGCCATCTTCCAGGTCATTGATGAAAACGTTGAACAAAACCAGCCCCAGGACAGACCCCTGAGGCACTCCACTTGATACCAACTGCCAAATAGACTTTTAGTTATTGATTACTACTGTCTGAGCATGATGCTTCAGCCAGTTTTCTATCTACCTTACAGTCCTTTCATCCAGCCTGTACTTCCTTACCTTGCCTTTGAGAATGTTGTGCGAGACTGTATCAAAAGCCTTGCTAAAATCAAGGTATACCACATCCACCATTTTCTCCACATCCACAGAGCCAGACATTTTGTCATAGAAGGCAATCAGATTGGTGAGACCTGACTTGCCCTTGGTGAATGCATGCTGACTGTTCCTAATCACCTTTTTCTCCTCCAAGTGCTTAAAAATTGACTCTTTGAGGATCTGCTTCATGATTTTTCCAAGGACTGAGGTGAGGCTGCCCTGTCTTTAGCTCCTCCTTTTTCATTTTTTTAAATAGGGGCCCTGTGTTTGCCCTTTTCCAATCACTTTGGACATCTCCTGATTGCCGTGAGTTTTCAAAGGTGATGGCCAATGGTTCTTGTGTCTCATCAGCCAACTCCCTTAGCACCCCTGGGTGCATCCTATCCAGTCCCATGGACTTGTATATATCCAGGTTTTCTAAATAGTCCCTAACTAACCTGTTCTTTCACCACTGTTGCTTGCTCACCTCCTCCCCAAACTGTACTGCCCGGCGCAGTAGTCTGGGAGCTGACCTTGCCCGTGAAGATGGAGGCAAAGAAGGCATTGAGAACTTCAGCCTTTTCTGCATCCACTGTCACAAGGTTGCCTCCCCCATTTAGTAAGGGACCCACACTTTCCTTGATTCTCCTCTTGCTACCAACATACTTGTAGAAACACTTCGTGTTACCCTTCACATTCCTTGCTAGCTGCAACTCCAATTGTGCTTCAGCCTTTTTGACTTCATCCCTGCATGCCCAAGTAATGCTCTTATACTCCTCTCCAGTTGATTATCCAAAATTCCACTTCTTATAAGTTTTCTTTTTCTGACTTAGGTTACTGAAGAGTTCTCTGCTAAGCCAAACTGGTCTTCTGTCATACTCGGTAGTCTTCCTGTGCATTGGGATGGTTTGGTTCTGTACTCTCAGTAAGGCTTCTTTCAAGTGTAGCCAACTCCCCTGGACTCCTCTCTCCCTCAGTCTGGCTTCCCAGGGGATCCTGCCCATGAGTTCTTCAAGCAAGTCAAAGTCTGATTTTTCTGAAGTCCAGGGTCCTTACTCATAGTTTCATAGTTGGTACAGTCGGAGGGGACCTGAGCAAATCATCTAGTTCCGCCCTCCTGCCATGGCAGGAAAGAGTACTGGGGTCAAACAACCCCAGCAAGGTGTTTGTCTAGCCTTGTCTAAAAGATTCCCAAGGTAGGAGCCAGCACCACTTCTCTTGGAAGTTGGTTCCAGATCCTAGCCGCCCTAACAGTGCAGTAGCACCTCCTGATATCTAGCTTAAATCTACCCTCTGCCAGCTTGTAACCATTATTTCTAGACATTCCTGGTAGTGCTTGGGGGCACAGGGATTCCCCCAATGCCTGCTGGTCCCCTCTGACTAGTCTGCAGACAGCCACTAGGTCCCCCCTCAGCCTTCTCTTGTGGAGGCTGAACAGGTTCAGGTCCCATAGCCTCTCCTCATAGGGCCTGCCCTGCTGCCCCCTGATCATGCGAGTGGCCCTCCTCTGGACCCTCTCCATGTTGTCCACATCCCTCTTGAAGTGTGGTGCCCAGAACTGGACGCAGTACTCCAACTGCGGCCTGACCAGTGCTGCATAGAGGGGGAGGATCACCTCTTTGGACCTGCTTGAGATGCATCTGTGGATGCATGACAAGGTGTGGTTGGCCTTCCTGACTGCCTCCCCACACTGCCGGCCCATGTTCTTTTTGGCATCAGTAATGACTCCAAGATCCTTTTCTACCTCTGCACTGATGAGAAGGGAGTTCCCCAGCCTGTAGGTATGCTGTTGGTTCTTCCTCCCCGGGTGCAGCACCTTGCACTTGTCGGTGTTGAAACCCATCCTGTTCTCATCTGCCCACCCTTGTAACCTGCCTAGCTCCGATTGTAGCCTATTCCTCCCTTCTAGTGTGCCTGCATCCCCCCACATCTTAGTGTCATCTGCAAATTTGAACAAGGTGCTTTTTACCCCCTCGTCCAAGTCACTGATGAAGATGCTGAACAGTGTAAGCCCGAGGACCAAGCCCTGAGGGCCCCCACTGCCCACATCCCTCCAGGTAGAAAATGACCCGTCCACCACCACTCTCTGGGTGTGGCTCTCCAGCGTCAGTGACCCATTTGACTGTGTAGGTGTCAACGCCCCAGTCCCCTAGTTTTTTAATGAAAATGGGGTGAGAGACAGTGTTGAAGGCCTTCCTAAAGTCCAGAAAGACTGCTGCTCAGGATCCTGAACACAGTCATCTTGTGGTCACTGCTGCTCAGGTTGCCATCCACTACTACATTGCCCACCAATTTTTCCTTGCTTGTGAGCAGTAGGTCAAGAAGGGCATGGCCTATAGTTGGCTGCTCTAGCATTTGCACCAGGAAGCTGTCCCCAACACTCTCCAAAAACTTCCTGGATTGCCTGTGCACTACTGAATTACCCTCCCAGCATATGTCAGGGTGCTTGAAGTCCCCCATGAGAACCAGGGCTTGTGATTGGGAAACTTCTGTTAGCTGTTTCAGAAAGTCTCATCTACCACTTCCTCCTGGTCTGGTGGTCTATAGCAGACACCCACTACACATCACCCTTGTTGCTCTCCCCTCTAACCTTAACCCAAAGACTTTCTGCAGGTCTATCTCTAGTTTCATACTGGAACTCTGAGCAATCATATGGCTCTTTTATATACAATGCAACTCCTCCTACTTTTCTCCCTTCCCTGTTCTTCCTGAACAGTTTGTACCTGTCCATGACAATACTCCAATCATGCGAGCTATTCCATCAAGTCTCTGTTATTCCAGTCACCCCGTAGTTTCATGACTGTGCGTGGACTTCTAATTCTTTCTGCTTGTTTCCCAGGCTCTGTGCATTTGTGTACACGCATTTGAGGTAACTAGTCGATTGCCTTGCTTTTTCAGGAAGAATGAGCGCATCTCCCCTGTTGCCCCCTCCTGTTTGTTCTTCCTCCAGGCCTCCCACTTCACCACTTAGCTCAGGGCTTTGGTCTCCATCCCCTGGCAAACCTAGTTTAAAGCCATGCTCTCACTAGGTTAGTGAGCCTGTCTGTGAAGATGCTCTTCCCTCTCTTTGTCAGATGGATCCCATTTCTTTCCAGCAATCCTTATAATCAAAATAAAAGGAGATATATATGTCACTGTTGGGTAGTGCCCCCTCCTGTGTTTGTACCATTTTGCATTTAAATATACCAGCTGAAGCTATGCATATGTCTTGAGACTACAGTTTGATTTTTTTTAAAGGCCAAACTTATGTCAGGCATAGCTTATTTAGGGTGACATCTATGAGCCTCGACTTGTGTTTGATTTTGCTGCACTGTCTTCAGGGTCTGATAAAACACACTTGCTAATAACTCCTGGAGATGCTGAGGACCCAGTCTTGCATAGTCTTTCTGGTCCTGTATATTTTAAAATTGATAAACAGTCATTGGAACGGGGACTGACACCTAAATTCTATTTTTTTCTTAAATAGCACTGTCAACCAATAGTAACAGCATCAAATGCATGTGAAATGGGTATGTGATAATTTTTTGGAACTGGATAATTCTGGATTTTTCACTAGAAAATGAAAAAAAAAAAAGTGACTGTGTGTGTGTTTGTAGTGGAACCCTTGAAAACCTTGGAGTAATGAGAGTTCAAAGTTAAGCCCCTGGGCAGGTTCTGGTAGAGTACAACATAGTCTAGTGAAATGCTCGCTAGGTACTAAGAGCTAAATTCTAGTTCCACAGCTCATTAACATGGGTGCTGGACATGTCACTTGACCTTAGTGCCTGTCAATTCCAACTTCAAAATGAGATGGCTATTAGGGATGATTAGCATTGGCATACTGTGTTTAATACTTCCAGCATTCAGTATTACTGGAACATTTGGTTCTAGCACAGGTACATATACTTATGTAATAAATTCAGCTCTGAGGACTTGGCACTGATTGGAGAAAGAGTAAGTTTTTTAGGTAAGAGGAAAGACCATTGCCAAGACAGTGCAAGAAACCTGGCATTATTCCTGACCTAAAAGAATTACTTCCAAGTTGTTGCTCTTATTTAATCTATGAATTAATTGATCAATGATATGAATCTCTGATTACTGTGAACTGAAACATGCTGATACAACTTGCTGTGCCTAAATTTAGTAGAAAAACTTATTTTAAAAAATCAGATGCTTCCATGTTTGTTTATGAGCTTTTTCTTGCTAATACTGTAATGTTAATATGAGTGACAGTAGTTGCTTTTACAACTATTTCAAATAATGTTACTGGCAGTTATTGCCAGATTAGTACATGATTTTTTTTCTGTTTATTTATGAATTTTGGATTTCCTCTCTACGTTTAGAGGACTCAAAGTTCACTTTCAGTCTCTTGTAAAAAGAAGGAATAATTACTGTGAGTTTGTAATAAGCTAACAACTAGACATTGCAATCAGTAATTTGCATGCTACTAGCACAGGCTCTGTTCAAACATATTAGTAACTATTCTCTGAATGGCAGGTACTTTGCCATTTCATTTCAGAATTTGCCAGAGTTCTTTAAAGGAAGAGCTACTTCTTGTTCCTTTCAACACTCAACGGGTTAGTGCCACTGGCATTTCCTGGTGCTTCAGTACCCGCTGCTAAATATAACTTTGCACAACTGGGTGTGTATACTGGTCAGATATTTAACTAGATTGTTGGAAGAAGTGAGGCTGGTTTTTCTAGTTCCTGAATATTATTCTAGTTAAAGAATGTTGTATGGCATAGCTAGAACAGAAAGAGACGAGAGCCAGCCGTTACACTCTGAACCAGGTAAGAGTTACATGTATCAAAGTTCTTTGTATGCCATCTACTCTTTATGTTTTGTTGGAATTTATTAGAAATGACCATGACAGTCCTTTCTCATACATAGGATTGTATATTGACATGGACTGAGAAAGAAACAGATATCCTAAGGAAAGGGAAGATATAGATAGGATGTGCTTTTTAGGGAAATAACTAATGTCATCTTCAGTTCTCTGTTAATCTTAGTGCATGGATTTGAGATGTACAGACTGCTACGATTTCCAGAACACACACACGTGAATTGGGGTACTTAGTATGGTAAGGTCAAAGATACCAGGTTGGATTATAATTAAGAATTAATCCATAATAAGGGAGGGGAGGAGGTCAAAAGGATCCTTGATGCTTTCCTGATGAACCAGATTGGCTAAACGAGCCTCTGCTTTACTAAGGTTATTTTTACTAGAAAATTTTCCTGGTGTAAACAAACCTTAAATAGGCAAAGAATGCTTTTGTCGTATAGGATATGCTATTTCCCCAAACAAAATGGGGAACTGTACCAGTAACAGCAATTTCCTGATATTACTGAACCTAAGCCTTTGGCCAATACAGAAATGTGAAAAATAACACCCCTAATTGATGGTGTTGTATCATCAACATTTTTGGAATGTCGACTTGGCTAAATTGCAGGCACTGCCTTTTAGATGTGGACACCTGACTTAATGATACTGTGCGCAACAAAAAAACAGCCTGCGACACTGAATCACAGAATCATTGCAAACTCAGACTCCTGCCTAAATAATCACAAGGGTGTGGAAGTGGAGTACTGTAGTACTCAACAACAAGCAGTTCGATAGTAGCAACAGAAAAGTGGAGAGGAGCTAACCTAACCTATGACTCCATTCTTTATTTCAGGGCTGTCCAACTGGTGGTCCGCAGGCCAAAGTTGGCCCCTTAGCTTCCACCTGGCTGCTACTGCACCTTGCTGTGGCTGCAAAAGCAGCTAGGGTCTTGGAGCTCCCCCTCCCTTGGCTATCTTCTATACCTGAACTAGCAGCAGGAAGCAGGGCAAGATTAGGCAGGGCACAGTGCAGCCAAGGTTGCTGAGTGAGTCAGCATCCTGGAGCACCTGGGTGGTGTAGTGCCAGGGGGGAGCTTGGGAGCTGAATGTGATGCAGGCTGCTGTGCATGGGGATAATGGGTGCCTGCTCCTGTGTGTGCAGACCAGTGGTGGGACCAGATGCAGTGCAGAGGGGTGAGGGGTGCCTACTTATGCATGTGCCTGGTGTACAGCCTGGGGGGTCTACAGCCCCCATTGGTGTAGGTTTTTTGCGGGGGGGGAAGAGGGGGCTTCCAGCTGTTTAAACTTGGATAGGCCTACTTTATTCTATTCCTATATTTCCCTAGCATCCAGGGAGCGTGCTACCCAAAATGTTGGGGATTCTGCATGATAGAGGCTGGAATACAAATGAGATTGCTGATTGCTTTTTATTAGTTTTCATTCAGAGCCCTCAAGATGCTGCAGTTTCCTACGTGCTATATTTCTGTTTGTTATTCTCCTGGTAAAACTGGGAGACAGAAACACAGATAACAGCTGCACAACTAGCAAACAGGAAGAGCAGATTCACTCTGCTCTAGCGCTGCCTTTTTTTAAAAAGCACTTATCAGACTTGCGAGCTGTTTTTCATTTATAGGGCATGAGCAACTGCATCTCCTCAGATGATCTCTGTGGACACATGCTGTACCTATATAGAGCATGTAGCATGTACTGAAGTTTTTGCATAAAGTATTGGTGCTGCTTTGCAAGAAGTTTTCATTACTACCAAGAGTTTGTAGTGAAGCATCCTCTTTCAACTACAGCCTTAAAACAGAAGAACCTGTGTTCCAGAAAACCTGAATCCACACATCACATGCTCTGATTTCTTCTGTAACAACACTTGAGTCCTGTCAGCCTATCCTTCCATAACTCATTGGGCACCATATTAAAACTTTCAAGATTGTTGCTTCCATTATTTTATTTTATTTTATTTTTTTTTGAAAATTGCTAAAACTTAATTCCTTTCATTCAGCAGTTCTCAAACTTTTCAGACTCAAGGCACCTGGCATTAAACTTGAGGCATCTTTCTATAACTTTTGTGAATCAAGTGGTGCCCAATTTAAAAAACATTTTTTTTATTACAGCGCTTAGTTCCTCACAAAAGAGACAGGTGGTAGGGTGGTGGTGGCCCTTTCAGCACACCAAAGTTAATAGGTAAAACTATTATTTCTTCCCTCTAGCTTCTTTAGGGGAAAAAAATTGAAAGAGCTTATAGCTTCCTAGTTGGCTGTTCTATTACCCTGCTGGTTCTACCTTCTTTCTTCCAGTGCCTCAGTATCCTAGGGTAGACCAGTACTACCCTAGGGTACTGGTCCATGAAACAGAGCCTCTGTACAATGGACAATAGGGAGGGGAAAAAACAAGCCTGTTCTGTGAGGCACACTGAATTCTTCCATGCATCTCACTTCGTGATTTAGGACCACACCCCAAAAACCAGCCATAAGATTGCCTAATAACACCTCACAAGACTTCAGATCTTCCTTCTATCGCTTCCAAAAACTGTCCATTTTATCCACTGTGGGCTCAGAGATTCATCGAGAGTCACGTGATACTAACTCATTGACTCCTGGCTATTTAGTACAAGAGGTAGAAACAAAGGAATGGAAGAGGAGGAGGACCAAACCCTGCTTTGGAGGCTTATTTCTATTTGGAATTTCTATCAAAATGTGAAACACAGGCCTAGTCCTTAATGATTCACTGTCAGCAGCTCTTAAAAACGAGGAAGCATTAAGTGGTGTTTTTCTAGAAGTAGTATTACACTGCTTACTAGCAATGTGGCTTTGTGGTCTGCTGCTGTTGATCCTCCTGTCATTCTGTTCATTAAACAAACATATAACAGAAATGTCCACCAACAGGCATAACAAGGCAGCTCTGTGCACTGAGGAGTGGCAGTGCATGGGCCAGTGATAGTTGCCAGGCTGCTGCCAGCGGTGGTACAACTAGATGATAGCTGTGGCAGCTTCTGTTTTTGTGCCCTTTCCATGCCCTCCAAGTGGGGCCTCAGGGCTGCTGACCCAGTCACCCCCATAGTTAAACTACTGGCCCAAAATATATGGGAGTCAAAAAATACTGTGTTCTGGGATTGTTCTTTAGTTGTTATAAAGCAGTTGATGATTTTCTGTGTATGTGATGATGTAATTGGTAATAGCTGGAATGAATGTGGTGGAATTTGGGTTTGCGGCATGGTAAACTTAGCCCAGTTTTCTGTCAACAGCAGGCTTATTCAACTGAGAATTTTCTCAGATTCTTTCTTCAGCCAAAGAGCCATTGCTAATCGTATGTAGCCATGCAAAGAAGAATAAAGTATTGAAGATGAGGGGAATTTCCTGGGTAATGGAGGCTGTTGAGAAGAGGTTCCTTCCCTATGGAGTCTTTTTTTCCACATTGCTCTTGTCTGCCAGTGGAGAGCTATATGAAAAAGGCAGAGACTAGATGATGCTTGGGTCCATAGAGTGTGTCTTGCTGCACTCTACACTGTAATGTAGCATAAAATTAGAGCATAAGAGTAATTTTTCAGTATAAAACTTGGCAATATAATCTTAGGAACCAAATCCTGCAGTAGTTACATCGGCAAAACTGCTGTTGAAATCAATGGAGTTTTTGCATGAATGGGTGACTGGAAGCTTTTTTTCTAGACCATTTTGATTCAAAAACTCAGCGGTTTCAAGGAGTGACGTTTTTACTTTTGTGCAATGATTGTAGGTTTTGCATAAAAATAAATTTTAAATTAATTTTTTGAAAATATGCATAATACGTATTAATTATGTTTAGTTGCCCATGTGGTAAATATTTAAGACTATGCTTGTTATTGCAAATCTATTTATTTTCTATTGACTCCAGAAACAAAGCTACAATAGTTTTTATGCAGGGTATAGATCAGGGGTGGGCAGTGATTTCAGGTGAAGGGTCACTTACCCAGTTTTGGCAGGCTGTCAAGGGCTGCATGGGTAGTCCTGCCCCTTGACAGGTGCCCTGCCCCCTGGTCACCATCTTGGGACCAATGTCCCAATGTCTTGGTACCAATGTCCCAGGGCCAGCACCAGTGGTGCCCAAAGCAGGGCACAGGCTGGCAGGGGTCTGTGGAGCCAGGCTGGGCTGCATCAGCAGGGAGAGAGAGCTGACCCAGCTCCATAGAACCCCTGTTGGCTGGGATCCTATACTCCTGCCGCCCTGCTCTGGGCCCTGCCGGCACTGGCCCTGGGACACCGGTGCAGGCCCTGTGCTCTTGCTGGCTCCCCATCCACTTACTTTCAGTGCCCCCTAGCCCTACGGTACAGGTGGGGGACAGCACACAGCCCCGACCCCCTGCTCACTGGCAGGGAAGAAGCTGGTGCTGAATGCAGGGAAAAGTGGCCCCTTGCCTGCCCTGTGGCCTACACTCCCTGCTGCAGCTGCTCGCAGACCGCACGGTGTCCGGAGCAGGCACAGGCAGCCCCACACAGGCTGCAAGCGGCTGCAGCACAGAATGTCAGCTACGGGGCGAGTGAGGGGCAGCTTCCCCTCCCCCCCATGCTCCTTCCCTGCCCCGGGTCCCCCCCTACCTTCTCCCCCTCCTACCTCTTACCTAAGTTTCCAGTGCAGGGCACCATGTGCTCCCAGGCCAAAAGCCACTGCTGGGGTTCCCGGCCATGGGGGATGGGGCCAGGCAGGCCCTGCTGTTGTTGGAGCATGCCAGGCTTCCCTTGGGTCCTACTGCCCTTGGTTCCTGTCATTTTGGACAGGTAAATATTAATTTTCTAAATTTTTTAGAGGATAGAATGGCCTAGTGGTCCAGATCTGTCCAGCAGGCTGTATTTTGCCTACCCTAGTATAGATGCAGTTAATTTACAAAGTTATGGTGCAAGTAGTCAACTTGAAACATAAAACATTGTCATGTTGGATCAAACCAGAGCTCTGACTAGTCTGTTGTATTGTTTCTTACAATAGCCAGCTAGTATGCTGTGGTGTAAGAAACTACATAAAGGAATAACTTTCCTGTGGCGTGATAGAATCTGACCTGTCAATCAACAGTTGGCTTCAAATCAAAGCCTATGGGTTTATGCTCTTTCTAAGCAGCTGTCCATCCTGTCTAATATAACTTTGATCTCATCATCTGTGTTGATGTGTAACTTTCTTTTGAATCTCATAGTGTAATCTTCCATGATATAGAGCATATATTACTTGATATGTTTCTATCCACCAGTCTGTAAACTCATTTAAATTAGATTTAGAATGATTTAACTGGGCTTTCCAGAGCTAATTGTTTCCAGTAAAGGGATACTCACTTTGCAAAGAATTTTTTTCATATTTAGTAAAAGTGCGTGTGTATTGGAGTAGAAGTCAGGCTTGATTAGGACATTGGTAATGAAGTGCGATCCAGTGAATACTAATGATATGCTTAGCTACTAGTGTTTTTGTTTTTTAGCTCCTCCTTTTATACACTAGGAGTACAAGATTCTTTAGAATAAAACTTGGAAGAAAATCTGAAAGGAGGGGCAGTCATAAAGCAAAAGCACTGCCTGAAATGCTTCAAGAGAGTTTCTGTGAAACGTTATCTCGCTCAGCCAGATTCTCCATACCCATTGTGCAGAACAGTGTTACAGCCATTTGTAGGAATACTGTATGATTACCTGTGAGCTGTCATCCTGGGAATAATAGTGCAATTAGTGCATTTATTCTTCTTCCATTGTGATTCTTTCTGTAGCATCCAGTAGGCTTAGTTAAGGCCTTTGTGGGTTTTTGGTTTTTTTTAAGAAATAGTTATTTTAAAAAATTGGGGGCTGGAGACATGCGAATGCTAACTGAGGTACTCATACTACCAATGCATTTCAGTTAGTTATGGTATCTTCCACCTAGACCAGAGGTTCCCAAACATTTTCTTAGTGCTTACCCCTTTCCAGATTTACCAGCTGCCTACATACCCCTACCAGCATTTTTTATATTTAACCCCTTAAATGCCAATTATTATTATAATAAAAATAAAATCAGCCCTTACACAGTTTCTCCAGCATACCTCCCAGAGATGTCTTGTGTACCCCCAGGGGTATGCTTACCTATGTTTGGGAACCCCTGATTTAGATGGTGCTCTATTTTTAGTATATGCTTGTGACACAGAGCCTGGGATGCTCTGTCACTTTAAGAGGGAAACAGCCTAGGCTGGAGCCCTTCAGGACAGGCAGGGTGCAGCTGGGACTGGGTTGCTATAGAGACCAACAAGTGAGATTAATTAGTAGGCACCTGCAAGCAACCCAGCTGACTATAAGGGCAAAGGGCCCTGGGAGAGAGACAAGGCAGCCCCAGAACCAGGGCAGGAAGTCTGGCCATGGAGGCTGTGCAGGAAATCACTCTCCAGAGGTACCTGTGACTCAGAAGTAAACTGGAAGTGTGGTACGTCCAGAGACAGCTAAGGAAGCTGGGGGCTAGCAGCTGATTAAGACCCAGAGTTGGGCAGGAGTTTTGTTATAGCCAGAACAGCTTGTCTTAGATGTTTGGTTTCAGTGTACTGGAGGTTTGAGCAGGACTGTACGGGTGGTTTTGGAGGTCCCGGAGCTCTGAGTGGGGTGCAGCAGTAAGGCTGAAGCGTGACACGTGACCAATGGTCAGCTCACTCTAAGACCCTCAGGCAGCCTCCTTCCTAATAAATAATAATTAGACGTGTACATTGGTCCATATCAGATTGGCACTGATATAAGGAAAATTGACATTATCAGCAATAGGCTTTTTTTGGCTGATATGACTGATAAGGTCACCAATAAATGCCACATACATCTGCCCAGCTGCAGCATGCACATGGCCAGCCTGGCAGCTTGGAGAGCAGCATCTAGCTGGTAAGTCTGTTGGGGAGGAGGGGGCATGGCAGGGGGGACAGATTGAGACCCCCCACCGTGAGGGAAGCAGTGGGGCTGGGGCAGGGGCAGGCACTGCACAGCTAGGTCAGGGTGCAGGATGGAGTGGTGAGCAGCTTGTATGGGGGGCATGAAGGGGAGGTTGACTCCCGCTGTTGTGTACAACCCTGGGGGAGGCATGGGGGGACATGTGCCCCCCTAAATTTGTGTGCTGGGCAAGGGCAGGCTGCTGCTGTGGGCTGGGGGTAGCACCAGGCTGTTCCAGGGAAGGGGGCCATGCCAGAGCTGTGCTCAGGGAGGGCAGTGGCAGTGCTGGGAGCAGGGCTATGGAGTAGGCTGTGGCCACTCCAGAATTTGCCATAGCCCCCATAACCTCACCTGCTCTGAGCGCAGCCCCAGCCCAGTTCTCTGCTAGGAGGAGCCCAGTGCCACCCCCAGCCCCAGCCTACAGCAGCAGCCTGACCTCACCCTGTGTGCAGTTTGGGGGCACATGCCCCCCATGCCTCCCCTGGGGTTGTGCACAGTGGCAGAAGCCACACCCTCCACCCCATGCCTCCCAGATAAGCTGCTTGTGGCTCTGTCCTGTGCCCTGCCCCAGCCCTGCTCCTTCCCTCACTGTGGGGGTCTTGATCTACCCTGCCCCCTTGCCTCTTTCCTACACCCCTTCCCCCCAACAGACTTACTAGCCCAACACTGCTCTTAACACTGCCGGGCTGCAAATCAGCAATTGGATCAGTATTAGCCAATATGGCTCATTAATAATCAGCCATCAGTATTGACCCAAAAAATCTTTATTTGGTGCACCCCTAATAATATCCAAGGTGTGGCAGGAAAGCAGAGGAGGTGAGGACCTATATAGAGTTGGAACTGGGGCTGGAATTGTGTGACCACGAGCGGGAATCTTAACTGACAGGGACTTGGACCTGTCACAATGTTTCGTGGCTCAGATATTTGATTTCCATGTTTCAAAAGGGATAAATAAGAGGTGAAAGTTCAATAGTCCTGAGTTCTATTTTTCAATTAGCCACTGGTGTGCTATAAACCCTGAGCCTGTCACTTTAACCTTTTGCCCCACTTTCTTCACCTGTAAAGAGGAACATCATATTATTTTCATTATTGTTAAGTATTAGGAGGATCCATATTTTTTACAGAACTTTGATCCTGTAAAATGTGGTCTTAGTGTTACAAATGAATTGCTGTAAGTGAAAAAAGTATGTGTAGGACATTGCGCACAGCTCAGGGACTTCTTTTTTGAGATACTCCTGGATAGAGGTTGTGAAGAAATCCCTGTAGTAACGGAAGCCAGTAAAAATAAGATTCTCAAGTCTCCTGAAGTGAGGCATTTTCGTCCTTTACTCCTAACTAAGCCAGAAGAAACATACTTGCAAACTTCTAACTGGCTGGGGGCTGCACAACACACACGCTACACCAGTGTGAGCCACAGGCCCTGTACACCATGAGGATGCCTTGTACTGCACTGAGCACGTGGGCACCCCAGCCATGGGTTCATCATCTTTACGGTGTCTTATGTGTGCCCCAGACCATGGTTCCCCTGGGACCACAGGCTGCTCCATGCTGTCTTGTCTCCTGGGGTGGGTGGGGGAAGAAGAACCTGAAGGAGGAAGAGAAGTCTGAAGAACCAATCTACTACTGCAGCCAGAGCAATGGGGGAGGCAGTAGTGTCTCAGTAGGAGCCCAGGGACCATGAATGAATCCTTTGTGGGCCACTTGTAGTTTGCAGGCCACCAGCTGGTGTGGCCAGACCCTGACAGGCCTAAGTATGATTAGGGAGGAGTTTAAATTCCCACTCTGGCCTTCAAGGACCCCAGATGAAGTTTGTGTGGAGGGGGAGGAGGGAAAAAGCACCTGCCAGGCTTCCCCAGCTCCCCTACCCTGCTCACTCACTTGCTGCTCCAGCAGCAGAAGCATGAGCATGGCCAGACCCCAGGAGCCTGAGGGTAAAGTGGGGTTTAATTTCCCCCATTGTTGTGGAGGGGGGGGTGTGGCATGGTCACTGGTAGGCTCTGCTTGTGCACTCGGGTCTGCAGTGGCCAGATGCCAGTAGCCTGAGGGGAAGTGGGGAGTGTCATGGGCACTGATATGATGCTAGCTCTGTCCTGTGCTGAAGATGACCTCAGGCAGGGCCCATGCCTCAGCACATGGGCTGAGTCCCTTGAAGGAGTGGTGTGTGGCACCCGATGCTGATGCTGGTTCAGCTGTGTGGAGGAAGTCGGAGAGGGGGAATGTTTCCTGGCTGTAGGCATGGAAGTGGGTAGGGGGGAGCCAGGGCTAATCACAGAGACTGACTTACCACTGTCTCCTGCTGCAGCAGCAGCCCAGCTTGGGCCCGAGGAGCCCTAGGGGGTAACGCCCTCCATCTTCCACCTCCAGCCCCACATGGCCATGGTTTGCAGGCAGACTGTAGCTGGGGCGCAGCTCCCTGCAGCCCTCCCTCTCTTAGCAGTGGCAGCAGAGTGAGTGGGCCTGCCCCAAGTGATGGATGTCTCATCTCCACCCACTGCAGGTAGTTTGCTTTGCCACTGCTGCTGGGAGAGGGAGGGGAATGGGGAGCCATGCTTCAGCTGTAGTCCACCTGCAAACTACAGCAGCCATGCAGGGCTAGAGGTGGGAGGTGGCAGGCACTGACCCCCCCCCACTTAGGGCCACCCCAGTCTGGACTGCTTTCCCACAGCAGGAGAAAGCAGTGAGTCAGGCTGCGTGATTAGCCCCAGCTCCCTCCCACCCCACTCCGCACCTGCATCCAGGTCACATCCCCCGTCCCTCGCCTTCATCCCCTCTCCATGGCCAGACCTGCATTGGCATCAGGTGCCAGTCACTGCTCCTCCAAGGGACTTGGCCCAGGTGTTGCAACGTGCACCCTGCTTGAGGGGATCTTCAGCATGGGACAGAGCCAATGGCATGTCTGTGCCTGCACTGCTGCTGCCTGCAATGGGGGAATTAAACCCCTTCCCATTCCCTTCAGGGTACTGGTGTCTGGCTGTCATTGCTCTGGATGCACAAGCAGAGCCTATCAATGCCTGCACCACTCCCATTTCTTCCTGCTTCAAATTTCTATGCCATTTATCATTATCAAAACCTTCCTTTTCTTTATTTTTAAAATGCAGGAAAAGCAAGACCAGCTTTCACAAGTAACTATACAAGAAAGAATGAGGAAGAAAAGAAGCAAGCATTATATCAGTGCCACATGTTTTAGTTGGATCTGTCCCCTTCCAACACCAAAACTTGTAAATGTTGATTTAGTCTTACCCAACACAAGCAGTGTGTGTGCGTACGTGTGTGTGTGTGTGTGAGAGAAAATAAATGTAGTATATTTATATGCATATGTGTAAAAATACTTGTTTCTGTTTCTTAGATAAAACCCTATATCAGTTTTACCCTCTTTTGATAAAACTTTTGCTCAGTTTAGTGCAATGATGGATGGAACTTTCGGGATAAAAAAACAGCAAAATGTTTTATCTTGTCGTGCCCCACATGATCAGAGGTCAGGAAAACAGACCTTACGACGACAGGCTGAGAGCCATGGGGCTTTTTAGCCTGGAAAAGCGCAGGCTCAGGGGTGATCTGATGGCCACCTAAAAGTTTATCAGGGTGACCACCAGTATCTGGGGGAACACTT
>NW_017728906.1:49426470-49454583 GCF_001723895.1 Crocodylus porosus | reverse complement strand
CACATCAGGAGAGTAATTGCAAATGGAGTTGCACAAGGGAGCCTATACAGGAAAACTCATTCTTCATAGGTCTGAAGATAAATGAATAGTAACAAAGAGAAAGTACTGGCTGTGGATGACCCATGAAGCAATTTGGTAGTTTGCAAGTGACTATACTTCAATTCTGTCATAGCTCTTGAACCATTATTTCATTTAGCCTTTTTACGGAAGTCCTGAATAATGTTAATACTTTCTCTTTTTTTCTTTTTTTCAGAGCGCTTGAATCTAAATATGCAGCTCTTATGTGGATTCAGAATATAGTTGTGTCAAAAGGTTAAATCCCACACGATCTGTGAATGTGGTCCAGAGGCCTGCAGCATGTCAAAAAATACCAGCAAAAATGCAATAGACAACCTGAATTTCTTAAAGGGAATGCAACAGAAATTTTTCTCTCTCGTATAGCTGGACAACTTGGCTACATGCTTTTGACCTCCAGTTAATTTAATGGAGATCTGCCTGTCAGGATATCAGTTGACTTTGTAAATCTTGAACCTTTGTCACAAACATGCCTTTGAACTTACAGCAAAACATTTTATTGTTTAGAAAACTCAACTATTAAAAAAAAATAACCATTGAAGAATCATGTCCAAAAACTTGGAGATCATCAATTTATCATTTTTGTTGGAGCATGAGAGGGAAATGATAATGGGCGTCTTGAAGAGAGATGAGTATCTGAAAAGAATTGAGGATAAAAGGATAAGGTAACTGTTTAAAGCTCTTTAATTATTTTTAATTTTTTTTCTCTTTGTTAAAGTGTTCTTAAGGCGTTGCTGATAAGTGCCAACACAAGGATTTCCTGCCTCAGGTTGGAGCCCTGAATTTCAGGAGTGACATCAGTGATAGAATCCAAAGTCCAGACATTCAGTGCCTTGATGGTTGTATCTTCTGCCAGAGAGTAACAGATAAGAACTGCTGACTGCCTAACGCCTCAGTGAGGGCACGTTTCTGTCGGGGTGATTGTCGGGTTTATCACCAATGTCCACGGACTCTGCAGGCACCGCCTGCTGGTAGCCGAGTGTATCCTCACCTTTGATTGGGTGTGTCGCACGCGCCTGCTTCGCCTGCCACGACTTTGATGGTAACGGAGTTGGTTCAGATGTCCGATTATGAGTCTCCCCGGCGTCCCGTGGGTCCCAAGTTTCTGAGGGCTCCGCCACCCCTACACCCTCACCCGTTCCACTGGGTGGTGGCCGACTGTCTGGTCCGGCCACATATCCACATGTCACTCAAATAGTCCACAAAAGAAAAATGAAAATCAAAACAAGCACTACGACCAAGAGGGTTCCCTTGATCGGAGCGGCTGCTCCAGCCGTCTGCAGTCATCCTCCCAGTACAAACTTGCCAACTGTGGGGTCGAGCCCCTTTTTGGCTCTCAAAGAGTCCCTTTGGGGGGCTTGGTCAGCTTCCCCTTTCCACAGTTAAAGCTCACTATTGAGCTATGCCCCTATTACAGGGGCTATGGTACCCAAAGTCAAATAGTGCCCTTCTATTATGGTCTTTCCGGTACCCAGCTCCAGCTGGGCTCCATCCACTCCCCCCCAGTAAACAAACAATCCTATGCACCGCAGGGGCCAGCAGACTGGGCTCAAAAACCCCGCTGGGGCTTAGCCCTTTGCCAGAGATTCCTACCGGCACTCGGTGTTGCTCATAGCCTTTGCAGCATACACCGGCGTGCTCCATCACCTCCATGTCCTCCTTCCGGTTCTGCGTTGCCTCCGCTTGTCGCCTCTGGCCTCTCTTTTATGCCAGTGAAGGAAGTACTGGCCCTTCCCTTCCCCACACACCTGGGTAAGGGGGATTTCTGCCTGTCTCCTTGGGGCTGCGAGCCTGGGGTCACTGGCCCTCCGCTCAGTCTGGGAGCCAAGGAGCCTGCTGGCTCTTTCGCTCCCTCACAGTGATGTCCCTTAGTCTTTCTCCAACCAAAGAGTACCCACAAGGCAGTGTGGGGCCAGGGTTTTGAGGTGCCCTATACTCACCTTTCTCTGGAGGTTGCAACATTGTGGTATTTTATAGGAGCTACCCTGCCAGAAGTAGCCCTGCCATGTTGTCACAAGGTCCTCCAGTTTATAGCCACTCCCAGTACCAAAATTTGAGAAGACTGACTTTGAAATAAATGTGTACAGTATATAGTAATATATTTTATATAGAATGCATGTATGTTAACTTTTTTGAAACTGCTGCATGTTTTATCACAGGTACTCCATAAGCACATTTCTAAGCAGCACTTTTGTACCTACTTATATATAGTACAAACTATGCAAGATTAGGGACCTACTTAATTTGCAGTTTTGTGGATATTGTGGAAACCGTGAAAATCCAGGGTTCTCCATTAAATCTATCATATATCCTATTCAGATGGGCTATCCTTGTGATAAGTTGTTTGCTACACAAACTTGAACAATTGACTTTTGCTCAGTCAATATAATTCAGAACTGATCTGGCCCAAGACACAATTTAAAAAAATAAATCAGTATGCTTTCTAATATGGGCTATGTATTTTGTAGTCATGCTCAGTGTGGGCTCCATTTAATCAACTTCATAATTGGTTTCCATTACTGAGAAGGTGCTGTTTTTGGCAGCAAAATAATGATAGATAATGTATTTAATGAGTTTTCCTTGTATACAGGTGTAAGATGAGGAGCTTTTTCCTCCATGCTGATGGGGGGAGAGAGGGAATCCTCACCTTATATTCAAGTAAATATGGTATTAATCATTTCATGCAAGGCTAACCTGCAACACAAAGCCAATGCATGCTTAGAATTAATGACATCTAGAATTACAGCATTCCTTGGACAGCTGCCATTACTGGCTTAATAAATTTGTAAAACATTTAAAATGTGATAGAGTTATGATATAATTAAATTTGATATTGCTTTGGAAATGTGTATAAATTTCCCTGACTGATGCTAATTCCAATTTTTAAGATCCAAATGTTCCACTTTTATTCAGTCAAAGGTTCAGTTAGACTCAAAGCAACAAAATATCTGAGATGTGTGTGCGCGCGTGTGCCTTGAATGCAAAGATGTTATTTAAGTGTTAGCACTGAATTTAGTAAAACAGAAAATAGGTTTGTTATGATTATCCAGCAGAAAGAGAGTGCTTATTTTTTAGTATGTTACTGAATTCATATTTGCATTGAGCACTTAATTCTCAGCTCTAACTCTGAGAGCACTTATAAAAATGCTTGGCAAATGTTTTTGTATTTGGTTGATTAGAACTATTGCAGAAATATCGGCTAATCTGGTAATCTGTCTGAATTTATTTCATGTAGACAGAAATATTTAATGAATTTATTCTGGGATTCTCTGGGAAGGAGGGTGTATTTTCTGTGATTGTTCAGAGTAAACAAGGGACAGAGAGAGTGTGTGTGTGTATATGCAATATGAAGCATTGGCAAGGAATGATCTGTGTTGCTTTATCTCTACAATGAGACTTTAAGGCCCCTGATTCCCATTACATTTAAGATATGATTAGTAAATTAATTGTTCCTTTTATACTAACTGGCCACGTGTGCATCTATATTTTAAGGCATTATTATGCAGTAAACAATCCACAGAGTTATTCCATATATAATGCTATAATACATATAATGTGGAATAACTTTGTGGCTTGTTTACATCATGCTTTAAATTGAACATGTGGTTAGGACTTATCTAAACAATATGTGCTGCCCAGCTAGGAGATGCATGGGGTTCAGCGAATCGGTGATTCAGCCACAGACACAGCTTTAAATGTTTTTTTTCTAAATACCTTGAGGTACCAGGCATGGCTCGTGAACACTGCAATTGTGGGGCAGATGGAGCATCCCACAGAAGCGTAGTGGGGGACCCCATGTGCTCGGCAGTACTTCCGGGTTTCCTGGGGAGTGTGCTGCCCCCCCCCCCATGTCCCCCTGGCTCAGTGATCAGCCACAGGGGAACGCCAGGTGCCCCCCCGCCAAGACCCAGGAGGCACCAGTCGCTGATCTGGGAGGTGCGGCGGGGGGGGGCAGCACACTCGCAAGTGGACCAGAAGTACTTCTGCCAAGCATGCTGGGGAGCCCCTGTACTCCTGTGGGACGCTACCTCTGCCCCAGCATCGCAGTACTCCACAAGCCATCTGGTGCCTTGAGAAAAAAACAGTTAAAGCTGTGCCTTATGTCTGAATGGTCAAATCTCTCCGAATCAATTCAGAGGGTTCCGATTTGATTTGGAGAGATTAAAAGGTCTCCTGATTTGATTCGGACTCAGAGATTCAGCCACTGAATCTCTGCTGAATTGAATCGGGGACTGAAGCTTCTCACAGCCCTATGACATATCCATGGCAGAGAGATCTTTTTATCTTTAGCTCAAAAACAGACTTTTCAAGATTGTGTTTAGTGCTTGGAATTCCAATTGGTACAATCTGTTGCATATCTTACTGAAGCATTCCACAGAAGAATAGAGATTTCCTCAGATTGATTTTCTGTTCTGGAAAGACACTACCTTTGCACAATATCTTTTGTCCCTCAAGAATCTTGTCCTGACATTTGTTTGCTTTCCATTCCTATTAACATCCAGAATTTATAGAAGCTTTACAAAGCACATTCCCCCGCAAGGCAAAAACAGAGAGAATAGAGAAACACATGGAGGGAGAACTATTAAGCTAGTATACAGAACTATCAAGGTAATAAGAAGACTGATATTTGTATATTAATATCACTCTTACATCATGTGCTTGCAGCTGAAACATAATTACATGCTTTTAACATATGAAAGTGAATGCTACTACTGTAGTTTGGAGTGCTGGGATATTTTTACTCAGGCAGATAATTTCATGCACATAACAGGAAAATGCAGAAGAACAAAATGCTTTTTTCATTGTATTATTATAATTGGTTAATTCTGATAAATAATACTGATCCTATATAAGGCCCTACTTATTTTCTTGGCCTCATAATATATACATAAAGTAACTGGAAATATCATTTTCATAGAATATAAAATTAAAGGAGATACTGGATTTTATATGTAAAAGCAATCTTATTTTTCTGTTTCTCTTCTGGTCTTTAAAAACATATTCCTGTGGAACAGTAGAGTGACAGTCTTTTTATTATTATTGTTATTTTTATTATCTTTTTGTTCTATTGTATTCTTTTATTATCCCATTTTATTAGCTAATTTCAATTGTATATCAAACTAATTTTGCAATGAAATAGGGAAGTAAAAATGTACTCTGAATATTCTTTTCTGGATTGTTTCTGTTCCAAATGTAAGCTGCATCTACTTGGTGTGTGTGGCTTGGTCATTGTGGTGCTCATCCCCATCTCTGAGTGCACTGTCTTACAAAAATTGTCTACAAGTAACTTCCTGCATTTAGAAAAATCACTTCAGCCTATTGCTGATGCAGAGCCATTGACCTAAAATCAATATTTGCACAACCCACTGCATCTTAGTATTTTGTTGCACTACAATTGAGTTTCTAAATCCCATGGAGCTTTTAAATGCAAAGCTTCTTTTTAACCTTTAAAGTACTGAATCCTTATGTAAAATAAAACAAGAAGAATGGAATAATTGATGAACACAGAAAACAAAAAAGTGATTCTTTTTATTTCACAATATATTGCTTTGTTGGTTTTTCCTTGTATACACTAATTTCCACTCTGCCTCCTAGAAGCAGTTTAACTAGCCATGTTCATTTTAGGACTGCTCCAGCCTGGGTGCTGTCTTCTCAAGGATATGAATAGTTTGGTCCTTTTGGATAAATAGTATAATTCCTTATCGATATAAAAGCTCCATAGCTACAATTAAAAATATAAGCACATCCTAAATATAGGAGAAATTTCTGTCTCTGATACCACCCTGTGGTTACTCTTGGCAAATACTTTGGAAAAAGCTGAAAATAGTTTTGAGAAACTGAGTATGGAAATTGGCTTTCCAGCTGATTGGGTATTTGGAGAATTTTGTAAAGGTATAACTATCATAAATTATTTGTGGACTGCATGCATTAGGTATATTGTACACATTTTTGCAAGACTTTATAGATTGTTCTCTAAAGAAAATATATTTTATGGGATAACATATTGCTTATGATACGTGCTTGGGAGGAGTGCAGGCTGCTTGTTTGGCAGCTATCACATCTGACAAGTAAATTGCTCCATTTAATTCATTACTGTTTGAAACAAGAAACTTCAAATGTAAAAATAGTTACCATCTCCAGTACCAGAAAAGCAGATGCTTCTGCTGTTATCCATTCTGCTTAAAGATGAAGGATCCTCCATTTGTAAACTAATTAATAACTGTTGTGACAGTGACTCATTCGGCTGCTCTTATAATGGGTACAATTGATCGTAGGAAAACATAGTAAGAAGCCAGCCATTTGTAGCCCAGAGAGGTTTTCAACCTGCTAACATAATTTATGGTGTTTCAAAAAATTCCTTCAGTGAAAAGTTCTGTATTGCAATTGTGTACTATATAATAGGGGCTTTTTTCCTTCTCTTTTCAGCTTCATTCTCTCTTGGGAGGAATTCTAAAGTTCCAGAGAAAGTACATTAAGAGTAGTACTCTAAAATGGGGAGGGGAGAATTAGGGCAGAGCTGTTTCCATCCTCTCTCTTTGCTGTTCTTTTTTTTTTTTTTTTGAAAAAGGAACTCTGGAACTCATTTCCTGGCTGTGACTTGCTGTGTTCCTATAACCTTCTCTACATGTGCAGGTGAAAGTGTGATTGGATCTAATGCATATAATCACACAATCACGTCTCCTGCCATGCTATACATCCCATAATAGTGCCATGCCATAATAGTGTCCCTGGTAGGCTTCCAAATTGCTTTACATTTGTAAATATATCAATAAAACATTGCTGAACTGATCTCTCTATGTATAGTGGCATTACATTTTAATTGTGGAAGAACACGGATTTTGGGAATTTTGGAGGTTTTTTATCAGAGAATTTGCAATTTTTTAAACCAGGAACACTAGGATCCCTGCTGGGAAGGCAAGCCAGGGCCAGCACTGGGGACCCAGCTGGAGGGCAGACAAGGTGGCTCACCTGGTTATTTGGGGCCAGGAGGACATGCTTTGACAGTTTGAAGCAGGCCACCACAAGGAGCACATCCTTTGGGCAATAGCTGCCCAAATGGCAGAGCAGGGATACCAGAAGACATGAGAGCAGTGCTGCCCTGTAACATGGAATCCTAGCCCTGCTACTAGGAGGCAGGGTGGCCTCTTTAAGACCAGAGTCTTTAGGAACATCAAGTACCAGGAGGGCAGGGGTTAAAAGCCCAACCACACAGGCTGGTCAGCTGACCGGAAGGAGCTAGGGCTCTGGGCACATATAAACCACAGTGCTGAGGCTGGCAGGAGTTAGTTCTCTGGCAAGCTGCCAGGGGAAGGAGCTCCTGCAGAGAAGAGCTACCCAGGAATGTGGGGCTGCCAGATAGACTGTTTACAGGGCTAATGAGGTTCCAGGAGTTGACAAGGTACCCAGGGCTGGGAGGCACTCAAGGCCAAATCAGAATTAAAAGTGCTAGTCTTTACATACCATCTGCAATGCCTGGGCCACCATGTAGGGGAGGTTTGGAGCGGTGGATAGTGACCCCTGGTGTCAGGGTAGTAAATGGGCAGCCTCCCACCTGAGTAACATCATAATTATTGTTCCATCAAGGTGTGGTAGGAGAGAAAGGTGGGTAGTTAGCCCAGAAACAGAGGGTCAGACCAACATTGGACAGGCCCAGGGATTGCCCCCTGTCACACAGCCAAAGGCCAACTGTGTAGCCACCGGAAGCTGGCCCGGAGGTGCAGGCAGCTCTGCTGCAGTGCCCATACCAGAGCCCGGGCAGCTGTATGGTTCCTGTCTGGCTCTGGCAGGTACGCAGCCATAGGGCCACAGGTTCACAGCAATGGATGCTGTCTCATGTGGCAGCAGGTCATAGCCAAGTAGCAGCCCCCACTGCCATACTGCGGCAGTGGGTAGAGGGTGCAGGACCACCCTAGGTTAGGGCTGCTTCAGCTAGTGTCCCCAGATACCAACTGTCTCAGCCTCAGAAGCTCCTGAGGGCAAGTATCTTGAGCTGCTCACCAGGGTAGCTTTTAATACTGCCGAGACCAGCATAGGTGCTGGCCCCAGCCTCTAGTTCCTGCTGGCTGAAGATTCAGGAGGAGCTGGGAAGGGTCAGTTTGCTCCAAGTGGCACAATTTGTCCCACACCAAAGTGCATGTTCAGGCATGTGTGCTGAGGCAGAAATCTCTGGCACACATTTATGCTGCTGCTGTTTGAGCTGCTACAAGTGCACATGCCTGTATGTGTGGATGTGACCTCTGGTCATGTCCAGATGAGTGCACACAAGTCTGTGGTGCAACATACCGCACATTTAGATGTTCTCCATGCTGCAAGGGAGTTCTGCCTGTGTATGCACCGCTCTGGTATGCGCTTTATTTTTTTGCAAGTTTTTTTGACTCCTGGATATAGGGGTAAAAAAAGCCTGTGGAGGAAAAAAGGCGGAGCAGCACACACACAGGCAGCGTTTGCCACTCAAAAGTGGAGCTGGGCCACCCAGAGCTGCACTGTGGCTCTTGGCCAGGCTCAGCACAGCAGGATCACTGGGAGACCCCCATGACCCCAGGTAAGGCTGCTGGGGCCAGCCCAATACTAGCCCCAGCCTCCCCTACCCCAGCCAGGGCAACTTGCTGCACCACATAGCATGCTGGGCATGGGCATTCCCAGGGGACAAGTAACAGTGGCTCAAGGTGTGCTGCAGCTAGTTTTCCTTGAGGAATCAAACATCCACGCTGATTTGGATGCATTCTCTATGTCCAAGTGTAGCAATCTCTCCCTGTTTTCTAAGTTGTAGTATAAATAAATGCTCCGTGACCTGAGTATGATAGCAAGAAAAATCTGATTATATCATGGTACAGGTCTTTTCAGTACTACAAGGGCTTTAGAACAATTTGGAGACCATATTCCTGGGAACAACTTTTCTTAGCTAAGTACAGACAGTCAAAAAGCCTGAGGCTGAATTGATTCAATCTTTGCAAGTTAATCTAAGCTGCGTAGACTGAACCAATAAACAAATGAACAGATACTCACTTTTGATTCCAGAAATGCAGCCACATGTTTGTAGTGGCCCAAACCAGAAGCTGGCGCACATTAGAGCACGCTTCCCCGCTTGACTGGAGCAGACAGCTTGGGCCAAGGCTGTGAGCGGGGGTTGTGAGGAAGGTACAAAGCATCCTGCGATATCGAAGGACTGTGAATTAACTTGAATCTGGAGGGGTTATGGGACAGAAGTTTAGTAAACCAATTCCACCTAAATCAGTTAAGTCTGATACTATATCCATCCAGGATAAACTCGTTTCAGCCACTTTGAAAGAGGTTTATGTTCTCTCAAATTCTCTTCTGTTACAGATCACTTACACTGGTTTATGTGTAACTTCTGTCCTTAGCCTTTGAATCCCAAATTGTGAGGAAGTAAACAGAGGGAAGTAATAAAGAATGTGTTGGAGGCATGGGCATTCTGAATTGGTTTTATCTCTTCTACCAGGTTTATGTGGACTAGCACTGACTCTAACTTATTTCTTTTGAGACTGTAATTCCTGCTTCCCAGTCAGTATTATATTGAAAGATGGTTTTACAATATCTCATGTTTGTAGAATTACTTAGGACATGGCCATTTATCTAGAATCTTAGCCCTTGGCCTCTTAGTCATTTATTAAATTTGCTCTTAAGCTAAGTCTACTTCTGTCTTCTGCTTTGATATTTTATGAAGGCATGTTCCTTGATTTTTTTTTTTTCATGCTCTATTTAGAAAGGTTATTAACTACTTGAATTCTGTTTTTAAGATACTGGGTACAAGGAATGCAAAGCATTTCCTGTGCAATTTGTATAGGGTTACCATATGTCCGGGTTTTCCCAGACATGTCCTCTTTTTTGGACCTCTGTGCTGTGTCTGGGTGCATTTTTAAAATAAGAGCAAAATGTCTGGGTTTTCTGCAGTCCCTGGCTGGCTATTTCCAGCTTGGAGCAGGGGGCAAGGTGATTGGCTGTCGGGTGTCATGTGTTCCCAGTGCGGACTCTAGCAAGCCGGGTAGAGAGAGAGAGCGCGTGCAGTGTGGGAGCTACTTCAGCAGGGCTGGGGGAGCAGGGGCTGCGGGTTGGAAGTGAGGGGCACCAGCAGGGTAGGGGAGGTCAGGGGTAGAGGGTCAGGAGTGAGGGGCACCAGCAGGGTGGGGGGCAGGGGCAAGGGGAAGGGGTTGAGGGGCGAGGGCTACTGACAGGGCAGGGGACAGGGGTGGCAGGTTGGCAATGAGGGGCACTGGCAAGGCAGGGTATAAGGGGAGCAGGTTGGGACTGAGGGGCACCAGCAGGGCTGGGGGCAGGGGGTGGCTGGTTGGGAGTAAGGGGCACCAGCAGGGCAGGTGGCAGGTTGGGAGCGAGGGGCACCAGCAGGGCTGGGAGGACAAGGGTGTGGGTTAGGAGTGAGGGGCATGGGAGATGGGATGGGTGTGCATGGCCTGTGGGTTGGGAGTGAGGGGCATCAGCAAGGGGTGGGGGCATGGTTCTGCTGTTTGGGAGTGAGGGGCACTGGCAAGGCTGAAGTCGGTGGATCTGGAGTGAGGGGCAGCAGCAGGGCTGGGGGAGTGGCTTGTCAGTAAGGGGTAACAGAATGGGCAGGGGCAGGGCACTGACATATCACTGCCTCTCCAACTATCATATTCCCTCCCCCCCTCCATATGACAGGTCTCTTCTTTTTTGGACCTGGAAATATGGTAACTCTAAATTGGTATATCTCTCTGAAGCATAGCTTTTTTTTAGTCATTTGCATTTAAAAGAATAGCTAAATATTTGGTATGCAAACAATTAGATGAGGGAGAGTAGTTACTAGTTTTCTCCTTTTAGGATACTAATATACATAAATTAGAATTTGGAAGAATATCTGGAGAGAATTATTGTAGGATATTTTCCCCTGGTGGTTTGCATAAATTAGATTCTGCTGAATTAGAGTTCTCTTGTTGTGGCTCTAGAAAATGCTTTGGTCAAGTTTTTTATTCCTTTTTACTATTTGTGACTAAACATGTGTCCAACTGGATCATGGATCATAGGAAAGTAGGGATGGAAAGGGCTTCATGAAGTCTTCTAAGTCAATCCACTGCTCAAGGTGGGATCATACCTGACTAACCACTCTAGCCAAGTGTCTGTCCATGCTGCTTTTGAAAACTTCCACAAAGTTGTGGATCATAGAATCCATGAGTGGGAAGGGACCTAGACAGATCATCTAGTCCGACCCCCTGCCATGGGCAGGAAGGAGCACTGAGGGTGGTAGGGGTCATAAGACAGGTGCCTATCCAGTCTCCTCTTGAAGATCTCCAGAGAAGGTGAGAGCACCACCTCTCTGGGAAGCCTATTCCAGGCTCTGGCCACCCTTACCGTGAAGTAGTTCTTCCTAATATCCAACCTAAACCTATCCTTCCTCAGCTTGTGGCCACTGTTCCTAGTGACTCCAAGGGGGGCCGTGGTGAACAGACTTTCCCCGAGTCCCTGTTGGTGGCCCCTGATAAGGTTGTAGGCAGCCACAAGATCCCCCCTCAGTCTCTTCTTATGGAGACTGAAGAGATTCAGGTCCCTCAGCCTCTCCTCATAGGGCTGGCCACAGAGGCCCCCAACCATACGAGTGGCCTCCTGTGGACCCTCTCTAGGTTCTCCACATCTCTCTTGAAGTGCGGTGCCCAGAACTGGACACAGTACTCCAGCTACAGCCTGACCAGTGCCGCACAGAGGGGGAGCAAGACCTCTCTGGACCTCTCTGGATAGTGATGCCCCTGTTGATGCTTGACAGGGTGCAGTTGGCTCTGCCTATTGCTTCATCACATTGGCAACTCATATTCATCCTGGAGTCAATCGTGACTCCAAGATCCCTCTCTGCCTCTGTGCTGCTGAGAGGGTCAGCCCCTAACCTATAACCATAATGCTGGTTCCATCTCCCCAGGTGCAGCACCCTGCACTTGTCCTTGTTGAACCGCATCCTGTTCAGATCCGCCCACTTCTCTAACCTATCCAGGTCTGCCTGGATGTGGTCCCTGCCTGCTGGTGTATTCACTTTACCCCACAGCTTGGTGTCATCAGTGAATTTGAACAGGGTGCTCTTCACACCCTTGTCCAGTTCGCTAATGAAGATGTTGAACAGCACCGGTCCAAGGACTGAGCCCTGGCGGGGGGGGATGACTTCCACAACTTCTCTAGGTAGACTTTTTAAATGCTTGAGAGCCCTTATAGTCAGAAATTTTCTCCTAATCTGCAACCTAAATTTCCTCTGCTGTATCTTGAAGCCATTACTTCTAGTCCCTGTTTCCTATGGCCAGAGAAAATAGCATGTCTCCATTCTCTATAATTGCCCTTCAGGTATTTAAAGAGTGTTATCAAATCCCCTCTCAGTCTTCTCTTCTCCAGGCTAATCTTCTCTTTTCCAATCTAACTGCAAAGCTTTGTACGCTGCTTTAGTCCTTAAGAAATCCTGACTCCTGTGCTTCAGCTACAAGGGAAGGCAATGAGTTCTTTCCTTTTACCATATTTACAAATCCATGATGACTTAGAATTTAAGGCAAGCCCCCCAGTAAAATTAGATGTATGGAAAATTTATAAATTTGTAATTTTCCATGTATAGAATTGAATTATTGGAGAGTTGTTTTCGATTTGTCCCCTCTCACAGTTGTAGCAGGGAAAGCAGAAACAGGGGGTCAGGAGGGGTGGTGAACAGGCAGCCCCTACTACTTGTCCCCTGCAGCCTGCCCTTCTTTGGCAATGCCTGCACCCCTGACGCCTCTACTCCTGCCTACCCTCTGTAGCCTGTGGCCCTGAGGGGGAGGAGGAGGAGGGAGGAACAGAGACTATGGGTTCAGGGGATGGCAGGCAGTTTCTGCAGCTCTGACTGGCCCCAACCAGGGCTCAGGGCCAAGAGTTGGAGCTTCAGTAGCCAACTGCCCTCCGCCCTCCCCTTCCACTCTTGTACTTCATTCCAAGACAAAAACTTATTTTCCTTATGTTGAATGGGGGGGGGGGGCGGTAGGGGAGAATTCGCCTTGGATTTGAGTAAATATGGTATGTATTATACTCATGATCCTTTTTCAGTATTCCCTGGCTCAGTGATACAGTGGTTGTTTGGGCTGTTATGGTGATGGATTATTTTCAGATGACTCATCTGCTGCCTCCTACTCTCTCTGACCCTTGGAACACTTAATTCTTCATATTCTGAAATCTGAGCACATTTTGTTACAGTCAGTCAGTGGTTCAAGTGAATAAACTACAAGGAATCACAAAAGGAATGTCAAACAGCATATATGTATGTGCATGTGTGTGTGGTGGTGTGTTTTTTTTAATCGAGTGGTGAAGCTTTGTGCAAATTTATTTTACCTGGGTTTCAAAAAAGCGTTTAAAATAGTACCACATTGAAAAAAAAATCTGTAAGAGCATGTTTACACATAGTGCTATGGTGACGTCATTACTGTGCCATGTTTTACTATTTCCTTTTGGAAGTACTAAATCATAGCACAGTAACAGCCTGTGCTGCACCATATGCATGGCGCGCAGTTATTTTTAGCATTTAGCAGCTACTTCACAGCGCATTATACTGGGGCAGTGCATCGCTACAGCGAAGTAGCTGCTGGCCACCTGTAGACGCCCGCAGATGCTATGTTGTTGTAGCACGTTGCTATAGTGACAGCATCATGTGTAGACGTGCCCTAGGAGTAGCAGCCTTGGCATATTAAATGTCATCAGTCAACCTGAAAAAGACTACATAGTTTGAAAGCTTGTCTAAAATCTCTCTAAAGTGGTCCAGGAAAAGATATCACTCCAAAAAATATTCTTGCCTCTTGCATCAGTCAAGAATTCATTTTTGATAAAGTCTTGGAATTATTGGAAGATATAGGCACAGTTTCTTTTTAGTACTTTTTGAGACGCTTAATTAAATTTCTTGGAAAATGAAACCTTTGCTAAAGTTTTAACATTCCCAATCCTTCAAATAAAGTCTGAGGGGTAAAACTATGCACCTTTTGAATTCCCACATCAAGCCCTTTGGGCGTTGGGGAACACCTGAATTGACATTTCCTGATCTTTAATTTTAGAATGAAAAACAAAATAGATTTAAAACAGTTAAAGACCCCCAACACCAAAAAAACCCAAACCCCAATGACTTTTCAGGCTCCTATTCCTATATTAAACACAAGGTAGGGTGCAAACTTCTTAATCAATGAACAAGAGAACCACTGCATAGGACTAAGACAGGTATGTTGGGTACAAGCTTTCAAGTACTAAAAGAAATATGAACTGAATTTTGTAGGTCCCTTCAGCGTTATTGAAGAGACCCTAGCAATGCTGAACAAAATTTTATGACATGTCTTGAGTGTCAGAGATTGCACATCTGCTAATTTTGAGTGGGTATGCTAGTATGCCAGATAATCCCTGATTAGGATGGAAAAGCAAAAGAAAATTTGCACATTTCTAATGGAAAGGGTTTACAGAGCTTCATTTGAAAGCAAAGCTTTGGGATACCAAAGCAAGCCATCTTAAAAGGACCTGAAAGATGTGACTAATACTTGCTAATTCAGGTTATTAAAGAGAATTTATATGAAACGAATGAGCTGGAGGAAATGGCAATATCCAGAATTCCAGATACTTCCCAGCTTGAAAAAGTCAAGCCTCTAGGCAGTGTTCCCTGTGATGGCTTTATTAAACCCTATTGTTACTGCAGCTACAAAGAATCAGATACGTATGGTCTCTGAAAGAACACTGGTTGTTAGTAAAGCAGCTTCCCCAAAAGAACATTCCCTTTACATTAGAGTTAACATATAAGGCATGACTTACTAAAAGCAGTCTGGAAGGCTGTTCATTTCTTTTTACAAGATCTATGAATTGTGATTGTGTTTTTCTCCCTAGCTATTGCCTTTCCCTGAAGGAGAGGAAAAAACATTTCTGTGTCAAAAATCAGTTGAAAAATTTGTATTTCAAGTATGTCCAGTTATACCTTGTTAGGTTTGATAGCAAGACATCAGTAAAATTAGACTTGGCTAGCATACTTTCAAAGTGACTTGCATATAAGTTGGAGAGAGCATGAATGCTGCATCTGAGAAGCCATTTTTTCACTGACAGTCTCTGACAGTCTTTTTGCCTTTTATATGGGAGGGGGCGATGTTTTTGTTTTTCCTGCGAGTGGAATTAATTGTTTCTTGTACCACTAAATAAACTGATAGACTTCCTGAGGTATTCACCATATTTAGTAAAATCCAAGATAAGGTTTTTTCCCTGTTACCATGAGGGGAAAAAAGTCCTTTGTCCTACATTTGAGTACAAATGGAGGCGAGATGTGGAGGCTGTGGCTCCGAGTTCACCCTTGAACCTAGGGTCAGAGCTAGAGCTGCAGCCACTGTCCCCCCATTTGCCCCTCCTGCAGCTTCTGCTTCCCTCCCACCTCTATGAGGCTGGGGACAAGCAGAGGGCACAGGTGTGAGTAGGCAAGTGGGGAGTGGACAGATACCAGGGGGTATAGGCACTGCAGGCATGGGCTGAGATGGGGGGCAGACACAAGGGAGCAGGCACTGGAGGGGGAGCAGGTGGTGGCATGGACAGGTGCCAGGGGGTACAGGCACTTGAAGGGAGGGGTCAGCACCGTGGATGGTGGGGATCAGGTCCCTGGGGGTCAAGTGATGGGGTTCAGGCACCACAGAGGGCTAAGTGGTGGTGGTAGGGGGAATAGGTGCTAGGTAGCATAGACACTGCAGAGAGGAGGAAGGCATGGGGTATACAGGCACCAAAGGAGCACGTTGTGAGGGGGAGAAAAGGCAAGAGGCAGTGGTCGGGCTACTTGTCTTCCCTGCCCTCTGCCTCTCCTCCACCATGTTGCCCCGCCACTCCTTTACCCACTGCAGTAGTGGGGAGAAGGGGCATGAATTTAAGATGACCCTCAAAATTAGTTTCTATGCATGGAAAATTATAACAGATTTATACATTTTCCATGTCTAGAACCTAATTATGATACTTAAACTCAGGGTCATCTTAGATTTGGATACATACAGTATAAAGTTGACATGTCAAAAACCACTTTTTCATTGAAAGCATGGAGCAGTTAGAAGGCATTATAATTGCAGAGTACTACACAAATAACACTTGAATGTATAAAGCACCTGGAACACTATGCAGCTGTAGAAAGTGGCATTTAAATTATCAGAAAACTACAGGGTAAAAAAGTAAAACAAAGCCAAAGATGCAGGAAAGACTCAGCCTCACCTTTTAACTGATAAATGCCAGTAGTGACAAAACTGGAAGCATCTCTAGGAAAATCATGTTCTCCAAGTAGGGCATGTTAAGAGCCTCTTTTTGTTTGGATTTTCTCTGCAGTATTCACCTTTTAATCAGGTTCTTCTAATACAGGAGCTACAGCTGCTACTTTAGCGAATGCAACATGGAACTATGCAGAGATTTAAACTTTCAAACTTACATTTTGAAAGTGAAGTGTAATTTACATGAAGATGTTAAAGTTAATGATTTCTAATGCATAACTGCAGAGGAGTTAGCAGCCTAGAGTGCAAGGCCTCAAGGACAAAAGCTCTCAGACCACTGCACCAAGAAGTAAAAAGAAAAGAGTGGTGGTGGTTGATGACTCCCTTTGCAGAGGATAGAGGTACCAGTTTGTTGTCTGGGTTCGGGGGCCCAGTAGGTGTTCTGCCTGCCTGGAGCCCAAATTCAGGACATCTTGGAGAGACTGTTAAACATCATCCATCCTTTGGGCCACTACACCTTCCTGCTTGTTTGTGTTGGCACCAATGATACTGCCAGGAATGACACTGAGCAGAGCAGACAGAGGTGACTGTGAGGCTTTTGGCATTGATTCTTTCTGTGAAAGGCAGGGGTCCAGGCAGGGACCATTGTATCATGGAAAAGAATGAGTTGCTGAGACAGTGGTGTCAATGTGAAGACTTTGGCTTGTTTGACAATGGGCAGATGTTCTTGGGAGGAGGAGGGCGGCTATCAAGAGATGGGCTCCATCTGATGAGAACAGGGAAGAGGTTTTTCGGGTGTTGTGTGGCCAACCTAGCAAGGGAGGGCTTAAACTAGGAATCAGGGGGATAGTGATCAAAACCCTCCAGCAACAGAGCATGGTGTCCAGAGGAGAAAGGACTTGAAGAGGAAAGCAACTCAACTTCGGGAAAGGGCCAGAAAGCTACAGCCCAGCAACAAGTAACTCAGAAAAGAAGCGAATAGATTAAGACGCAAAATGCATCCGAAGAACCTATACAAATGTGAAAAATGTGGGTTATAAACAAGATGAGCTGGAAGCTGCAGCCTGTGAAAAGGACTATGACCTGATTGGCATTGTAGAGACTTTTATGACTGGAATGCCAACATGGAGGGGTACATGCTGTTTTGGAAGGACAGGGTTGAGAAAAAAGGTAGTGGTGTTGCCTTGCATGTCAAAAACACGTACAGTAGTTCTCTGGTTCAGGAAGAGGAAGAAAAGCAAAACAGAATGCATTTGGGTGAAGATGGCAGGTGAAAGATACAGCACCAATATAACGGTGGAGATTTATGATAGGCCACCAAGTCAGAAAGAGGAGGTGGGTGAGGCACTGTTCAAGTAGGTGACAAATCTATCCAGAAGCTTGAAGAGTGCCTCATGTACCTCCTCCTTCTGATTTGGTGACCTATCATAAATCTCCACCATTATATTGGTGCTGCATCTTTCACCTTTCATCTTCACCTAAATGCATTCTGCTTTGCTTTTCTTCTTCCTGTGCAATTTGCAGAAAAGGCACTTAAGAGGGGACATGATAGAAGTATTCAGGTACTTGAAGGGCTGCCATAAAGAGACTGCAGAGAGGATGACAGAGTCCAATGGCTTGAAGTTGCAGCAAAATAGGTGTAACCGTTCTGCCAGGCACCAGATGGCAGCAACAAGGGCCAAGTTCACCTTAGGGGATTTACACAAATTGATTATCCTGGGTTGAGCCCTCACCCAGAAACCTGGGAAAGTAATTTCTATGTTGGTGTTGCAACATGAGCAAACTTCCCCACTCTCAAGCAATATCAAACTATAATGGGTTTAAATATGGGTTTAAATAATGGGGGGAAAGGGGGATGAGCTGGCAAACAGATATAAGAACTGCTTAATCAGTCAGTAGCTCCACTCAACCCACAACTAACAGGTTTTATTTTTTGTGTGTGTTGCGTCTGCCTCTTAAGGTAAAAATGTTGCCACAAAATACTGAGAACCTGAAATGTAGGATCTCAAAATTAAAGTTTCTTCTTTGTTTGCTCCTAGGAAACTGAAAAACGAGCTGTTAGAAGTGAAAAGGAAAGGTGGAAACCGTCACCGCCAGCAAGAGAGCAGCAGGATCTGTGTTCGTTGTCAGAAAAACCTGGGCTTAATCTTCGACAGGGGGGACTTGTGCCAAACATGCAGACTCAGAGTTTGCAGCAAGTGCCGTGTCATGGGAATTGATGGGAGCTGGAGGTGCGCAGTGTGTGACAAGATTGCGTAAGTTTTGAGGGTTTGGTAAATAAATTGGAGACTATTTATGTGAATTGTTATGCCACTGCTGCCACTTTATCGCTCAACATGTAGGACACATTGGTGGGGGAGGGGTAAGTTATTTGGTGCCTTTGATTCTCAACAATATTTATTTAAACGTAATTTCTGTAGCACCAACTAGTTTTCTTGTTGCAGGTCATTCATGAAATTTTTCATTGTTTTGAAATTCATCCAGTTGCATTTACTCTTAATTAAGACACATTCTAATAATTGAATGGTATGAAAACTAAAACTAATGGAAGGCAATGGATCCAATCTATTGTGATATGTGAATTTGTAGGAAAGAAAGAAATGCAAAAATAGAAGTTAAGTCACTTTTTTAGCACGGCTTTTATCTTTGCTTTCATGTAGCAGCATTTTAACACCTCCACTTTAAAAAAGGTTTTAACACTTTGTCTCCTGCCTCCAGAGTTAGTTCTGAATTAAACTGTATTTTGTCAAAAGTACAGGGCATGTTAACTTTTATTTTACCAACTCCTAGAACATAGGATAAAGTAGCAAATATTGCTAAGCAACTCTCAATGGTGCCACTGTTATAAAGATTTGCATTTGAACTTCAGATTTTACAGCATGTCTTTTGGTACAGCATTGCAGTATCCTTACATAATTCCAGCAATTTTAAACAACCTTATGCATTATTTTACATTTTTACTACAGCAATTAATAGAGTTTCAAGTTCAGCAAGAAGCAGCCATCATACTATAAGCACATAGTATCTATTTATATGTTCTCAATGTGAAAAGTAGCTCCTGGTGGCATATGATTCTTGGTCCAAAGAGATTAACCATTGTAACTGCTAGTGTACAGGTAGAAGATAAAACTTTATAGCACTATGACAAAATGCTGTAGCTTTTCATACCTCTATCTGTTAGTTTGGGTTATAGTTTCTGTTATGTTTTTCACTCATCTAATTCAGTGAGTCTTCTGCACAGAAGAGTAGGGTTTCAGGTTTTTGAAAGAAATGAATTTGAAGGACAGGGTTAAATTATGTCAACCTGGATCAAGGAGGAAGGCAGAGAGATGAAAGTGGGAACATAAATGAAGGGGAACTTTGTTCACGTAGCTGGAGTCAAAGGGAAATAACTTGACTGCTTTTTTCCAGCAGTCATCTATGTAAGGGATTTAATTCTTTCATGTTTTTTTTCCAGTGTGCTTGTTTCTGTTCCAAAAGTTTTTTTTTCCCTTTCCTAAGCCAGGTTAATTTTGTTTAGCACCCAGGGAAGGTTACAAACTCTACAGTTTTGAAAAATAAAATATGGTTTATCACCTAGACGGTGATAGTGTGAACAACATCTATTCAAAGATTCCTGTGCCTATATGATACAAGTTTTTTGAGGGAAGGTACCATCTGAAGGACTGAGAAGGACAGTCTGGAGTCAGAGCTGGAGCCTTATCTCTGTGTTCCTCTAATTCTTGGCTTCTCTGAAATTTCCAGCAAAGGTGCTCACTGCCAGTTAGGATAATGTTGGGGATAGTAGTAGTGTACTGTGTAAATCTGTTCACAAACAATGAACCTGTTCATCAACACCTATCACAGGCTATTGAGGAGCTGCTCAAAGATAGACCATTGGGGTATATTTACACCATAGCAGTGATATGTACTGGATGGGTTATTCCCAAGAAATGCTATCTATCTGCTTCCACCTGCATGCTCCCAACTTGGAAAAAAGCCAGTAAGCCTACTTTGGAGGCTTCCCTCTCTAGCAGCTCTCAAACATCCTGGAGGCTGAGATTTTGAGAGCAGCTGTAGAGGAATGCTGCAGAGCTGCCGCACAGGAGTGTTTCCAGGTTTGGAACATGAAGGCCTTGGTGTGGGGAGGTGCAGGAAAGGGAAGGACATGCTTGGGAACGTCCTCACCAGAAGTTGCTACCAGCGTGGTACAGACATACCCTTAATCCTTACCAATGTAGTTCACCATTTTCATCCACTCTGGACACTTTCAAGAAACACTTGCATGCCTATCTTGCTGGGATCATTTGACCCAGCTAACTTCCTGCCCCTTGGGCAGGGGGCTGAACCCGATGATCTTGTGAGGTCCCTTCTAGCCCCAGTGTCTATGAAACCTAAAGAGTTAGGGCTCCTCAAAACCCTAGTCCCTACTGTCTTGTAGAAAGGCTAAGAGACATTGCCCTGGCAGAAACGTGCTGTCGCTGAGGTGTTAGGCAGTCAGCAGTTCTTATCTGTTGCTCTCTGGCAGAAGCTACAACCACTGAGGCACTGAACATCTGGATTCGGTTTGGCCTTTGGTCTCAATGGTTTAAAGTGGGGATGGCAGGTCTTGGGCAACCTCCACTCCTCCTTACACTTGCCTAAGCATATGCATCAAAGGTGTGATGGTTGCAGGGCTCCATACAACCATATTCAACATGCACCTGACTAGACCTCTTATACATACACTATAATCCAGAGGATCAACAGTTGCCAACTCTGTTCAATCAGTGGAAATCCTGTCATGCTATAATTGCCCTCAGTAAAGTAGTGCTGATACTGAGTATATTTCCTGGAAAAAAATATTGTGCTTTTCCATTGTTGCTTGACAGTTCAGTGTATTGTAGGTCTGATCTGAGTAGATACACTAATATAATCAATCATGCAGCCATAAAATCTGAGCTTTTGTCTGCCAGCTTCTTCCTATCTTTTTCTTTAGATATTTTCACTTTTCTTTCGTATTTGGTCTCCCTGGTTTCGCTTCTGAGTCCTGCCTATCCATTTGTCACAGGCATCCATGCATTTGCAATGCAGTAAAGAGGTACTTTGCCCTGTAATTCATGACAGATGTTGGCACTGTTTAAAATTTGCAGTAATTTTCATTAAAATGTTAAAAAATCTGGAGAAGGATGAGGTAGATTATGAATATACGTCATTCATCTTCAAATTATTTTTTAAAAAATTACAATTTTAAAGGAAATGATAGACTATACTATTCCCCTATCCAACCAGTTTAAGTAAAAAAAATATGACGGGATGAGAGGCTTATATCTTATATCCTGTAAAAGAGAAAAAATTTGAACAAGCAGGATCTGTTTTTTCAGTTAACAAGTGGTTTTATCTCCCCAAAGTATCACTTTGTTTGGATTCCTATTCTTTAAGCTTCCCCAAAACTGCACTGGTGTTAATCCAACTGGTGGGGATGAGGAAGTACATGTTAGTATTTTCGCTACTACATTCTAGAGCAGTCCAAAAAGTATTGTCCTTTCAGAGCATCTGATGAAGTGAGCTCAGCTCATGAAAGCTTGTGCTATTTATATGTAAAATCTACTTTGGCTAGTCTGTAAGGTGTAAATCTACCCTGCCTTCTCCATGACTTTAGATTAATACAGTTAACTACATCACTGTTTCTGGAGAGTGCCCATCTTGAGCAAAGGAGAAAAAGATTGTAAAGTAAAGTGCTTAGGAGTCAGGAACTGGAAAAAAATAAGGTAGCCCTCAATATTCTTAGCTCTGCTACCCTGTCCACAAATGGCCTAGCATACTCTTCAGTTATACTGTAAAATAATTAATGTTTCACAGTAGTATTTAACTGCTTTCTGGATAAACTGAATCTGCATGTTCAGATCCATGGTAGCCCCTGAAGGAGTTTCTAACTCTCTTACTTTATGGTGCTTACAATGACAACAACATGTTCTGTGAATTCCTTATTCAAATTTTGTCAGTAAAGCCTTAGATCATTTATGTACTTTTCAAAGGTGGGCCATAGGTGCTATTGAGTTTGTGGAAAGCCATATTCTGTAAGGAACTTGCCAGGAAGCTAAATTTAGATCTTGAGGTTCTGATTAGTTCTTATTATGCATGTATGGCCAACTTCTTTAATTTTCTTAAATGCTCTATTAAGGATAAATGCCTTGATATCCAAGTTGCTATAGCACTACAGATCAGCAGCTGGGAACTTTTAACATCATTTTTAAATATCTGTGCTGTCTCTAAGTAACTGCAAATGATTTCAATAATTCTAATCATTTACTGATGCATAGAGTGAATCTAAAATTAGGGAATTTTAACCAATTTAATATAAAATGTTTTTTACCATTCTTAGTGGGGTTTGCTTTCTCTCTTTTTAAAATTTTTTTGATTTCTCAGTGATTTTTATGGTAGTGTCTCTCATTAAAGTACTAGGAGATTTCTTTTTATTTTGCTCAAATATAATGAATTTATTCTGGGAATATTATACAATGGGATCTGTGGAAGCAAACCCTCCAAAAGAAGCTCATGTACGTGTCAACTGATGGGCTTATAAGAAATAAGAAACCATACCCTAGTGCAGTGGTGGCCACCCTGTGCCATGAGTGCCACAAGTGTCATGGGTAGCCTGTGTGTGGCACCCAGCAGATCAGAGAGGGACCAGGCAGCACACCAGTGGATAGGGCAGGAAACAGAAGACAAAGCAGATGATCAGGCAGGGCTCACAAGGTAAGAAGCAGAAAACAGAGAGGAAATTGGGTAGGGAGGATGGGGAGCTGAAAGCAGAACAGGATATCAGGCAGAGGAAGTGGTTCAGAGTAGCACGTGGGAAGGGTGCCATGCTAATTTGTGGCATATGTGCCAAAAATGAACTACCATAAACCAAAGTTTCTACTTAGTCTGAACTTCACCCAGACTTCAGTCTTGATATGGAGTCCTCCCTCCCTCTAGTCCCCAGCATGCATTCTTCCTTCAGCATGTAAGCCAGGGGTTTTCAACCTTTTTTAATAAGCATACCCCTTCTCCCTCCCAGTTCCAGCTCAGGTACCCCTTTATATTTTTTTTTCTTGTTTTTAAGGGGGAGGGTTGTGGGGTGCACAACCAGGGCAGAGCGCAGGACAGAGCCACAAACTGCTCATCTGATGGGGTGCGGGGAGGGGGTGGAGGCTTCCACTGGTGCACGCACCCTGGGGAGGCATGGGGGCATGTGCCGCCAGTTCTGGGCAGGGCAGGGCAGGGTGCCCCTGCTGGCTGGAGCAGATGCTGGTGCTAGGCTGTTCCCAGTGAGGGCTGGGCCACGCTGTGCTTGGGGCAGGCAGCGGTGGTGCTGGGAGAGGGGGTTGGGGAACTTCTACCCCAGCCCCATTCCTCCCCTACCGCTGGGGCCTTGATCTGCCCCCTCTGCCTTTCCCCCCTCTTCTGACCCCTTCCCTCACAACATACCTACCAGCTGGACCCAGCAGTTGTCCTGGTCGCCTGCATGACTCACTGCAGCTGTGTGCATGCACGCAGCATTTATTGGCCACATTCGGTCTGTGTACCCCCTGGGACCTTTTTAAGTACCCCTAGGGGTACACCAGTCCTGGGTTGACAACCACGGATCTAAGCAGTGGGAGGGGAAGGGAATCCAATATTAATTCTGTTTCTTTACCCAGGATTTGTTACATGTGTTTTGTTCTAGGAGGGTATCAATAATTTACTTTTACAGAATAAATTAAGAAGGTTGAAAAAGGGATGTCTCCATCTTGTGGGGAATTCTAACTGATGTTTGAACCAGAGTGAAACATCAGAACAGCGTAATTTGATGAGACAGATTTCCAAAATATTTTGATTCAGAAATGTCAAAACGTTGTTTTACTTTCTTTAGTTCAATCAAAACACTTTGGTTGTTTTGGTTCAGCGTTAAACTGTGTCTGCCTAAGCTGTCATGGTGCATCACAGCAGATGTAGTTCACCTACTTCATACCTCTGTTCTCTTCCTGCTTGGGTTATGTGTCATATGATGCACCAAAATGGTTCAGCTCAGGGGCAAGAGTAGTGCATGAGGTGCCCAGACCCATGCAGTGTTCTGGCATATTCAACACAGGTTCATTTTGAACTGATCCAGCACAAAATATTTCAGTACAAAAATGAAAATGTTTGGATTCAGGCTGACTCAACCCCACATTGAAATGTTTAATTTTGATTTTTCTACAAGGAAAATGGAATTTTTTGTTGTTGTTGTTGCAAAACTAATATTTTTTGAAATTTTTTTCCCCATGTTAATTTTGTGAAATTTATTTTCAATCAAAAGAAAACATTCATGTGGGAAATTTCCAGTTAGCCAATTGGTATCTTCAAGTGCACATTTACTCTCCTATGGAAACATAAGAAGCTTCCTAAAATTAAGGAACACTTTAATAATCATGAAATTCTCACCTGGCATGAGACTGTTGGATACATCAATTAACCTTCTGGACAAGGGCACCCTACAAAAATCAGTTTTCATTTTGATGTCTGAGGGGTCTGCTACCTGGCAGAAGCTGAAGAAATAGGACCACGTTTATAGGATAAAATTTTACCATGGCTGCTAGTTTCAAACACACTGTGCTGCTATGTACAGGTTGCCTCCAGTACCAGAAAGTATGGTGCTTCGGGCATGATGACATAGCACTGTTCAGTGAGAGGCCCAGTTAAACTATTGCCATGGTACTTAGCCCCTATGCATTTGGGTGTAGAAGGTGATCGGCACAGCCCAGTATACTTGAGGATGCTGATGAGCAGTAAGTTTACTTTGTAGATACAGGCTGAATTATCTGGGGCCATAAAGTCTGCAATATGGTTCACACCATTGAACCATTTTGTTCAGGTCACTACACTAGATGGCTCAATAGCTCATATGCAGCGATTCTTTTGAAATTCCAAATAAACTACACTACATGTAACTCATCATGCACAATTTTCTTGAAAATCTTCCTAGCTGGTTAATATAGGGACAAAAGCAGGCAAGTGGGTAGAAATGCTTGTTTATAATGTTCCTGGTTTGGTTGCTCACTGAAGGTTTTTTAATACATTCTATTGTTTTACTGCCCTGGAGAATGTATCAATAGATAGCTTTGACAGAATGCAGTGGAAAGGATATTGTTTTATCACTACAAGTGCAGCTACTTACCTGCAAGAATGTAAGCAATCAACATAGCCAAGAGCTGAAGGAGAAAGAAATGCTCCCCCTCCCCACCCCATAGTTTCATCTATGAAGTTAGGATTTTTTTGGTTTTTTTAAATAGGCATGCTGAATACTTTTGGTTTGATGTACTGTCTGGTATACTATAATAGTTATAAATGAATGAAAGTAGCAGACGGGGAACAAAAATATTTAGATCTGTCTCTTCAGTTTTAGGTTCAAAATCAGTTGCATTTATTAAGTTAAAACTTCAAAGCAGATATTTTGGAGTTCATTTAATCTGGACTCATTTAATATCACCTTGAATAAAAATGTTAGTGTTGGTAAATGAATCTGAAGGATGAAACCATTCTAAACAATTTTGGTCTGTAAATTGTTCATAAAAATAGATGGCAACTTATAAATGGTGCATCTAAACTACGAAGCTTAGATTTTTGGTGTTGTCTTATTAGAAAGTGAATAGTACATATGGAAGTATTTTTATACACATAGGGTGTGTCTACATGGGCACTTTAATGCCCAGTAGATTATTTTACTGCACATTAAAGCATCATGTAAAAAAGTGGTATTACCCTAATGCACAGTAAAATAGTCTACTGTGCATTAAGGATCGCTAAAAAAGCACAGCCTAATAATGCTCATTACTTTAGTCCCTCACATTGGAGGTACTAAATGTAATGCACATTAGAAAAGGCTCATTAACGCATGTGTAGATGCACCCATAGTCTGTCAGGCATAAGCTTGTTAACAACAAGGGCTGCTAACTCTGACTCATATTTCTAAATGTGAAGCCAGCACTGATGATGAAAAGACAAAGATGTAAAGTGACCATTGAAGCCTGTTCAATCTGACACTTTTGATGACTATCTGCTCATAATTTTTTCTCACTATGGATGGCACTGAATCTGGCCAGAGAAATGAAATACTTGATTTCCATTTATATTTCATGCAATAGATGTGTGGTGTTTTTTGAGGTTTGTTTTGTTCACTTCAGACATGTCAGTTCAAATCAGCTTTAAGGTTTATTTATTTGGAATCAAAGAATCATAGAATTGTAGAAAATTAGGGTTGGAAGGGACATCAGGAGGTCATCGAGTCCAAACCCCTGCTCAAAGCAGGACCATCCCCTACTAGATCATTCCAGCCAGGGCTTTGTCAAGCCAGGCCTTAAAAATTTCCAGGGATGGAGATTCCACCACCTCTGTAGGTAACCTGTTCCAGTGCTTCACCACCCTCCTAGGGAGAAAGTTTTTCCTCGTATCCAACCTTAACCTCTCTTGCTGCAACTTGAGACTATTGCTCCTTGTTCTGTCATCTGCCACCACTGTGCACAGTCTAGCTCCATCCTCTTTGGAACCAGCCTTCAGGTACTTGAAGGTTACTATCAAATCCTCTCTTAGTCTTCTCTTCTGCAGACTAAATACACCCACTTCCCTCAGCCTCTCCTCATAAGTAATGTGCCCTAGACCCCTAACCATTTTCATTACACTCTGCTGGACTCTCTCCAACTTGCCCATATCCTTTATATAGTGGGGGACCCAAAACTGGACACAGGACTCCAGATGTGGCCTCACCAGTGCAGAATAAATTGGAATAATTTCTTGCCTTTATCTGCTGGCGATGCTCCTACTAATGTAGCCCAGTATGTCACTACCCTTCTTGGCAGCAAGGCCACACTGCTGACTTATCCATCTGATCATCCATTGTAACCCCCAGGTCCTTTTCTGCAGAACTGCTGCCCAGCCAGTCAGTCCCCAGCCTGTACTGGTGCATGAGATTGTTCCGTCTCAAGTGCAGGGCTTTACACTTGTCCTTGTTGAACCTAATGAGATTTCTTTTCGCCCAATCCTCCAGTTTTTCTAGGTCGCTCTGAATCCTAGCCCTAATCTCTAGTGTACCGACTATATTCCTCAGTTTGGTGTCATCCACAAACTTGTTGAGGATGCACACTATGCTATCTTTCAGGTCATTAATGAAGATATTGAACACAACTGGCCCCAGAACCAACCATGGGGCACTCTACTTGATATCAGCTGCCAGCTAGACATTGAGTCTTTGATTACTGCCTGTTGAGCCTGACAATTCAGCCAGCGTTCCATCCACCTTACAGTCCATTCATCCAACCCCATACTTCCTCAGCTTGCTTGCAAGAATGCTGTGGGACATGTCAAGTTATATTATAGCCACTGCTTTCCTTACGTCCACAGAGCCAGTTATCTCATGATAGAAGGCAATTAGATTGGTCAGACATGACTTGTGCTTGGTGAATCCATGTTAACTTCCTAATCACTGCCTTCTCCTCCAAGTGCTTAGAAATGGAGTTTTTGAGGGCCTGCTCCATGATTTCTCCAGGGACTGAGGTGAGGCTGACTTATTTGTAGTTCCCCGGATCCTCTTTTTTCACTTTTTTTAAAGACAGGCACTATTATTTCCCCTTTTCCAATCATCTGGGACTTTCCCTGAGTTTTCAAAGAGCTGTGAGTTTTCAAAGATAATGGGCAACAACTCTGCAATATCATCGGTCAACTCCATCAGCACCCTCGGATGCACTGCACCCAGCTCCATGGAGTTTTATAAGTCCAGCTTTTCTAAATAGTCCCTAACCTGTTCTTTCATCAGTGCTCATTGTGAGGGAGCGGGCGTCTAGGGGCGGCCGTGAGCTCCCTAGCGCCGCCTACCGTCACGTTAGGGTGACGTAGC
>NW_017728906.1:49415653-49425062 GCF_001723895.1 Crocodylus porosus | reverse complement strand
GGTCATGTGACCACCTGGTTGCCCCTGGCAACCAGGCACCTGGGCTGCCTGGGTGATTGGCAGCCCTGCCAATCACCCTCACAATCACGGAGCACCTCTGCGACTCCGTGACACTCATCTTCTCTTGAAACTGTTACCCGGCTGCTCACCTTCTCTTGAAACTGTTATCCAGTGCAGTAGTCTGGGAGCTGACCTTGCCTGTGAAGACCAAGGTAAAAAAGGCATTGGATACTTCAGCCTTTTCTGCATCATCTGTCACAAGGTTGCTTCCCCCATTTAGTAAGGGACCCACACTTTCCCTGACCTTCCTCTTGTTGCTAAATTTGTTAGACTCATATCCTTTGCTATACAAAAGGTTTAGAATGGCTTATAATAAACAACCCAGAGACAGCATTCCCTAAACAGCACCTAAATCTCAAGAATGCCAACTCTCCTCCCTGACGTAAGCAAACAATCCCAACCATGCTTCCCAACAACAATTCACATCCAAGATGCAAAAACCTCTTCCCACACCCAGTCCCACTGCCCTGCCTCACCCCCAGGAGAAATGTTGCCACCTTCCCCAAGTGTCCCCTCCTAGTCTGCACTCTGTCTGTCCTACAGAGGGTCTGCAACTACCACCCTCTGCCTCCCAAAAAAACCTCCTGAAATTTCTCCCTCTCCTCCAATAAACACAACATGTAATTAAAAAGATCCCTAAAAAATTAAAAGAAAGTCTCCATCCCTCCTTTGGTCAATGCTCTTAAGTATCACCCTTCAGCACCGTCCCAGGGCAGTGCCCACCCAGAAAGGCCTGCCAGCTTTGTAGGACCTGCAAAGGACTCATCCCTCCTTTTGAGTAACCAAGATAGTCCCTGGGCTGAGCCCCAGAGATAAGTGGGGGAAGAGGGAGTGATAGTACCAGTTCTTCATTCCAGAACTCTTCATAAACTCAATAGCACTTCTGAAAGAGAAGAGTGTGTTTAGTCTGTCTCAGGGATGCACAGGTATAAAAATGAAATGTACTTTTCCTAAATATCATCCACCAGATAATGCTAAGATTTGAATTGCACTCTGGCTTTATCCAGTACCATCTAAAACAGGGACTGTCAGTCTTCCTGATGACATAGATAACTTTGAAAAGAAAGGTGCTTGTGGACCACCAAATGCATATTAATATATTTATTTTTAATATTAATGTCACATTTGTCACCAATCCAAGAACAATTAAATCTACTGTGGTAGAAGTGTGTTTCAGTTTTAAAAACAAATGCATCATTCTGTTTAATAAGACTGATTTCATGCAAGAGGTGAACAATGATCTTTAGTTATCCTGTCATGTTCCTTGCTTGTCAAATCAACATCCCTACTCCATCTAAGTTTAATTTTTGGTTTGCCTTTGAAGAAGCAGAAACATAAGGGAAGGTAGCACTGGGTCACGAGTTGAGACGTAATGGCAGTGATGCACAAATCCTGATAGACATCTAGCCAGGCAGACCTATCAATGACTTTTTTGTAGAATGAGGAAATACAAAGTATAGTTAGCAAATCCATCCAATGTGCTCCCTATCCCTGTCAAATGCCCTTAGGTAGATGAAACATCCCAAGAGTATTTGTTTAAAAAAATGAACTGAGTTTCTAACCTTGTCAGCAGCTTCTATTTGTTTGTCAGGGAACACAAATTATATGAGACATTTGCCACATCCACTAAGATGAAAAATTTGTGTTTTGGATTAAGCACCAGCCTGGAAGCAATACTGATGATTCAGACTGTGTTGCTCAGGCCACCATGTAATTCCACTGGACTGAATTGCACTTGTAATAAAATAGTCTTTCCTGTGATGACCATTGCAGTTTTGTATTATCACAAGTTAGGACGAGGCTGCAGGGTCTATGTAGATTTTTATAGCATTACTGTTTGCTATTAATGGAATAGTGAAAATAGCCTTACTCTGTTTTTCTAGCATTTTATATCTTCAAATATCTTTATTTCTTAAGTGATACCCTTGACTTAAGCTCAAACAACAAAAATAAAATATTTGTATGTTGTATTTACTTGTCATTTACCTAACAATAGTAACTTCAAGAGATTCTAACTATATTTAGTCAATGCTGAGTTTGCTGACTTATCCAGAAGCTGGTCATCCAGATGGTTTTGTCACGCTAATTCTCTAAATTCCACTGTGTTCCATTAAAATATGTCTGCCCTATAACCTAATGAGCCCTGAGTGTCATGCACAGAGTCTGTAGCAACTTGGATCTTTATTTAAGTGCATTGTATTCAGTGCTATTGCCTGCAGCCATGTGGTACATTGTAAGCTTAGAGCTGTTGTGAAGTTCCTGAAGCACATGGAGCTTTCTGGTGTCCCACTCCAGATCATCTCCCTTTCAACTGCTGTCCCAAACTGCAAGTTGTTACACTAAGGACCTAATCCCCAAGATGATCTCTCCACTAATTCTCATTTTGCCTACTTCTGTATGCTAACTAGGTGTGGAAGCGCCTAAGGTGGGGGATACCATCCCTCCGGCGTGGGGCCCCTCCCCTCAACTCTCCTGCCATGACTCAGTGTTATTGAATGAAAGGAGGGGTTCAGTGGAGAGCCTCTTCCTGGAGGACCCCGGGGACGGTCTTGATGCCATGTTTTGCAGGGCTCCGCCTCCCCTACACCCCGTCCACACGCCAACCACCAGCGTAGCCTGCGTTGTTCTGCAATACCCTGTAGACCCCTTTCTTTAGGGGACCAGTGTTGGCATGGACACTGGTGCACTAGCTCAGCAGTTATGGCAGCTAGCACTTTCATCTTGGTGGCTGGTGTCTTCCTTGTCGCCTCTGAGCGGACTCCCTTAATGATCGGCTGTAATGTATACAGCTGGACAAAAGGAAAGGGTCAGGGGAGTGGACTGGCTTCTCCCTCCATGCCTTGCCCAGGAGCTCCATTCCCCTGCCTTGCTCTAGATGCCGGCACTGAGCTGGCTGCAATCCTCCTGTATGGCATGGGAGCCTCATCACGCCTAGCATGCTCCCTCTCTCTCCCCCTGCTGGGGTCTGGTGGGGCTTTTAATCTTCCCACAGCAGCTGCTTCAGCTGCCATGATTGGTTCAGCTTTTCCCTGCCCCAGGAACAGCTGATTAAACAGTAAGCGTAACAGTGGCTGACACAGCTGCAGCTCCTGCTTCAGCTCTGGCTGTGCTCCCGGAGATAAGTTTCCCCAAGGGGAGGGGGGTGCTGCTTGTGTGGCTTGGGGCCTGCGGAGTCTGCCGTGTCCCCTTTGAAAGCCTGTGGGGACTTCTTGCCGCCACACTAGGGCTGACTCAAACAGATTCGGAGTGTACTTTGGGACATTTCATTTGTGTGGCAGCCACTAGAAGTGTTCTCTATCCTAGCAAAAGTCACCACAGGTCTCTCTTGCTTATGCTACAGTTGATTTTTGTAGATAGCCAGGGCTCTTTTTTACATTTTCTCTTTCTGGTTTGACTTTTCTTTTCTGAGAGACATCTAGCAGACATTTTGTCTTTTGGGACTATCACTGAAGAAAGAGTCACTTTACTCTTAGGGTCTGCCCAAGTAAGAAGAGCAACCTTAGAATACAAAATGGAGGTACCACTGTCTCAAACTGCTTCTGTAGATACAGTGGTAAAAGCTGTGTTTTTGTTATGCCAACTTTTATTCTCTGGGGACATGGCATTCTGAAGTTCACTGGCATCATTTGCCTTGTCTCTCTCTATAATGTATCCAGGTGTCAGTGAGAGACCTTGGAAGGCAAACTTGGAGGAATTTCCTTCCATTTTAGAATCAGTAGAACATGACACTACTTCCTTCTCTTATATCCCCTTCCCAGAGCAAGATGAGTAAGCTCCACTTTGAATTATGTAAGATACCCCATATTTTTTCTCAGATATATACCAACATTCTTTGGTTAAGAGGGTAGTATTCTTCCCTCCTCTCTTCTCTATTGGGTATTGTCTAAAGAGCAGTCCTGTGGCTAATTTTGTTTTCCTAGAATAAATGAAGTCCACAATTTCTTACTTGAAAACATTTGGTCATAAAAAAGGAGAGAAACTTAAAAGGGCAGTCTTGTAACTGTGTCAGCCAAACCCTGCTCTCAGCCACACTGACAGACATTAGTGAAAATTAGTGCCACCATTTGGAAGCATGGGGATGCTGATGCGCGAGATTGTGCTGCTTCAATTAGTGTGCCTCTTGAAGCTGCTCTAATTAATGTGCTGCCCTACCCCCAGAGCACATATAAAAGTGCGCCTAAATTCCCTATGCTGAAAATAGGAGTACATGAACCCTTGGCTTAAAGTGAACCAAGTAGACCATGTGTGAAGCACAGGTTCTCATTCATACCTTCTTGGTAGCTTAAATTTGTGACCCCATCTGCCTTCTACCTTCCACACTTTGCTTCTTAAAACAAAGCTAAGCACTTAAATTCTCCTAACTTACCTGCAAAGAATTGTCACTTTCTAATCAAGGCTTCAGGCTTAAAGGTTATTGTCATATTGGTCAGATAACATATATAGGTATCTCTTCACTTCTGTAGCTATGAGTGAAAGCAGTTTGATTATCTTAATCTGGCACCCACAACAACCAAGGTTCAGCCAGGCAGGTATTTACTGTTTGAATGAGGCTGAACATTGGGAGATTTGGTGGAGACTGAGCTGAATTGTACAGGAAATTGTACACAGTGTAGGCTTGCACCATGCTTGCTTATTGATCTCCCCACACTTAAGAAAAGCAAATTCAGCCAAAGTACGGTTAAAGCAGGATATATAAAGCCATCAAGACCTATCCTCTCATAGCTACCTGAAATTTAATGAAACTGCTGAACCCAACAGATAAAGTATCCTCTTCTGCTTAGGCAAACCTGAAAATACAGTTACTACTGGTTACGTTGATACAGGCTACATTGAATACTGAGCATTCAGAGGCTTTCAAAAACCTGTTTCACAGATCTTCTGACCAGGACATGCAGGCATGTGTGGTTCTACCAACAATGCCAAACCTATGAAGAAAAAGTATAGGCTTTGAAGAAGTCACAAGTTTTATTTCCCCTCCAGGACAAGAATGCTTTTCAAACATACAAATTTCAACATATGTTTAAAAAATTATCTGGCTTAACAAATTGACTACCTAACAAAGCTAATTCATAATCTTAGGCTAGGAACAGACATTGCATTTATCGTTGGACAAGTTGTGCCTGGGTTTGTTCTGGACCAGAAATACCCCAGGATGGCCATGTAGACGCTTCACCAGGGGTGGGCAAAATGTGGCCCGGGGGCTGGATGTGGCCTGCCAGGCCATTCTGTCCAGCCTGCGGGGCCCCTAAAAAATTTAGAAAATTAATATTTAACTGCCCTGGGCTGCCTGTCATGTGGCCCTCGATGGTTTGCCAGAACTCAGTAAGTGTACCTCTGCCCAAAATAATCACCCGCCCCTGCACTTCACCCTTCTGATCAGGGTTTAGTGAGTGGCTGAATGCATTGCCACTTTTCTCTAGCTCTGCAGTTCTCAGGCAATTACTAGAATATATTCTCGAAAAGGAAAGGGTTATGGAAATACAGCCATGGCTGGTTGAATAAATCCTTAGTTCTCTGAAGTGTCCATGTTGGTACACCAACCAGATGACTTTTTTAAATAAAAGTCATAGTTGTCTAAACAAAATATTAACATTTACAAAACCAATCTTCAAAGTTGCCATATGGATTCCTTTTGAAACATTTTTGACTGGTAGCATCTGTCTAAGTTAGGTGCCTGGCTGAAGCTCAAAACTGTGAAACTTTGTCAAAACTACTGCTCTGCAAAACATTGTCCCCCTACCCCCTCCAGCACATAAAAGGATATTCAACCCTCCCACCCAATGCACGCATCAAAGCAACCCCATTCAGCACTGTCATTTTCTGTAAGATAGGTTTTTATGCTAATTGCTAGTTTTACAATTGCAAATAGCAGTAAATGGGTTCATTATGCTTAAGTATTGTTTCTTCCACTGTGTAAAAATGGGTGGCTAAAAGCATTACCCAGTGAGTATTCGCTCAAAATAAAATCACTTCAGCTTCATTTTGCTCTGTTTTGTGCTCAAGTCCCATGACATTGCAGCAAACAAGCTTACTAGCTTGGTTACAGGGACAGCAAATTTCTTCAGCTTGCCAGTTTTTGGGATGCAGAATTTCCTAGCCTGAATCTAGGACACCAGCTGTACCTTGTACAAATTTGCCTCTGGATTTCAAAGAAATAGTCTGACTTGTTTCATAATCTTTTACAACTCCTGCAAAGTTAGATTTTCCCTGACTTGCATGTATTTGCTAACATACATGAGAAGGAGAATCATATTTAGTTTTTTTAGTACGATAAATGTTATTACAAATGTTTGTGGGGAACCTATCAGTACGCCTTACTCAGGTAAAGCTCCAAATAATTTAAAGGAGAGATTTTCCTAGGTGTAAGGCATAAAGAGGGCCCTGTGATCAGTGATGAATCACATCAAATCAGTTCTCATCCAGTTAGGGAATATGCATGTTTAAAAAAATCAAAGTCCAAAAGAAATCAAAATGTCTGCAAATGTAATAGTAAAAGCTTATTGCCTTACATTGCTTTTGTAATCTGATGACAATGAAAAGCAATTCATAGGAATAGGTCAATGCAGAAAACTTCATGTCTACTTAAATGTTTTAAAAATAATGTTTAAAGCTCATATACTCTTATTTTATTAGAGAACATGTAAGCTTGGATTAGCAGAAAAGACTATTTTCGTCTGGGTGCAACAATGATTATGCATTTTTGTTACATACAGCATGCTTTTCTTCACTTGGAGCAAAAGGTGTTGAGGTTTGTGTTGGTCCATCACAACACCTCTGTGAGATCTTGTGATATAATTTTCCCTCAGTTTTTAATCTGGGGACCTGTGGCAGAGAGAAATGAAGATCCAGATCATCCACTAATTTTTGGGTGCTCAATTTGAAACATCTAGTGTTAGGTTTCCTTGTACTTAGCATTTGCTTAAAGCACTTTAAGTTCATACCACAACTCAGATAAATTTCAGTTGAGTGCTCAGTACTTGTGTAAATGTGACCTAAGATTTCCCACTGGGTATCCAGAAAATTTTAAACAATAAAAGCTACATTTGGCTGCTAAGGATACATACAGACATTCAGGGAGTTTAGGGAGAGGTTAGATTACAGTAAAAACGGCCACCCAATCTAATTTAGTTCACCCAGGCGCGGACAATACAGTTAGGGCACTGACACAAGTAACATTTGGTCTACAGCTGTGCCCTTACAGAAAAGTACAGCTGCAGAGCACTTTAAAAGAGCCCGATCCTGCGACGATCTGAACCCCCATTACATGAGGGTTCAGATGAAGATGCTTCAAAGTGGAGTGCCTTCATTAACTTGTGTCAGCGTGTGCCCTGTTCCTCATGTTTTCAGAATGGGAGGAGCGGGGTAGGGGAAGTTGGTGGGGCTAAAAATAGCCCCTGGTCCCAGGGGGGAGGGGAAGAGAGACCTCCCATGCTTCCCCCCCCAAGGACCCTGCCTGCCCCCTAATCCCACCAAATCCTCCCAGCCCCCACCAACCCTCCCACAGACCCCACTTGCCCTATCAATCCTGTTGACCTCTTCTTCAGACCCCACCTGCCAATCTCCACTCTCCTCCTGTACACCCTACTTGCTCCCCCCCAAACTCCCCCAGAGATCCCTCTTCTTCTCCCAATATCCTATCCTCCCCACAGACCCCACTTGCTCCACCAATCCTCCCAGGCTCCCCACAGCCCCACAATCCTGATTTATTTTTAGATCAGATGGCAATTTTAAATTCAATCTGACCTCCCCCTAACTTTCCCAAATGTCTGTATGTACCCTAAGGGATTTGCCCAGCATTACATGGGCAATTTGTGGTAAAGGCAAAGATGTAATCCAATTTTCTTAGGACGGAAAAAAAATCCTTTCTTTTCCTACAATCTCCTTTCTAATTCACTATTCATCTCCTAACTTTTGCAGTAAAGGGCCCTGAATAACAGGTTCTGGAGAGGGTATGAGTCTGCTCTTATGCCCACAGTTCTTCCTCTGCTCCTAGCTGTTAATGTGCTTTTTCAACAAACACAAAATATGCTTGTTTTAAATTGGTTTTGGTCAACCCTTGCAAAGCCAGCAGGTCACAGCACTTAAGGGAGTCCACCCCTGCCCCAGCCCTGGTACAATATGTGGGCAAGGCAAGAGCCCCCAAGGGGCACTTGCCTGCCTGTACATAAATGCCAGAAGCTTGGGGAATAAGCAGGAGGAACTTGTCCTCCTGCTTAACACAAATAATTATGATGTAATCGGGATAACAGAAACCTGGTGGGACTCTACCCATGACTGGACCATGGGTATAGATGGCTATAACTTGTACAGAAGAGATCAAGTAGATAAAATGGGCATGGGTGTAGCTCTCTATGTTAAGGAAAGCTACGCATCCCTGCAAGCTGATGTTAGCAACCAGGGTGGATGACTGGAGACCCTTTGGGTTAAAATCCATGAGGAACATGGCACAGGCGACACAACGGTGGGAGTTTACTGCAGACATCCCACCCAAAGTCAAGAGCTTTACCAGGAGTTCACTCGGGAACTGGCTGAGGCCACATGCTCCAGGACCATGGTTGTCATAAGTGATTTCAATTACCCAGACATCTCGTGGGAGGATCACTCAGCGAAATCCGAGGGATTGCAAAGCTTCCTCTTGATCTCTACCTGACTCAAGAAGTCTGTGGGCCAATGAGAGGTAAAGCACTGCTCAACCTGGTACTCGCTACTGGGGATGACCCAATCAGCAACCTAGTGCTCGATGAGAAGCTGAGTGACAGCGATCATGAGTTGATCACCTTCACCATCCGCCATAAAGGTGGCAAGTCAGTCAGCAACACGGAAGTCCTTGACTTCAGGAAAGCTGACTTTGACAAGCTCAGGAGGCTCATCAGTGAGGCCCTAAGGGACCACAGCCACAGGAGGAGGGGAGTTCAGGAAGAGCAGTTGCTCCTCAAGGAAACAATCCTCAATGCACAAGCTAAGTCTATTCCATCTCAGAGGAAAGGCAGCAAGAGGACACAGCAGCCCCTCTGGCTCTCCAGGCACCTAGCAGACCTCCTGAGGCTAAAAAGAAAGGCCTACAAAGGATGGAGGATGGGATTCACCTCCAAAGAGGAATATTCTGCACTGGCCCAGTCCTGCAGGGAGCAAACCAGAAAAGCCAAGGCTACAACTGAACTCCAACTAGCTTCAAGTATCAAGGACAATAAAAGGTCCTTTTTCAGATATGTGGGGAGCAGGAGAAAAAGCAAGGATAACATTAGACCCCTGCTAAACCAGGTGGGACAACTAATGCCCAGGAAAAAGCCAACCCATTAAATGGGTACTTTGCGTCAGTCTTTCATCAGTCCCGTGGAATGCCCATGCC
>NW_017728906.1:49409799-49415553 GCF_001723895.1 Crocodylus porosus | reverse complement strand
CTGGACATAAGGAAGAATTTCTTTACTGTCCAAGCCCCCAAGGTCTGGAACAGTCTGCCATCGGAGGTGGTTCAAGCACCTACATTGAACACCTTTAAGAGAAAATAGGATGCTTATCTTGCTGGGATCCTATAACGCCAGCTGACTTTCTGCCCTTCGGGTGGGGGGCTGGATTCAATGATCTTCCAAGGTCCCTTCCAGCCCTAATGTCTATGAAATCTATGAAATATATTAATCTAACAGCTAAAAATATTTTATGTAAGACTTATTAACCTCCTCTCCCCCACCCCAACCCCCCACCGCCCAAGAACTCTTAACCAACATTTTTGGATTTCCAGGTTTTTTTTTTCTGTGAGTAAACTGAAAATTTTCAATTTATTGAAAAAATCATTAATTCAAGAACTATTAATCACACCTGGGAGGGGGAGCGTTTTGGCACTCTTTGCTTTGTTATGCTGTGTTAGGTTTTACAATCAGGATTTGATTGTTTACTTTTATTGTGCAAGCATGATTCATAGCTGTATGTGTGTGATGGCATATGACAACCTTAGCACTCAAGAAACAGTTTTGACTGGTTGGATCAGCTAAGATGTTCACATCTGCTTTTTTTTCCCTTCATTTCCTCTATAGACAACTGAGGATAGTGACAGGGGAATGGTTTTTTGAAGAGAGGGCCAAGCGCTACAAGCAGTCCAACATTCTTGGAACTGATGTTGTCAGACAGTCCATCCTACGCAAGGTCCCAGGTAATAATAAGAACATACAATTAAATTGTCCACTGAGATGTTATGTTTTTTGTAAAAATATTTTAATAATTCTTTGTTTTTATCTTTCCTGCTACAGAATGCATTAGCATCTTTCTGGATTTTAATAGTAATTTTATATTAGCCCTTTCCCCCACTCCTCTATGTGTGGGTTTGTGTGCTTAGTGAATTGCTAGTATTGTATATAAGAAAATCAAGATATAGGCACAAAATGAATTTTATATATATATATCCCTTCCCTGAAGAGTTTACAATTTTACAATCTGAATAGAAGCTTCTAGTCCAAGCAAATGTATTTAATAGCAAACAAAATTCCTACTTTGTGGTATAGGGTCTTGGGTATATGAAAAGCTCTAGGAGCCCACCATTCACCTTTGTAACTATTTTATTTTACCTTATTTATTCATGTTGGTCATGGAACTCAAGCTGTAATTCTTGATAGTAGAGTTCTTTACTGCACATGGGGCAAGAGTCAAACAAACAAACCAAAAAACCCAGCCTACTAAATCCTAGGCTGTGTTTTCTAGATCACAGGCTGTATCCCAGCTTACTGGAACCTATTCATCCTGAGGCTGCATCTCAAATTTCTTTGACCCATCCACATACAACCTACTTCATGTACACCCTCACATGAACAAAATTGTCTGCTTGGCTGATGCATCCCAAACAGACTTGTTTCATTCTTCAGAACTGCATGCGTGCTTAACCCCTTCTTACCGGCTGTCATCTCAGTACACTCAATGTTCACAGTTTTTATCGTATTCAGTGGTTAGGTTGCAGTAACGAAGTATATATAGGAAAAGGGGCAGTCACTGCCACTGTAAAAATATTCACTATGATATTTTACTTGACAAATTGCTGACCTTCCTGGTACATAAAATTATCAACCGACATACAGCTAAAGTTCCTGTTTTATGGGGTTTAAATTACGCAACATCTCAAGGTGCATCATTGTTTGTTGCCGTATATTTGGTAGACGTATGTAGAAGAAAATGGAAATAATGTGTTAAGCCTTTTCCCCCACATCGTCTTCCTAGCTAAAAAAAAATCATTGCAGAAATTCTCTCTCATATCATAAAGTAATATTTGTAAGCTGAAAAATTGAATTGTATTTTACAGGTTCATCTTCAAATGATCAGCAACAAATTTGGGACATTATTCAATAGAAAATCTGAAAAACAAATATTTCAGTGTTGTTAAAATTTAGGGTTTTTTTAGTGGTTTCTTTATTTGAGACTGAGCTGTGGAAAAAATGGGTTTTGGGTTAATCTTAACTTGTTTAAGTCGTTAAAACACAAGCTCAGTTTATGTTGACTGTGTATTTAGTATACACTATCTACATTTCTCTACAATAATTATATTTTTTTTTCCAACTGAAGATACAGTTCCCAGTAAGGATGAAGGAGGAATGTCTAAAGGTCAAGCGGAAGAGAACATGCAGAATGGACCTGATATATCAGCTTCTTCAACGAATACAGGGAAATCACTCTTCAGTGGACCCAGAAAGATAGGGTAAAACCTTGACTTTGGAAACTGATAAATGAGAGTACAGCTGCCTCTCATCAGAAGGATTTCTTTTACATCTCTCTAGCCACTCTTTTAACCACTCTTCAACTTTCCATGTCTGACCAGAACCTCTTCAACCACTCTTCAACTTTCCATATCTGACTGCAGCCTCCTAGGGTTGGAAAAAATCTGCTTGCAAGTACTTACTATAATTAAACTCCTAGGAAATGCAGTAAACAAAAGCAGCAAAAAGGAAATTTAACTATTGAATGTTCCTGGTGAGGGAGTACCACATTCAGTGTGTCAGTAAAATAATCATTTTGAGGATTTGTTTGTGCTTTCTCTCAAGGGCTTTTATGCAAAATTTGTTCAGTTTACAGGTTAAAATTATTTCTCTTTATTCCCAACTTCTAACTCTATAAATTCACTTTGAGATCAGAAATATATTCTTTTCTTTACTCATGGTCTTCACTAGGTAAAATTATGCTATGCACATTATGGCTTCAGTGACATCTGTACACGTTTCCATAAGGCTATCCCCTCAGTAACGTGTAAGGCAGTGGGGATGCACAGGTGTTACTGGACCTAAATTGATGATGATGCATGAGAAGAAAAGAACCCAGATTAGCCTTCATACCTTGGAGCCGAGTTAACTAGGTTGGCAGTTAGAAAAACAGGATTTTTTTCAACTTTTCAAATTGTTTTTTGGTAACCCAAAAATAATATTAATGTGTAATACAGACCCCTACAGAGATCCTTTGGAGAAAAACAACTCCCTTAAGAATCTGGGAGTTACCAGTGGCTGTGAAGCTACCCACATGTATGTTCGGCATATAGACTAGATAAGCTATAAGGACAGTAGGAGTCAAGTGATTAGAGTGTTAGCTGCTAAGTGTTTAGTATAGAATGTGTTGAGTCAATCACTTAGACAATTTACATGACCTCCTTTGACCTGCTTAACATTGAACAAAAGGAGCAACTTTTGCTGTTTCTGAGCATTCCTGTTAAGATAAAGGTGGTACAGCCTCAGGAATGTTGTAATAACATTTGAATGTAATTACAGTTCAGGTGAACAATATTAAAAAATTGTCTCTGTAGGTGAGTTGATGCTTGGAGCACTTACTATTCATGTTGTGAACACTTCAAAAATACAAGTACAACTGGAGCTAGATCCAATTAAGGATTTCAGTGACTAAAAATTAGATGTTGTTGTATCCAACATTTAGGTGCCCAGGCCTGAATACTCAGAAATATTTATTTACCTAACTCCTTTTTAGGGAACTGATGCTCATATATTTTACTGAGGTTTTATTTCAAAGGACCTGCAACTGTACCTAAACGTGCTTGGAATCTTAATATACAGATCAAGTCAGATACTTGTGAATGAGATTAGCAATATGCTGCAGCATTCTGGCCAGCAGAATGGTCTGAAAAAACCTAACCAAATCCTTTTTTGAATCCATCTTGAAAATTCAGTTATCAGAGTTTCTTCTATAGGAAACTACCAGTAGTTGATTATCATCTTTTTGCCTGTTTCATTTATCTGTTTCCCAGGTGAAATAGTCCTCTCAATGGGAAGATGGAAATGAAATAGCATGGTACTGTATTTTCTCACATACCACACTCCCCCCTGAATAAAACACACACCTTGGTTTTGGGACACAGTGGGTACATCTCCCTGAGATGTTTACTGTAGACTTATTAGCTCCGTAATAAACATCTTGCGTGGACATGTGCACCCCTATTAGGCCACAGGAAACTAATTAACTCCGCAGCAGGGTAGTACTCGTAAATAAAAGTACTATCCTGCTGTGGAGTTTTTTACTCTGTAGCACTATGTGTGTAGACACTGACACGGGTGGCCGGGGCATGTGGGTGATTCAGTGCAGGGGCTGCCTGCTGACTAGCCTTACACTGAAGCACCCCCATTCCCCAGCGAGCCGCTCCGCACCACATTGAGCCAGGTTGGAGCAGCCTAGGCCTGGCAGGCTGACCCTCCAGGTCCTGTGCCACCTGGAGCTACTCTGACCCAGCTCAACATGATGTGGTCCTAGGAGCACATGCAAGTGCATCACATGAGAGCAATAAACTCCAGCCCAATTTATTGCTTCGCCTTAATAGCACATGTAGGCATACCCAGAACGTAGAAGAAAAGATTTCTGCAGTCTTGTCTTGGAGCTGGACTTTTCATGGAGGATCAAGCTTCTTTCTGGGACAGGAAGCAGGAAAGATGAACTTTAGAATTAACCCTTCTATAGCAGCTCTCAAATTGAAAAGTCTGGTTTTTTCAGACTGCTCAGCCAAAAAACTGTTGCCAGTTTGGGAATGTGTGTGAAAGGGTTAACACTTCTGCTTGCTGCCTGAGGGAGAAGCCCATAGCTATCTTGTAACATTGCCTCTTAATACTTCTATTGCAGCAAGAAAAACAAGTAGCTTCCCCCCTTAAGACGCATCAATTGTAGAGGGGAGATTTTTTGGGGAAAGGCATGTATTGCATGCAAACAAATATGGTGTATAAGAGTGTGATTCACTGTGGATGAGTGGACTGGTTGTTCAGTGGTGTTTGCTTCAAAAAGAGACAGATTTGTGTCATTAAAAAGGCCCAAAGTCAGGCTGATCTTTATACCTCTAGCCATGAGGTATCCAGGTAGTTAAAATGAAGAAAACGTATATTTACAATGCATTGCTCTGTCTTAGGAGCAGCTTGAAAGAAAGAAACAAGAAGTAGCTTTAACAATAACCCCTTTGAAAACTGAGGAGGGTTTAAGCAGTTGAGCTGCTCTTGTGAAAAAAAAAAAAATAACTGAAGCACCTGAACTTTTAATCAGAGGTGCATCATTGAAAGCCCTAAAATGAGAATATCTACGGGGGAGGCAGAAGAGAAAAATGAGGAATATCATTATGTCATTTTGGGTCCCTCTGTACTTCAGAATATTTCTGTCCCTGAATATGGGAGATTGCTCTGCTCTTGCTGTTATTAAGATGAAAGCTCTTACTACAATTACCACATGAAAGAATTTACTCAGGTTTTTTTCAAGAGCCATGAGAACAATTCGACTGATTAGAGCAAAACAGCTAATAGAGTCTGAATAGTCTACATCAGCAAATTACTCAGCATGTCTTTTTCTTCTATGCTTCTATATCTGTCAAGGCCATAGCTTGAAAGTTACTTATAGATGCAAATGCATATACAACATGCACTTGTTAATAGTGTGGCTTCATAGTTAGTAGGGTCAGAAGGGACCTGAGCGGATCATCAAGTCCGACCCCCTGCCACGGCAGGAAAGAGTACTGGGGTCAAACGACCCCAGCAAGATGATTGTCAAGCCTTGTCTTCAAGACCCCCAGGGTAGGAGCCAGCACCACTTCGCTTGGAAGTTGGTTCCAGATCCTAGCTGCCCTGACTGTGAAGTAGCGCCTCCTGATGTCTAATCTGAATCTACCCTCTGCCAGCTTGGGACTGTTATTCCTGGTCACTCCTGGC
>NW_017728906.1:49398525-49409350 GCF_001723895.1 Crocodylus porosus | reverse complement strand
CCCCACATCTTAGTGTCATCAGCAAATTTAAACAAGGTGCTTTTTACCCCCTCATCCAAGTTGCTGATGAAGATGTTGAACAGTGCAGGCCCAAGGACTGAGCCCTGGGGGACCCCACTGCCCACATCCCTCCAGGTCAAAAATGACCCATCCACCACCACTCTCTGGGTATGACCTTCCAGCCAGTCAAGTGACCCATTTGACTGTGTAGGTGTCGACACCGCAGTCCCCTACTTTTTTAATGAGAATGGGGTGAGAGACAGTGTTGAAGGCCTTCCGAAAGTCCAAGAAGACTATGTCCACTGCTACCCCTGCATCCAAAGTTTTTGTGAGAAGGCCACCAGGATGGTCTGACAGGAGCTGCCTCTAAAGAACACATGTTGGTTGCCCCTAAGCATGACCTCCCCCACTGGCCCCTCACGGACATGCGCCAGGATAATGCTCTAAAAAAAGCTTACCCAGGATCGAGGTAAGACTGACTGGCCTATAGTTCCCCGGGTCCTCCTTCCTCCCTTTTTTGAAAATGGGAACCACGTTAGCCCTCTTCCAGTTCTCTGGCACCACACCAGAGCACCACGAGTGCTCATTAACGTTATTTGTTGTGATTTATTGGTTTATGGTTCAGGCAGGAAGTATTTACACCCAATGAGCTGAGGAACAGCTGACCCTGCCCTGCCTCCAACTTTGTCCACATTATGCAACAACAGGAGCAATGCTGCCAAGGTCTTTGCCAGTCTTTACTTCTTCTCTGTCTACTGGAGGCAGCTAGAAGCTATCTGTGAAGTATTAGGCCCTAGTAGATTCAATAGTTGTCCCTGTGACTGATTCAACAGGGTAGTTTGGCACGCTCAGAACCAGTGTTTGTATTTTCTATCTCAAAGTAGCAACAGTAGCTAAATGTTCCTCTGAGCCCTGCTTCACTTCCAAATTAAAGCTGGATAGAAACCAGCTATAAAGTTTACACCTTTTCAAGCACTGGTGTTGTAGCAGGAAGGCTTTTTAGAGCTGAACAGTCATTTTTATGATGTAATAATTACTCTGCACATGTGACTGGTCTAAATTTCTTATACAATTAACCAGTTAATTGTGAGATAATTGCTTTGTATTTGTGGCTGGTCTTATTTTTCATGTGTGGCTGGTCTAAATATATTGCATGATTAACCAGTAGTGTACATAACATGTAGCAGGGGCCTCTGTTTCGCATTTCCATCCTGTTTTGTTATTCTCTGTTAAATAGGAGGGTCCTCAGGGCAGTAACCAAAGGAGAAATTGCAATCGGGAAATCTGACAATGGAAGAAACATCAATTCAGCAGGTGAAACCCAAAGTCTGCATAATGACAAGCCTGCTTCTTATTCAGACAGGTAAGGAACAGAACAATCTGATGATAATTCACTAATAGCTTGAGCCTTCAGTTCCTTCACAGTCTTGTGAACTACTCTGCACCCTTCTTTAGTCCTGAGTGTCAGGACTGGCTGACAAACAGGATTTTTCTCATGGAAATATTGTCCTCTTTTTGTTCAGAAACAATTTGTGATCAGCAGGGATCCTGGTTTTCTCTGTTAAAAAAAAATCCTCAATTTTTTAATTTACCACCCCCCCACAATCCATATTTTTCCATGAATAAAATTAAACAGAACATATGTATAGTAGTGTTTCATTCTGATCATGGAAAAATGTGGATTTGGATTAGTTTTTTTAACCCAAAAATTGAGGATTTTTTTTTTATCAGAGAAAACCAAGATCCCTGGTGATCAGCTACACTCAGCAGCTTTCCGAACTGAGTCCTTAATAAAATGTGAATTTACTTGACAAAAAATCAGTTCGTAAAATGTTTTACACCCTCCGTGTCTTTTCATGATGATAATTCTGATAATTTTTAATGCAATTCTTTGAGTAGTTTTTCCTGGAGTAATGACTAGTGGTGTGCGAAGCAGACCCTATTTGATTTAGATTCTGCCTGAATTGGGGACAGTGATTCAGTTTGTTGATTCAGATCACTGACCCTGATTCGATTCAGCTGAATCCGAATCTGAAGATTCAATGCTAATTCAGAGAATCAGTGATTCAGACATAGACACAGCTTTAAATGTTTTTTCTACGTACCTTGAGGTACCAGTGTGGCTTGTGATTGCTGTGATGCTGGGGTGCATGGAGCATCCCACAGGAGTGTTAGGGGGCCCTGCGTGCTCAGTAGCGAACCCAGAAGTGGACCAGAAGTACTTCTGGCCCACTTCTGGGAGCATGTTAGGGGGCCCCCCCATTTGGCGATATGCCACAGGGGGATGCTGGGTGTCCTCCCAGGCCTAGGAGGCACCATTTGCCGAGCCAGGGGAGCAGAGGGGGGTTCCCCTGTGCTCCCTAGCAGACCCAGAAGTGGACAGGAAATGCTTCTGGTCCACTGCTGGGTGTGTCGTCGAGCATGCTGGGGAGCCCCCTACCCTTCTGTGGGACACTCCATGTACCCCAGCATCGCAGTGTTCATGAGCTGCCTGCTACCTAGAGGTGTGTAGAAAAAACATTTAAAGCTGTCTCTATGTCTGAATCGATTGGAGGGTTCCAATTCAATTCAGAAAGATTAAAAGGTCCTCTGATTCAATTCAGGTTTGGAGATTTGGCCGCTGAATTGGGCCGAATCGCCGCCGAATTGAATCAGGGACCAAAGCTTTGCACAGCCCTAGTAATAATTCTGTATTGCTATTTATAAACAATACTTTGGGGGGTCTATAACGATCAGAATTTAGGTAATTGATATATGCTACCTCTCTTACTCAGTTTGAGTAAGAGAAGGCTGAGAGGTCACCTGATAGTTGCCTACAAGTACATCAAGGGTGAACACCAAGACTTAGGTGGGCATCTCTTCAAGAAGGCACCCCAAGGGAGGATGAGAACCAATGGACATAAGCTTATAGAAGGTTAATTCAGGCTAGATGTAAAGAAGAACTTCTCTGTAAGGGTTGCCAGAATCTGGAACACACTCCCAGCAGTGGTGGTACAGGTACTGTTCTTGAAGAAGTTCAAGAGGAGGCTGGACAGGCACCTTGTTGAGCTTGTCTGAACCCAATAACTTCCTGCACATGGCAGGGGACTGAACTTGATGATCTTACAGATCCCTTCCAGTTCTACAATTCTATGATTTTAACTTTCTCCTCCTTTTTATCTGATTATTTATTTTGTACATAGACCAGTTTTCTTTGCTCAGTGCTCATTATTTCATCTGCCTGGAAATTTTACAGTCTGGATTGAAATATGGTCTATCTTCATTCTGTCTGCAAACAGAAAGTTCTAATATTAAATAGCAATATTCCTTGTTTTGAAACAGATATACAACAAGGACACCTAAATGGTAATTTTTCCTTATTTTTCTGGAGGTGAAAATGGTGTGTCAATGGAGTTGAAACTATGAATTTTGATAGAACTAGCTGTTTGTTTTGATGCCTAAAATGCGAGTTAAAATCTTTTAAAAAGCTGGTCCTGGATGACTGGAAAGAAAATGAAATAATACTTGTATGCATTCAAGAACAAAGATAACATTCAAAAATAAAACTTCCAAGCTATTAATATTAACATTGGTTTGAATATTTATTGCTGTGGGGTAGCATTACAACTGAAAAGTCTTGGTTGCAAAGAATCTAGTGTTGATTAATGAATTACACGTGAGTCTTGTAATTGAAATCTGAAACCTATTTCCTTCCTTGCTTCTGAATTATATTTTAGGCAATAATTATTAATTGTTCTACAAGACATATAAGGTTGATGCACAGTCTCCCTGAAGATTCAGAACCTGCTTTTATTCACTCTGAACAGTATGCTGCACAGATCTATCTCACTTGCCAGACAAACACCAAAGCTGATTCTCATCCAGAAACACAGTTCCATGGTTTCCTTTGGGTAATTGGACCTTTTGTACACAGCAGTGATTCATGCCTCAGTATTTTATTAGAACAGAATGTGTATTTTTGTTCTTTCCTTTTTATTTTTTATCAGTACTTTTTCTGCTAAATTGGAAGGATTGGGCATGACAGAAAGCTTTGCATTCAAGACCAGGACTATCTTGCTGCTTAGCACAGGTTCCAAGTGTAGTCTCTGGAGGTTAAGCAAGAAGTAGACTGCAATGGGTTTTTTTTCTTTAGTTTGTTTTTTGACAGACAAAATAGTCTTTATATTGGGTGTTCAAGGAGTCCTGTGATAAACATCCTGCAAAAGTTCAGAGAGATGGATAGGCTGAACTTACCTGTAAATATCTGAACCTTCAAAAAGACTTTATCTGGAAATATCTACCTTTGCCCATCACTACAGCCTCACCCTGCCAAGTTAATAGCCTGTGTCAATAGAGATATTCAAAGCACATGTTGACATATCCATGTGTTCAGGATGGATGAATCATCTTACAACCTGCAGAAACTGAACTCATAAGGCTATGCTCTGTGGAATAGCTAGTAAGCAGAGCTTGCTGTTTTCAGGATGGGATTTTATTCATACCTTTTTAAATTAAAAAGCACCAATGCGCAAACATGAGATTCTGTGATGTATCTACATTATTGTTAATTTAATGAGGTAAATAGTAATTATTAAAAATGAGATAAAAGATCACTTAACCTTCCTTTACATCTCTTTGGATTTGAAACAACTTAGAAAAACATCTTGAGACATCAAGGGTCCTGAATTTTTCTGTATATTCCTTAGTTAGGGTAATTTGGCCTTTGCTTTCAGCATAAGTCTGTAATCCACAAAGTAAATAGGAAAGTGAGAGAGAGGTGTCATGGAGAGGGGGGACACATGCACTACTTATTCTTTCCGAACATCTTTGGTTTGGGGGAAGTTACATTGGGCTTAGAAGCGAAAAGTCATGAGTTTGTCATCCATTTATTTGTCCCCATCTCCAGCTAACAAATAGGAGGTTGCAAGAGAACATGTCCAGCAAAAATAGCAAAAGGCAATCTTCCCCAAGAGTTCTGGAGGTGTGATGTAGATGGGTCCAGAGACAGGTGACATAAATGGTCAAGGACTTGGAAGGCAAGTCATACAAAGAGAGGGTGAAGGAGCTAGGCATGTTCAGCTTGCAGAAAAGGTGCTTAGGAGGGGACATGATAGCAGTCTTCAAATACTTGAAGGGTTGCTATAAAGAAGAGGGGGAACACCTTTTCTGTCTTGCTGAAGAGAGTAGGATGTAGACCAATGTCTTGAAGTTGCAGCAAAGTAGGTTTAGATTGGATATCTGGAAATCTTCTTCACAGTTAGAATAGACTGCTGAGGGCAGCTGTGGACTTTCCATCACTTTTCCATGTATGTCAGGGTTTTTTATTTTGTTTTGTTTTTTTAAAACCTTCCTCAGAGGCATTGGACCCTGGCTACAGCCAAGTCTGGGGATTTTGACTGGGGTGTGCCAGTGCTCCTGCTTGGACTTAAAGCCAGAGGCTCCTGGCTAGCGGGTCTTGCCCTACTGTTCAGGGTCAGACTGATCACTATATTTGGGGTCAGGGAGGAACTTTATCCCATGATCAGATTGGTGTGGACAGTGAGTGGACATGGCCCCTTCCTCTGTAATTGGGGCCATGTCCCTTCACCTGGGATCTCTTGAGCATATGTTAACAACCCTTTACACAAGCAGGATTTTGGCTGTGGTGGTCCTCCTACTTGACCTGTGGAAGGTCAGCGTTTTATGTCATGTCAGGGTTGACAGTAGTTTTAATATGAGATTACATGATGGATTTGTATAAAATGGTTTGGATAGGGATGATCCTGCCTCAGTCTGAGGGTTGGACTAGATGACCTATGAAGGTCCCTTCCAGTCCTGCTGCTCTATGATTCTGTGATTCTGAGTGTTTTGCTATTGTCTACTAAATAAACCAGAAAACCAGTGGCAAAATGGGCAGTCTCCTCCTCTGAAACTTGACCCACGTAAGGGTAAAGGAGAAAATAGCCTCATGTGGCAGATGTCTGTGTTGTAGATTTGGATGTTCTGAATCAAAATCCATCTGATGATCCATGTTGGGGTTCATGTACCTGCACGTTTTCCATGTTTACCTACTTTTCTTTTTAAACAACTTTTTTTGGGTAACTCAGTGAGAACATCCTTAATCACGGGTTTTGTAATTAAATCATTACCATTTTTCATTTATGATAAAATGCCAGTTACAAAAAGTGATCGTAGTTTTCTCCCTTAACTGCAGTGAATCTTTATAGAAGTACATGGGGCAGAATGAGACAAAAAGATTGTGCTTTGACATTATTTCTTTTCATAGCAAACACAAAAGAAATTGAAAGCGTCTCTGGCTCCGGGATTCTTCAAGGCTATAAGATGGGGTGGGCAAAATAAGGCTCGTGGGCCAGATTGAGCCCGCCAGCTGATTGCATCTGGCCCCTGGGTGGGCAGTCACAGAGGCCGCAAAGGCATAGGATCTGGCCCACAGGGAGCCAATGGCTCTGGGTCATGCCGGGCACATCCCAGCCCCTTACACAAGCTCACTAATTCTTACCTTTCATGCCCCCAGATCCCTAGAGCGCATCATGTATTATTCATACGGTACGTTATACTCTCTTTTCCTCAGGGGCAGCACTCATTCACTGGGCAGTAATGATGCGGAGAGCATACCAGATAACCTGAAAGGCACAGTGGTTCCAGCAAACCGGAGTAATGTGTCCACTCCAGTTCATCAGAGATCACCAGCACCCAGCACGCGTGGCATGACTCCAGATTACAGCAAGGTGAATGTAGCGATCCTGCCGACTGTACATGTCTCCCCTTCACACATCACTGACACCATAATCAACCAGGTTTTTGTCACTAGTTGCCCTATCAGAGCAGTTTGCAGCTGAGAAACATCAAACCTCCTAATGATAATTGTTTAATCCTTAATCCCATTGTGATGTAAAATCTCCCATTTTGATACCAGATACTAGTACAGTATATCAGCTAGACATATATAACAGTATAGTTAAAGGAATACAATCCTCTAATATGGATGCTGGTATCCTTGTAGTTACTGTACAAGAAAGGGAAAATTTATACATGGCACCTGCCTACAAGTATAACTGTAGAGATTTTATATTGGTAAAAGCCACACCCCAACTGAAATGGAGACACTAGTATGAAAACTACATGTGGACCCGGCCTATTTAAAATTAGGGAAGATTATAAATGTGCATTATTTGTCTTCACTTGCAGAATCGTTGCCTTTATGCAGTAAAGCAGGTATGCTCTAACTCTAGCCCATGAGCCAAATATGGCCCACAGAGCCATGGCATCCAGACCAGGGGGCTCTCCACACATTGGGAAATTTGGCACTGGTGGAATAGTGGCAATTAATACAGCCACCTCTCCATGCTGCCAGACACCTAAGCTTGTGCGGTAGATTGGAGCCAGGCTATGCCTCCTCTCCTCGCAGGGCTGGATAAAGGCCAGGCCACATTCCCCTTGTCTCCCACATAGCCAAATCAGGGCTGGGCCACACCCCCTTCCCCTGCATGGCTTAATTAGGGTTGAATCAAGCCTCCTTTCCCCCTGTGGGGCCAGGCCAGGCCCCCTTCTAACCCATGGCTGGATCAGGGCTGGGCTGCCCCTTGCCCCCTCTGTACAACTGGATGTGGCCCCACTGCACCTGCTCTGGGTGCCAAGTTGAGACCATCAGCTGGATCCAGCCAGCACTGGCCATCTGGCCCATCAAGCAAAAAGTTTTAGCACCACTGCAATAAAGCACAATGGATCCATGATTCCAAGTACAAGTATTATTCTGATATTACAAATATTAAATAACTGACTAACATACTAGCAGAATCCTTTCCATTTACACAAATTAAATTAAAATGGTACGCCCTGAGACTTCCATTTATACTATTTATGGAATATGTATTCTTCTTATTGAGCAGGAAGCTGATTTAGAAAATGGCACTTCTATGTCAGGAAGTGAAAGTATACCTGAAAACTTAGTGAAGAGGCATTGCAGAAAAGCATCTGGAACACCTTCAATAGCAGTTTCTAGGGTTTCTCTTTCATCAGGTAAGTGTTTCCTAGTATTCTGTTCTTCCTGTGAAATACTACTTCTTCTGCCCTCTGCTCCACTCTTTCTTTCTGGGTTTTCTTTTTAAAGTACATAGTAGATAAGCAGATACAAATGTAGTTAAATTTCTTGTTAATTCTGAAAGTACCAGGCTTGTAAAATGAAAAAGAATACTTTTACTTCTTTTCACATTGGAAAAAGGGTCTTTCTAACTCCATGTAGCATCACAACCATTCTAGCAAATGATTCATTCTAAGAAAAAAATCAGTGGAAGGTGATGTGCTCAGTGGCATTTTCTGACGGTAGGGTCACACGTACATTTGGAGCCATTTCAAAGGAGGAACATTTTAAAAGGGCTGTTACACTCTACTTGTTACCTGTGGACAAGCTAGGAACCATATAAATGTAGCAAAACTACTCCAACTTTAATTCTGGAGGAAGCAGTGTTAAAATTGGAGCAGTTTTAATATATTTGTGTCATTCCTGACTTGTCCATACACAACAATTATAATGTAACACCTGCTTCCCTTTTGAAATATCTCGAAATGTATGTGCATCCATACCCTCAGTCAAATGGGTCATAAACCTAACACTTTGTGGTCATTTGCACCTTAAGAAAATGCTAGCATTTTGATTTTGATTATGTTGTATACCCACTTATATGGGACCAAATGACCCCAACAATATGAGCCTCCTGGTTGGATTTTGATGCCGCATAACTGACAGAAGGACAGATCTACTGGCTGAGGGGGGCAGATTGTAGGAAGCCAGTAGGGAGATAATATAAATGTAACAAACTGTGCTCAGAACCATTTTCCGATAGCTACTGAAGATCACCTTATTTTTTATTGAAACTGAAAAGTCAAGAATCCCTGGATCTTTTCACTCTTCTTGGTCACTCAGTCATCCTCAAAACCAGCCCTGTTCAGCCTTTCGGATTTACAAGCTAGTCTGGTTCACAGCAGGGCTCAGTCACTCTGTTTCAGCTAGGGTTAGCCTCTACCAAAAACCTGGTAGCATATCCCACAGAGCTAATCAAAGTCACTATGTTCTTCACCTTAGATTTTTCTGCTTGAAAGCATCCATGTGTCTTTGAACAGACAGATTACAACTGTAGGAAGAGGTCTTTTTTTACTACTGTCTTTTTTGTATGGAGGGATTTTCTCTTTCTTGTTACTTCCGAAAATAAAGATTGGGCATTAATATTTAGCTTCATGTTCCTAAAGCAGATAGGAAAGTGAAGAAACATTTAGGCAGTCTGACAATGGGGGAAGGCATCTACGTAGGATAGTGGATCCTGCAGATTTTTTTTTCTTTCTGGGGGAACTTGAAAGGGGTGACTAGGGACATCCTTCTCTTAAGCTAGCTGTAGCTACAGGTCAGGGGGTGTGGGAGGACTAACTAAATCAAAATTTCCCATGTCTCATCCTGCTAAAGAGACTGCCTTTTTCCCACCACATAGGGAAGGAAGCCACATCAGCTGTAACAATTCTTTTGGGGAGAGCTAAGGGAATTGTTTCACCAAAGCATTTGGTATTCTTATATTGTTGGCCTTAAGCTGGTATGTCAGGGTACAGAGAGACATGCCTGGGACCCAGAGCCTAGCAGCCTGTGGCCATTCACCACACATAAGAAACAACAGTTGCAGACACGGTATCTTTATTATTCATTCAGCCCTGAAACCTGAACTTATTTGTGGAAGTGAAGTGAAGGGTTACAAGAGTCCCCCTAAGTATTTAGGCCTAACTAACTCTAGACCTGCTGTCTACATCCTGGATACTGTGACGGTCCAAGCAGGAGACCCTGCCTCAAAGTCAAAAGCTAGGTGGAGAGTGACCATATGACACTTACATTGTAGAGGTGCACCGATACATCGGTCCAATATTGGATTGGTACTGATATAAAGAAAATTGGCTGTAAGGGAAATTGGCCTGATGCGGCTGATAGGTTGGCTGATAAATGCTAATGTGTGCATGCAGCTGCAGCGCAGCACGCAGGCAGCGAGGAGTAGATCCTGGCAGCTTGGAGAGCTGCATGCAGCTGGTAAGTCTAGTGTGGTGGAACGGGAGGGGGGGAGGGAAGGGGCGTAGGTTTGGGGGATAAATCAGCGCCCCCTGCAGTGAGGGAGGGGGAAGGGGCAGGGGCAGGTGCTGTCTGGGCTGAGCAAGGTGCGCGACAGAGCTATGGCTCGTCGGTGGGAGGGGGCAGCTCCCGCTGCTGTTTGCACCCCAGGAGGGCATGGAGAGGGTAGGAAGGGGAGCTTGTGCTTCCAGATCTGTATGAGTGGGGCAGGTGGGCTGAAGCCGGGGCTACACTGGGCTCTTCTCATCAGGGGCTGGGCTCTGGGTGGAGACTATGGAGGGGGCTGCAGCCACCCCAAATTTTGCCATAGCCCTAATCCAAGTGCCACCATGTGCCCGGCACAGCCCTGGCTCAACACCCTGCCTCCACACATGTGCCGGGAAGAGCTGGAGCTGTGCCGGGCACATGGTGGTGGTGGCTCTGGTAGCAGGCCTTCAGTGTAATTTGGGATGGCTCCTTGGCATTGAGGTAACCACTGTCATATATTTAATGAGTTTTTGAAATGGGATGCCGCTCAATTCACAGTTATGGAGGGGTGTCTCAAGGGCCCCCTCTGTAGCCCCTGCCCTGAGCCCAGCCCCCACCAAGATGTCCCTGGTGCAGCCCTAGCTCTAACCCACAGCTGTAGCCCACCTGCTCCATGCAGATCTGTGGGGGCACACACCTCCCTGTGCCCTCCCAGGATGTAAGCAGCAGCAGGAGCTGCCTCCCCGTGATGAGCTGCAGTTCTGTCCCGTGCCCCAC
>NW_017728906.1:49396222-49398425 GCF_001723895.1 Crocodylus porosus | reverse complement strand
CCCCTGCCCCACTCCCTCCCTCCCTCACTGCGGGGGACGTTGATCTGCCCCGCCACCCCATACCCCATCCCTCCCCACTCCCTTTCCACCCCAACGGACTTACTAGCTGCATGCAGCTGTATTGAATAACAGATTGATATTGGCCGATATGCCCCCTTAAAAATCGGCTATTGGTATTGGCCCCCAAAATCTCTATCGGTGCACCCCTATTACATAGTGATAGGCTGATGCAGGAAAGGATTTAGCTGCTTTGTGGGGCAGCATCACAAGGCCTTAGAATCATAAGAAAGTGGAGCCAGAAGGGATCTCAGGAGATTGTCAGGTCCAACTCCCTCCTCGGGACAGGATCATCCCTGTCGGAACCAGCCCAGACAAACATTAATCTAATCTACACTTTAAAATTTCCAGTGACAGAGATTCCATGAGCTTCCTAGCTTTAACTTACTTTTCCATTATCCAGCTTTTATTTGGATGCCATGGTGCAGCAGTTCTCAACTTTTTTTGGACCTGAGGCACACCTCACTGGAGACACCCCTTCATAATTGTGAATTGAGTGGCATCCCATTTCAAAAACTCACTAATATATGACAGTAGTTACCTCAATGCCAAGGGGCTGGGCAGGAGGGTGGGGTGAGTGATCTTTCAGGCAGGGATAAGCCTCAGACTGGATTTACCTGCTTAGCTCCTCATATTTCCTGACACCCTTCAAGGGATCTGGTAGCACCCCAGAGTGTCACAGCATCCTGGTTGAGAATCGCTGCTATGGTGGGCTTCATAATGTAAACAGCCAGAGAGGGACAGTTTTAGTTTAGTTTCGTTTTTGACTTTGCAGCTTCTTTTACAAGTGGTCATGTGGGAAGTGATCATACTTGTGATTATACAGTAATCATAAAGTGATCATATTTGTTATATAAACTTGCTGTGTAAACTTATACACTAGTAAATTGGCTCTCCCCTCTTTTTTTCTCCCTCCCTTCCCTGCTCTACCTTTTGTTTTCCTAATTTCCACCTATTTACATTTTCACTGACATCCTGTCACATTTTTAGCTTCTTTCATTCCTTGGAGTCTCAGAACAGTAGAGACTTCCTATGCCTGAAGAAAGGTGATTGTACCTGAAAGCTTGCAAAAAACTTTTTTCCAACCACTCGGTTGGTCTAATAAAAGATATTACTTCTGCTTAAAGAACCTTGCCTGCACTACTGAATGCTTTCATTTGTCCTTTATTTTTTCAGATCGCAGTAGATCTGAGATAGATTTGAGTGAATCTTTCTCAGAAGGAAATGAAGATACTTTAAGCTTAAGAAGCAAATCTGTACCTGGAGATTTGGACCAGGACCTGGTGAGTTAGAAATGAATTACCACACGTAGCAGGAAAAATGTTTTGTGGCTTCTGAAATCAGCACAATAGTTACATATCTATTTCTTCTCAAGAGAGAACACAGCCTTGTATAAAAGAGAATTCAAGCCTGTATCCAGATTATGCTGGAACTCTTGCAGAATGCCAAACACCACATAGTAGAGAAATGTTGAAATATAGACTTATAGGGCTTGATGGGAACTCTGGGATCAAAGTAGAAGGCTGTTGGACTGATGGGCACACATGTCTTGTGGTGGGATTCTACTGTCCATTAAGAAGATGCATCAGTTTCGTGGATATTTAACAAAAAATAGCTTTGGGCAATATTATCTTCCATGTGTGATGTGTATGGTTTAATTCCAAAGGATATCCACAATTAAAGCTCTCTGTCTGTGTTGCATGACACAACAAAGCTCTGGGATTTTTTTTTTTGATCTATAGATAGATCAAGTCTCATTTGACAATAACACTCATCCAATTTATTATATACACTCCAAATCTTTGATAATTTTTACTTTTTAAAGCCTAATTTTAATGCTCAGCTACTCACTTTCAAAGATCTTCAACTTTGCCACTCTCTGCTTGTCTATTCTAGTCTTATACTAGCTCATACTCCATGCCTCTATGCTATAGTACAACCCAGAGTCTTCACAGCTTTAGGTTTCCTTTTCCCCTTTTAAAGACAAGGGTTTGCAAAGTAGTCGGTGAGAGTTATACAGCCACAGACATACAGCCACTGAGGTGCTCAAGTCATTTGCTGTGGCTTTTATTTCATTTCATAGATTTCATAGACATCAGGGCTGAAAGGGACCTCGGGAGATCATCGAGTCCAGCCCCCTGCCCAA
>NW_017728906.1:49387338-49395927 GCF_001723895.1 Crocodylus porosus | reverse complement strand
CCTGTAGGTATGGTGCCGGTTGTTCCTCCCCAGGTGCATCACTTTGCACTTGTCTGTGTTGAATCCCATCGTATTCTCATCCACCCACCCTAGTAACCTGTCCAGGTCCGATTGTAGGCTGTTGCTTCCTTCTAGTGTGCCCACATCCCCCCACATCTTAGTGTCATCAGCAAATTTGAACAGGGTGCTTTTTACCCCCTCGGCCCACGTCCTTCCAGGTTGAGAAGGACCCATCCGCTACCACCCTCTGGGTGCAGCCCACCAGCCAGTTGGCGACCCATTTAACAATTTTAAATTGTTTTATAGTCAACCAGCCTTTCTAGAAGCTAATTGTGTCCTGTATTTATGGACAGAAATCCATGCTGGAGCCAAGGGATAATTGGACCTACTACTTGCCTTAGGATTCCTTGTATGAGCTGATGGGGGTGCATTACAGTAACAGTCGTATTGTGGGAGATAAAAATTGTGGCCTTATGTCATGATTTAAGGTCCCTGGAGGTACTGTGGGAGTCATCAGGCAGGATGAAGAACATTAGAACAAAAATTGGTATCTGCAGACAAGGGAGGTCACATCTTCATTTTTCATGTTCTTCTGGGGGTAGTAGCTGGGATATTTCTTGGAAGACCATATTTAATTGTCTATCACTATTTGGCTGAAACTCATTACCATGGGTAATGATGTGGGAGATACCCCACATATATGTGAAAAGCAGGTTGTGGGTAAGAGCAGATGAGTCAGGTGATTGCCTTACTCCCAGCAGGTTTGTAGGGATTTCAGTAAAGATGATTAGTAGGGAGAGCAGCTGGAAAATCATATAGGTGCTTTTTTCTTGTTTCGTTTCTCTGATTTGATGATGTTTCTTGATTTATAATTACCAGTTAGACTTTATAAAAAAAATATATATACTTAGAATATATTTACCAAAGAGCTGTTGAAAAAGGTTACGGCATTCTGTTCTAAAGTCAGAGAACTCCCTAAATGTATGTTTTGTGTTATTAAACTAAATTAGTGCTTTAAAGCCTGTAAAAACACCGGTTCCGCTACTTTATAGTGATACTCATCACTATTCATCATTTCTCAGCCATTTTCCATAATAATTGGATCCTGTTTATTCTTATTACCCCAGCAGAGACAACGAGGTTATTTAATTTCCTACCATTTCAAACTTTAATAAGCAACAGTAATTATGTAGCTGTGCTTCTATAGCACCCGTGAGAAACATAATTGTTGTAGTGTAAAATGGAGGTTAAAATGTTATCCTTCTAGATCAGGGATGGGCAATTATTTGGGTTGGAGGGCCACTTAAGGTGTTTTGGTGAATTGTTACTGGCCAGAGGGTGGGGGGGTGCTGATCCAGTGCAGCAACTGGCCCTGGGCCCCTCTGCCCCACACCCATCATCGCGGGCAATGGACAGAGCAGGTGGGCAGGTAGGTGGAGCGGGTCTCAATGGACTCTGCCCCAGGCCCCAGCCCCATGCTGTCACCACTCCATGATCCTGGCCTCACCTGCCCATCCTGTTCCCAGAGGCCACTCCCTGCTGGCCTGTGGCCCCATCCCATCTGACCAGCCAAGTGCATCCTGCCCTTGGAGGTCCTAGGCTGGTCAACATCAAGACCCCGCCCACCCATCCACTCTGTTTGGCACCCCTGGCACTGGGTGTGGGGCAGACTGGCAGGGGCAGCCAGGCAGAGTAAGCGACCACCACAGAGGCTGCCAGGAAGCTGAGTCCAGCCACTGTGGTGCCCCTGCCCCACTGCCCACCCAGAGATGGCAGGAGTGGCCGTGTGTGCCATAGCCCAGGCTGCACACTGTGCCTGGGCCAGGTGGGGCCGAGGGACCTGCCATGGGCTGGATAGAATTCCTTGGTGGGCCGGCTCTGGCCTGAGGGCCATATTTTGTCCACCCCTGTTCTAGACAGCTTCAAGAATCTGGTAGTAGTCAACAAGATGGGCAGCAAATATTAATAGTTAGCTTTTTTCTGTGCGTGTGGAATTGAGGAAGAAAATTCCCAAAATGTTTCCTAACACATCACTCAACTTGAAAATACTGGTTCTAGATTTTTACTCCACATTTATATACCAGTTCTAGCTGTGTCCCTAGATTGGCTGCCTCTCCCCGCTGCCCCCACTGCAAGCCCTGCTACCAACAATACTGCCCACACTGCAAGCCCTGCAGCGGATGAGGCTGTCAGCAATGGCAGCATTCCTGGTGCTGTCCTCGCTGTGAGCTCTGCACCTGACGAGGCTCGCAGGGAGGCAGTGTTTTCCCCTCTGCAAGTCCCACAGCTGACGAGGCACAAAGTGGGGACCGTGCTGGGAATGTTGCCACTACATTCCCAGCATGGTCCCCCTATGAGCCTTGTCAGCTGTGGGGCAGCTGGCAGCAGGTGGGTGCACCCCTGTGACTGGGAGCCCCTCAGTTGATGAGGCTCCCAACCACATGGGAAGGCCACTCGTTCAATTAATGGCACCATTAGAACAAGCTACAAAGTTATTTCACATTTTTTGTGGAATAATTTTGTAGCTTATTGCTTGTTTTATCTTGCCATTAATTGGGTGTAGCTGGGTCACTCTTTAAGGCCTGATTACTGGTTAATCACACCTTAACTGTAATGTGGAGAGGGGGCCTAAGACTGTCCATCAGAGATACAGTTTGACACAGGAAAAAGCAGGTAAGATTGTATAAGTCAACATGACTCCACTGAAATAGAGAAGAGAAAAGTCAATGGAGCTCTCCATTGATTTATGACCATTGATTTATCCTTATAAGGGGTCTGGCTGACTGTTGCTAAAGCTGAGTTTCCCAGGTGATAAGTGAGAATGCATGGATCAGGTTTCCCTGAAAGCCTGTTGTCTTTTTTTTCATGGGATACAGAAACATCCTGACTGGAACAGAAAAGAAATAAGCACAGTTCAACAGTGAGCGTATTGCAACTTTGAATTCTTTTAGGCTACTAACAGACATCACGTTTGTCCCATGATAAACCATTTTATCCTGGGACAAAGTAAAATAATTCAGACATCCACATCCTTTGTGTTAGGATACATCTTAAGAAAATTCATGGCACAAGAAGTACTAATAGTTTATCCTGAGACATTGCGAAGTGCTTCTGAATGGTTATCCGAGGATTGCATCACTGAGTTGGTGGCAGAAAAGTAGCGGTGTGTTAAGCCACTCACTAAACCCTGATTAAAAGGATGATATATATACATGCCAATCCGGGGATATTTTTATTCCAGGAGAAACACAGGCACAATGTCTATTCCTAGCTGTAGACTTACAGCATCTTACCCTTTCCTAGAGAATGTTACCATGAATAAGAATAAAAGTAGTTATGTATTTTTTATCTGTTTTCTTCCCTTTGCAATTTAGTAAGTGGAACCAAAGAAGAGATCCTGGCCAACTTTGCAGTGCTCTGGCTTCTGAACAGAAAAAGTACCTGGAGGGAGATTCAGGCAGATTAGCAATCGAATTACTTTTTTTTGTCTTTTAGGATTACCTGGATGTGACAGAGGAAGATATTGATGACATAGCCTCTCATTACTCAAGAAAGCGTGGACATTTGTCAAGTGCATTATCAGCAGTAAGTTCTCCATTAGAAAACATGGCTGTTTTCCTTCTGACTAAGTTAATAAAGTCCTGGGGTGGATGATGACTAAGTGACACAGAGCAGACACTTAGCATTCCATTCCATTATTTTTAATAACAGTGTTTCCAAATTGCCTTTCCTGCTGTCATTTAGCAACAGCTTTAACTTTGTGATGGGAATATTAAAATATGATAGCAGAAAAAACCCCTGTGTAAAGCTTAAGGGGCATTCTCTGCAGTCAGTATTGAAGCTGGGGGCTGGGGTGGCGCACATGCTAAGGTATGCAGTTAACAGCCCAGAGGTTGCAAGTTTGAGGCCATAGCTCATGGTGCAGCCCTGTCAGGTTTGTAATGAATCTGCCAATTCTGTTAAATTCCTTGCCACAACATGGATGTGAAAAGGGAGTATTGAAACAGAGACCCCTTCAGGAACATTCAGGTTTTGGGGCCTGATCTTTGGAGGTGATAAGTACCCTCAACTTAAAATTAATGAAGAATAGGTGGGGTCAGTCAGCTGCTCACAGGACCTGACTTTGAGAGTTTTAAGGAATTGCTGTTTGTGGTGAACAATAACAAATGCCACCTTGAAAAGGAATTAAAGACAAAGAAACCTGAAATGTGATGAGTCTGGATGCCCTGGGAAAATACAGATACTTGTCTTATGAGTTTTGCTTCTTAGCCGATATGGAGTTGCTGCCATCTACCAAAGTGTATTCCATATTCTGTGTGTGCCACATTTTTCAAATAGTTTCATATGTATGGAATAAGAGATATTTGGGCATCAGCTTTACCAACTAGGGCTGTTTATAGAGGTGCTCCAGGAGGTGGGGGGCTCTGAGAGCCACACTAACTAAAAGTGTCTGGACCATCATGTGTATCAGCATCCCCATGTTGAAAAATGGTGGAGGGGTGCTTTGAACTCAAGCTCATCGAATGAGTTTTAAAGCTCCCTGCCACCATTTTTCAGTGCAGGGACACTGATACACATGATGCTGGATTCTGCTGGAGTATGGTAATTACCACGCTTCAGCAGACTCTATTAATTGAGTGTGCTCCGATGCACTGTAATTACAGTGTGTTGGAGCAGCCTTCCTGCATGTGTATAGGAGCCCAACATTTCTGTTTTACTGCAGGAAAGTATCATATGTTTCTGCAACATCTTTTCTTTCTCTACTTCACTGATAAATATACAGTCAGAGGCATAATAAACAAGTTTTGTACTGTAAGCAAAACCAGAAGGAGCAGGGAGTGCCAAGTGATGAACAGTGGGCAGGTAGGGGGAAGGGCCATGGTCTCAGGGACTCAAATACCCTGGCTGCTGCTGCCACATCACTATCCTTGAACTTAATATGGCTGTCTTGAGCCTTCTCAGCAATATATAACAGCCATAAATCTGGCCTCTGTGCCATACTTGAGAGACAGATAGTTGGTGTAATCAGCTTCATACAATTGATTGTACTTTCTAAGGTAGGAGGTATGCTGGTGAGTAGGAAGGTGATAGATGCACATTGTAGGCAGTCACAAATTGGAGCAGCCCTTTGACTGCTTTACCTCATTCCTAGCATGTGACTGATGCCCACCAGCTCTAGAGACTGGAGCGTTAGAAAAGGGGTGTAGAGCCTTGAACCTTATGCCAAAAATATCTGTGGGATCCAGGTTTGTGACCCTTATACAAAGTACCAAAGAAATGCAACAGTCTCTGGATTGGAGGGTGGTAGCAAAGAAAACTAGTGATCAATATGGTTAATGTAAAGGGGCAGTTTTAGCTAATGACACTAGGAAATTAACTGTAGTTCATAGATGTGATGCAATATCTTTAAAATCCATGCAGATCAAAGAGAATGCCCATTCAAAATTCAGAGAAGGCTCTGTAGAATTTTGGTTTACTTCGGAAAAACAAAAGGGCCAAATAAAACTGGTTGTTGAGGGGTTCTTGTTATTTAGCACCTGGATCCAATTCCTCTTTTTTCCATTTAATGTACTTCAAGGAAATAGACTTAGGAGACTGGGGCACGTCAGGGCCCTGAGCAAGTATGACTCAACTGCAGTCAGCGGAGTTACACCCACTTAACTCTGGGTAAATTTGATTCATCATCCCTAAGGCTTGCTCATTCATAGAAGTTTAGCAATAGAATCACCAGTCCTTAGGCTGAACACTGACAGGAGCTGTAAGTTTTTTCAGTCCTCTCTCCCAGTGTAGGTCTTCATTTGGGAGTTGCATGAAAGGAGATATTTCCCTAGTACTTTGAGCATTAGGTTTCTCTTTTGATATAGCTTTCCTTCCAACCTTTTCTTTGGTCCAAGTGCAGCTCTTCTGCTCTGGTAGAACTGAGATACTCTCTTCTTGCTGTTCCTTTTGTCTTCATATCTCTCCCAGCATGTTTATTAATGTCACTGCCTGTTTCAGTACTTTTAACAGCAAGCAGCTTTCCCCTCTCATGGAGTAAGTCAACTTTATAGGTCCATTTCAACATTTTCTGAGTTCATGCTGTTGGGAACTAAATATTCCTCATCTCCTGTTCATGCTTTTATTGAATTTATTCTGTGCATTTCAGCCTTTGGAATTTTGAAAACACTGGAAATGTTTTGCTGGTTTTCTGAATTTTAGTTGCTAATAATTACTGTCATACTATGATAAAATAATATTATAAAAGTACAATGAGCCCTGATTAAATGCTGATTCTCTGCAAGTATGAATAAACAGATTTGAATGAAATACCTAACAAGTTCCCTGAACCCCCAAACCACAGTAGTTGAGCTAAAGTAAAAGTAAACTGATAGTAATAGAGCAGACACCTCACATTCACATTAACACAGGCAAGTAAAAATTGGAACTGACATTGACCAAGGGCTGTATCTCAGCCTTAGTTTAGGTTTTGCCATATCTTCCCACAGGTAATGTTTCAGCCATTCATTTAATTCCTTCATCCTTCAATGCAACTAATATTTATTATCATGAACATATTTCAGTGTGTCGTCTTGTTTCCATGCCAGTTTTAGCAGTACAATGGGAAATGCTCCTCTGATTAAAAAAGACCCCAGCCCTGTAGCAAAAGAATGCTGAGTTCCCTTTGATGTATTTAGGGTTTACTGGCTATTTGTGAAATCATAACATGAGTACATTTTCCTTAGCCAGGGGTATCAAACTCACCAGGATCCCTGGGCCAGATCAGGACTGTAGGGGCTCCTCACGAGCTAGGTCCAGCCAGGGGAACGGGGTGGTGGTAATGGTGATAGGTGCCATTGCAGCATTGACCATTGTGGCAGAAACAGCCACCAGAGCAGCAGTGGGACAAGCAGCCAATGGCCAGGCAACTACGTTCCATGGCAGAGGTGTGCAAATAGCAGGGGGCGGACAGGCAGCTGCAAGGCAACCAAGAGCTGCGCTGCATGGCTCTCACTCACCTGCCTGCCACCAATGGCCATATCCACCAGGGCTCCATGGCCCTGAATTATGTGGCAGGCCCTGCCCACCAATGGCTATGTCCTCAAATTCTTTAACTTGCCAGTAGTCTGGTGGGCCAGATGGAGCAGCTTCATGAGCCAGATCTGGCCTGTAAGCCATGTGTTTTGACACCTCTGCTTTAAACACCAATGTTTTATCCTACATTTAAACCTGACAGAACAAAGGCAGTGTATGGAAAGAAGTTAAATATTTTAAGTGGTTATAAAATAAAAAGCTTTCTAAAGTTTTACTTGTGGTTCATTAGCAGTGTAGGGATTTTCTCTCTGAATTCCAGGCTTAACTGTTCCCTTTGTTCAAGTCCAATTCTTTCCATATCTATCCTTAAATATTGTGGAAACTCAGGAGTTCGTTCAGACTCAGCCAGAAACAATTTTCTTCCATGTTGATTTAATGTAAATAAGCTAGGTCCAGGCTTACTAAGGCTGCCACATGAATAGTTACGTCCTTGTTTTGTACACAAGGAAGTCTGTTTTGTGCACAGACTGAATAATGATGTTCAAAGCCTCGAACACCTCTCTTCACTACACTGTCTTGGATCCATAATGGGGAAAGGTTTGTAAAGGTGGAATACAGACAACAACCTTTGAAAATGATACCATAAATGCACTGAGACTAGGAGGAAATAAGTTTTGTTCAGCAGTGCCGATAATGGCTTGCACGGTGACTTCAGCTAGCCGTGCTGTAGGAAATTCAGAGTTGGTTACAAAAATTAACACAAATGCAAGCTTTAATTAGGAAGGCACTTTCCCTGTCCCATACTAGGAATGAAGATGAACTACAGTACAAAAAAACAGCATTACTTTAGCTGTTTGTTAGTCCTTTTCAATGAATAAAATAAGGTCATTTTTAAAGAGAAGTTACTTAATACATGCTTTTTTTCTGATGTAGTGTTGTTGTCATCTGTAGTCTTCGCTTTCCTTTCTTTGCCTTAGAAAACATGTTTGGAAGGTCTAACCAGTCGTATTTCAGGCTGAATTATAGCTCTTCCTCCCTTAGAGTCCCACCCATCTATCTCCCCTTTCTGTGGGAAATTCTTGTAACTTTCCTGATGGGATCCTTCAGACACCTGGACAGCACTGTCCAGCAATAAGAGGAAAAGGAGTCCTGATATTCTTCAGCTTTGCTAAATGTATACTTTTGCAAAATATCTGGAAGCTGATTTTAAAGGAGGACTTGAAAGGGATATTTATGGAGGGAGGAAAAAAAAAAAAAAAAAAAAAAAGGATTTTTAGCTGTAGCCATGCCCTACCCCTTCTCTGCAAGGTGAGACAGCAGCAGCTCAGATGTGGATATGGTGACAGTGAAGTATTTTATGAATTCACGGTCATTTTGTTGACTTGTTTCAAACAGCCCTCTCCTTCCCCTCCTCCTCCCAAAAAATATGTTAGTTTTCAGGAAGGCCTTTTTCCAGCAAAAAAAGTTCATACTTAATTTTTGTCACAAGACCACCATCTTAAGTGGGAACAGAGAGTGCACATATGTAGGTAGGTAGAGGATTTGCAACCAAGGTATAGATAATTGATTCTGTGTTTC
>NW_017728906.1:49369684-49386463 GCF_001723895.1 Crocodylus porosus | reverse complement strand
GTGCTTATCTTACTTGGATCCTATGACCCCAGCTGACTTCCTGCCCTTTGGGCAGGGGGCTGGACTCGATGATCTCCCGAGGTCCCTTCCAGCCTTGATGTCTATGAAATCTATGATTTAGCTCCTGAATGCCAGGTATATCAAAAGGCCAGGTATATAGCAAAAGCTTTTTTTCCCTTTTTTTTTTTTTTTTAAGTTTTGTTCCTGCATAAATATCCCTTTCAAGTCCTCCTTTAAAATCAGCTCCCAGATATTTTGCAAAAGTATATATTTTGCAAAGTTCAAACATCACATCACTGTTATATCTGCCTAGTCTGCGAATCTTTTTCACTGCTTTCCTGAATTGGTGCTGCAGCTCTGTAATGTTATTTTCTCTTGACCTTTCCACTGTCTTTCTTAAAGAATTCTCCTACAGGCTCTGACAGGAAGTGGACCTACTTAAATGTGCCTGAAGCGGATGGGGATACTGTGAGTTCTTCTGCTTTTCTGGTTCTTAATGGTCTTTTCCCTCTCTTTTGCTTTGTTTCTGTGTTTCTGTTATTGACACAAACTTTACCCATGGCACAAATCTTACTGTGATTGGGAGAGAGATGTTTAGTCGTTGTTAATTAATTAGCCAGCAGAAAACTTATACCAAAATTTTAAAATACCTTTGACTAGGACAACAAACAAATTCTAATTTTGCCTTTAAAATATTTTCATCCTTTCCTAATAGTAATCTCTGGAGCACTATGTTTTGAATAGCATGTGAAAGACATGTGACATTATTTTACAACAGAAAACCCATTTATGCAAAACTGTCAATGACACTGGGGAACACCAAATTAAAATACAAGGAAATTACAAAAACTGTTATGCATGTTAAGGCAACTAGAAATTCTGGAGTAGGATATGAGTTTTTTTGCAATATTTCCATTATGGTTTTTATTTTCTTTAATTGTGTATGAAAAGTCTGGTACCAGCCACTTTTTGAAGCAGAATACTACACTGGAGGGATTATTGGCAATCAACATATTCCTGGAACTGGCAACATGATATCAACGCAATTTACTTAATCATTCTGATCCTCCAGTTACTTCTTTTGGAACCTCTTTGTTCCTCCAGTAAAATGATTATAATGCCAGCATTTCAGAGTCTTTATGTGAAGAAATACAAAAGACACGTAAAAGATTAACTGCTATTTTTCTGATTACTTTTCATATCAAATTCAAGGAAGTAATAATTTTGTTCTTCCTTTGTAAGTCTAGTTTTCATAGGCAAGTTGAGCAGAACAGTAATTGCGAGGTCCTAATTATATGAAAAAGCTGGTTCTAGAAAGAGATTGTGTCTTTTTTTTCCCCTCCTTTATCGCAGACTAGCATTAACAGCCTGATGAGTGTTTATAGTGAAACTGGGGACTATGGCAACGTGAAGGTCAGTGGGGAAATACTTCTCCACATCAGCTACAGCTACAAAACAGGTGCCCTCAACATCCTTGTTAAAAGCTGCAGAAACCTGGCCATAGCAGATGAAAAGAAGCAAAGGACAGATCCGTAAGCACAGATGATTTCTTTTTTGATGTTTTCTAGAAATGCCTTTGGTCTTGATGTAAAGTTGCATTTGACTCTGTGGACTGTCTGTGAGGATGATCACCACAAGCAGCATGGGTTCGTCATAGGCTGCAGAGCCTCTCAGATTGTGTCTTATACCTCTCATTTACCCTGTCAGGAGGTGCCACACTGAAACTTGCCTCATTGCTCCATGCATGCCACCTCCCCAACCAGCAGCCAGTATAGCCATATTCACACAACATTGCATATGGATGAATTAGCTCTGCTGAGAAGCCAGGTTAGTTGGCTCCTAGTGCCAAACAAAGAAAGGTACCTACATGGAGCCACATGGTGCACATCCCCAGTGACCACAGATAAGTACTTTCTGGTTATTCCTGTTTGGAATGAAGTAGTGTTTTCAGCTGTTTCTTAGGGTGGCCTGTGTCCCTATTGACATCCTTGTAATCAGCTTGAGAGGAAAATCTAAATCAGTGGTTCTCAACCTATTTGTTATAGTGGGCCACACGTGCAGGTCACAATGCGTTATGTGGGCTGCACCCACACAACTTATTCCCTGTGTATCCATTAAAAAAATGTTTTAACAGGATGTCACACGGACCACAGCAGTTTGCTGATTGGGCCTCAGGCTGAGAACCACTGATGTAAATGAAAGTAGAGCAAAGTCATTTATTACCACCAGAGACCAGGCCAAATGACGTGAGACAATGCTGTGGAGTCTCTAAAGGTGTGAGTCCAGCATGTTTACTGAGATTTCAATTCCTTAGTAATATGTAGTGAACCAGAAACCTCTAGAACATGGGAATAAAATCATATTCATCCTTCCCAGCTCCAAATATGTATCCTTTTCCAAAAGTCAAAGAAACAAACTCTTAAATTCCAGTTTCTATGTGTGTGTGTTTGATTAGATACTCAACTGGCACTGGAGAATACTGGAACAGAATGAAAAATTCTGACATGGTGAATAGCGTGGGCAGTGGGGCTGATAGACTACTGTGACCCCACTTCTTCATGAGTGCTACTACAGATTATACAACTGAAATAATGCCATGACAAATTGGGATATGTATGAGCATACAGCTTCACTGCTCTTTACACCAATAGTGTCATCTTCCTATGGCAACAATGGACAACACTAGTCATTGGATTCCATTATGTAATTTGCTGCTTCAGATAATAGGAGTATAGTATACAAAAGTTTAATTGTATGGTGGTGGAGAAGTCCCTATTAATGTCAATCTTATCACAAAAGACTGAACTGTTCTGTAACTCTTCTTAAGCAAAACAAGAGCCAAGAAAATAATTGGCCGTTAAGCTGTGTATTTTTAATGGGATCCACAAATACACAGCATGAAGGTAGTAGGACATTTTGGTGCTTTTCCTGAGTGTCCAGGAACCAATTCTGATTTTACTCAAATCTGCACATCAGAGTACTGTAATTAACATTGTATAATTCTGTTTACCCTGATTTGGTACTTTATTATACTGCTTGGTTGTGATTGACCACAAAAGTCGCACAATATTACTTCTGTTACTCTTACTGGAAGTCTTACAGCCTTTTTTCTGATGTGACTATTGTATTAAATTCCATTCTGTCAATGTTTTAGTATGGCAATTTGAAATGTGCATTTTGCAACTATTCATGGTATCATAGTGCTACCAAATCACAGTAGTCACATTATTTATATACTATACTGCTATTGTATTTTAATATTAAAAGCTAAATTAAATAGTCTCAAATATTTTAAAATATATGCATCAGTTAAACTATAATGATTACATTGTCTAATTATAAAAAATATACAAAGACACTTTTTAGGTGATTTTAAGTTATGCCTGTTAGCATGTGAAAACAAAAAAAAATTGTTAATAAAGCCCCACTCATTTCTCAGGACTAATATGCTACTTGGACTCTGCTCTTATGATTATTTTGATGCTGTCAAAATTGTATCTGTTGGCTCATAGCTCTCTATCTGTTCAGGATGTTCTCTCTCAAATTAATGCATGAGTTAGTCTGCAAAAACAAATTTCCTGACTAATGCTTTGTGTGTAGTGTTGGCTGGTTTTCCTTCAGACCTGGTTGTTTTTATTCTCTGGTTCTAATTTATTTCTTGATCTGCAGCTATGTCAAAGCATACCTCCTGCCTGACAAGTCCCGCCAAAGTAAACGTAAGACCAAAATCAAAAGTAACAGCACCAATCCAGAGTTTAATGAAACACTGAAGGTAAGAGTACTGTCACTTTCATAATCCATGCTTGTTTGCTTTTTATTTTATTTATACCCTAAATGTTCTCCCAAAATACTCAAAGTGGTTTAAAAAAATTGGGAAATATGGCAAAAAGGGAAAAGTTTTCATTGGCATAATAACTGCGCTTTTTGGTACTTGCTGTCAAAGGAGAATTTTTACTTTGTTTTCCCCAGCCAGACACAACATAGGTGTTGATTATTACAGTCTTCTCTTTACCTTTGTGGATCTATTCCAGGGCCATTGCCATCTCATCTCTCATAAAGTCCTACCATGAGATTTTCAAAAGGATCTGAATGACTGCACAAAGTATTATGGGAACCTCATAAGATGTGTACTCCTAAGTAACACTGGTCAAGAACTTTCCATCAGAATAATCTTCTGCTGGAACATACTCTTCTCACAAAATTGAAATTGTCCACCAAATATTAAACTTCATTTTTGCCTGAATAGGATTGGCTTCTATTTCAAAAATTGAAATAATGGCTCTCTGTCTGCCTGCCAGGCAGCTTCAGTCCATTTCACTTTTTGTCTGCAAAGGTGACAGTAAAAGCCTCCCTACTTCAGCTCATTTAAGGCTTCTGTGGCACAGGAAATCGTGGGGGGCGAAGCCAAGCAGGCTGAGTGTTCTCGTAATTTGCCTTTCTGGCAACTGGACTGCAGGGCTCTTATCAATTACACTTCCTGCCCATTGACAAGAGCCTTCCAGGCCAGCTGCAGTGGAGCCAAACAAAAGGTTTCAGTTCCTTTGCAGGAGAAATTCCCCTTAAATCCCCAAGAGTAGCTAGCTATGCCTTAGCCTTTTGGTCACTATTTGTGGATTGTCAGTTTTCATTTTTACAGCTCTACATCCAAGTTGTTTAGTTATTTATGGAACTGCCACCATGAAACAAAGGGATTATTCTTTATAGTGACTTAAAATAAACAGCATGACAGGTTTCCTACTCTATTGACTAATACAGCTTGGCTCGTATAGTTGGACAAACCTGGCTGTAAAACTGCTTTACACACTGTATATGCCTACTTGTGTAGCAGACCTTTGTTACCTCCCCATGTATGTATTTGTTTTATACTAGGATTAGGTTTGATCTGACCTGGGAAAAAGTGGGTTAGCATCCATCCAGCAGGGAGTGTGTTAAAATAGTTTTTCCTAATGCGGTTTCCAGACTTTGTGTAGGTGGAGCCTAATTATCTGATTAAAAAACCAGAAAAGATGACCAGTGTGGCTTGCTTGAGACTTTGGCCTGAGAGACAGCTGCCTAGATCTCATAGCAGAAGATACATTTGTCTAAACCAGTGGTGCTAACCTTGCATCTCTCTGGCCCAGTTGAATGACATGGGGCCAGTTTGCAGACCTAATCAGGTTCCAGGGCCTGGCACCACCCCCTCCTTGTCCTACACCTTTGAAATAGGCCTTGGGAGCCTGGCACCACCCCCTCCTGCCTCCCATGTGCCAGCTTTGGGTCCCAGGAGCTTGGTGCCACCCCTTCTGCGCATCAGGATTGAATGCTAAGGGACTGGTGCACCGCCCTCTCCCACCCTCAACACTAAAATTGGATCCTGGGACCCTTGCTGCCATTGCTTAACCTGGTGCAATGGGATTAGGTGTTTCATCCAGCAGGTAGGGCCCAGGGCTCTCCATGGGTCCAGAAATTTGGTACCAGGAGAATAGGAGCCCTGCCAACCAGATGAGCTTTTCCCATTACTGACCTTGAAACCGCTATCCAAACAATCCTGGCATCTAACATTATTTTAGTTAGATATGCATATATATAAAGATAAATATGCAGTTTCTATTTAACCACTTAAAAAGTTGTGGGGATACTGTATCTGGTATTTGTTCATTAGCATACTGTCAAGTCTTTTTTTTTTAACAAAAGCTCCTTCTTAGCGGGTAGAATTTTGTGTTCTGTTTAATTACTATATAAGCTATTTTATAAGGATTAAATAAGGGTGATTACTTGAGAAGCTTCTTTTTAGTGTAATAATAGCCTGATAAATAATATAGAGAAGCCACAACAATAATAAAAATACTTGATTGTAAAGTGAACAATTGGACATCATAGGCTTCTCTTGAATAGTAGCCTTGTAACTGAATTGATCGTCACTTAAAAAGAAGAAAAAAGTCTTTCCTATGCTTCATTTGTCAACTACTTTGGACTTTATGGACATAGAGTTTTTTTAAATGTGGTAGCTATATAATGCCATTAGGAAGCTGGAATCTACTCTTGTTAAAGCTCTCCATCCTTGTTTTCTCTCAATAGTATGTGATCAGTCATACACAGCTAGAGACCAGGACCTTACAGCTGTCTGTCTGGCACTATGACAGATTTGGTCGCAACAGCTTTCTTGGGGAGGTGGAAATTCCCCTTGACTCCTGGAACTTTGAAAGTCAGAGTGATGAATGGTTTGTGCTCCAACCCAAGGTGAGGCCCTCCGGTTTGTTAATGGTGTAGTAACGAGGTGAAATAAAGGAGGTATGATTTATTATTATTATTTGGAGAGTGGCTGTAAGATAATGAATTTATAATCACCTGCTATGGAAGGGAACCTATGAGAAGATTAACTTTTCTTTTTAAAAACCAAAAATGTACAGTCTCATTTCATAAAGAATTTATACATGAATGCCTCCTCCCAGCAGAACCTATTAAGAAAAGTCCATGAATCTATCAAATGGTAAAACACGATGGTAAAGGAATAATTTTGTTAAAGAAATGTTGCACGAAACAATGAACTGTTTCCAAACAAAGATCTGCTAAAGAAATGGACCTTTCTTTGTGTAATAAGTTTAAACATTTAACAATTTACTCCTGTAGTGCAGTTCACCAGTTACTCTTCTATTCATACTGAGTAGTGGATATGAAATCATGCTGTTTAGTATACAAATAAGTAGCTTCAGGACATGTGAGTGGTTGTAGTGCTTAGCTAAGGTTATAACATCTTCCGGCACTTATGGAATTCCTTAGCGGAAAGGTCTGAAGTGTTTATTTTGGGAATAACTTTAAAGAGGCATTGTAAACTTGATTATATGCTTCACAGCTGCTCTCTGCTGTACTAGCCAGAACCACCAGTCTACGCTGCTGTTTCAGGAAGTTTCATCTTCTTATGACATAAAGAGTTGAGGACCTATTAGAAGTGATGTGCATGTAGGTTAATATAATTGATTTATCATTCTGTGTAAAAACCCCTTTGTTTTCCATTTGGGGTACTTGGATTGGCGGGTTTGCTTTGTTGCTTTCCCAGAGATGCAATTGCCCTGTAATTTTTGTGCGCAATCCTGTGTTGGTTAGAAATTCTGTCTAAACTGTCTTCAGGTGTGTCTTTTGTATATAGGAGCTTAACTGTGAGAAGATACAAAATATCTTTCTGGTTGTATATGTTGTGTGTGTGTTTGTCTATGTAGGAATCTCACAGATTAATGCTGTATTTGGAACTGTAACTCTGTTGTCTGAGTCTGATTTGAGCATATTAGTCCCTTTGGCTCTGCTTTACTGCATTGAAGGGAGCAAGACTCATTTAGAATCCAGAGCTCAGACTGAGAGGAGGGTAGTTTACAAGCTATGTCTCTCACCATTCACTAGCAGCTCCTCCGCTCAAACCGTGCTTACTTATCCTGAAACATGAGCAGTGGGAGTTAGGGATAGCTACTAAGCTTAGAGAGTTAAGCAGCAGGCTTTCGGTACCACAGGCTTCTCTCTCAAAACAAAGCACAAAATTCATTAAATTATGTGGGAAGAAATGTTCACAGTCAGCACCAGTTTAAATTGATTTGGCAGTGCAATGTGTCTGGTTATAAGGAGCTGTTTTGGCAGCTACTGATGACTCAAGGGCCTCTGATTAAATACATCTTGATGCCCCTGGGGCTGATGCATGAAAAAGCCACAGCACATTTCCTCTTTAGGTGCATAAATAAATCACAGAATCATGGAAAAATAGGCCTAGAAGGGAGCTCAAGAAGTCATCTGATCCAGCCCCCTGCTCAAGGCAGGATCATCTCTGTCTAAACCATCTCAGACAAGCATTTGTCAAACCTGCCCCAAACATTTCCAAGGAGGCAGATTTCATGACCTGTCTAGGTAATCTAGGTAGTGCTTAACTACCCTCAGTAAGAAAGTTCTTAATATCCAACTTACATTTCCCTTGCTGCAGTTTAAACTGTTACTTCTTGTCCTGTCTCCAGCAGCCACAAAGAGTGGTCTGTCACTATCCCCTTCATGTATCCACATACATGTATTACATTAGTATGTATGTAATACAAATACTCTTCATGTATTTTATGTATGGATACATACATATATACACTATCCCCTCACTAGTCTTTTCTCCAAACTAAACGATTCTCATAAATCGTTCTCTCAACCTCTAGTCATTTTTATTGCTCTCTGTCTCGACTCCTTCTAATTTATACTCATCTTGAAGTATGGGGCCCAATACTTGATGCAGTACTTCAGACCCTTTTCCTTACACCAGTTGCCCTTGTTGAAGTAGGAAAGAAACACATTCCCAATTGCTTAATATTGCTGAAAGGATACCTAGTTCCTGTATTTCAGTCCCCAAAAGGCATGGGCTGCCAGAAAGGGCCATGCCAGATTCCCAGAATGGTTAGAGTACATGACTCAGTCAGTACTGTGTATGCAGACAAGATAGAGAGGTTTCTAGTGGCTATTAAGAGGGGACATGATGGCACTCTTCAAGTATCTGAAGGGCTGCCATAAAAAAGACAGGAAATGCTTTTCCTTAGTTGCTGCAGAGAGCAGGACACGGACCAATGACTTGAAGTTACAGAAAAATTGGTTGAGATTGGACATTAGGAAAAACTTACGAAATTGACTGTCTAGGGAAATTGTGGAAATTCCTTCACTGGAAATTTTCCAGAAGAAGCCGGATAGTTTTCAAGAAGAAGCTCTATATGAGGAAAGGCTGAGGGACTTGGGCCTCTTCAGCCTAAAAAAGAGAAGGCTGAAAGGGGACTTGGTTGCAGCTGACTGCAAGATCAGGGGAATACATCAAGGTTTCAGCGAACAACTGTTCACCAGGGCACCCTTGGGGAAAATGAGGAGTAATGGCTGCAGAATCCTAGAAGACTGTTTCAGGCTTAACACTAGGAAAAACTTCTTCACAGTTAGGGTGTCCAGACTGTGAAATAAGCTCCCTCTGGAAGTGGTGCAATCGTCTACCCTGGATATCTTCAAGAGGAGACTGGATGGTCACATTGCTGGGGTCACCTGACCCCGGTTGTCTTTCCTGCCTGGTGCAGCGGGGCTGGACCTGATGATCTTGCAAAGTCTCTTCCAGCCCCTTACAATCTGTGAATCTGTAAGCATTGGTCTGGGCTGATCTAGGAGCAGCTCTGCTGAAGCACTCTGTAAAGGGCAACATTTGGAAGTCCAGGACCACCTCCACACGTGGAGATCAACAGAAGAACTCTGCAGGTGCACAACTGGCTTAGTTACAAAAGAAGATTAAGGAGATGGGATAAGTTTATGTAGAGAATCCAGAAAGAGAAGAATGCTGACTGTCCAGTAAGAGGATGTGATATGTGGAGTTATGCTTGTTGTCCCAAGGCTGCAGAGCAGAGTGGAGAGTATCTCAGTTTTCACTGTGCTTCTAGGCTTTGCCAATTGCCATGTGGGGCCAAGAAGGAATTTTTTCCCCACTTGTTGCTACAAATATCAGGGTTTCTTCTGCATTGGGTGTTAGCTGAAGCAAAGGCTGGGGGTTTTGATTGCGCTGTGCTAGTCTTCCCATTGGCATTAACACCTCAAAGTACTTGATTAGAGGGTTTTGAAAACCCTCAGAGTGAGAACAGTCACTGCATTTGGGATCAGAAAGGAATTTTATTTATTCCATGGTCATCTTGGAAGAGTTTGTGGGGGATTTTGCCCTTCTGTGGCGGAGGACCTGGCCCTCTTCCTGGGATCTCATTAATATATTTTAGCAATCCTTTCAGTAGCAGGACACTGATAACTCTCGTGCCTCTGTTTTACCTGCAGCATGCTAGTGTGCTCTTGGCATTTTGGGTCAATATGCTTTGTAGTTGTGTAACAGGGTTTGATTGTATAGTTTTGCTAAGACCGGTAGGTTAAATGATAGATTTTTACAGGAGGTTTAGATGGGGATGATTCTGCTTTGGACTAGATGACCTTCTGAGGTTCTTCCAGCTCTACTTTTGTATGATTCTACTACATATGCTGTTCTTCCTTCCCAAAACAATGTGTATTGACCAGTACTCTTTCCTCCCCACTCTGCCTTTCTGGCTTGGTCCATGTCTGGCTCTGTCCATGAAGCAGAGGACTCGCCTGCCAGGATCCCTTTGTTTGTCTGTAGTAGCACCAGGTGCTGGAAGATTTTGCTATTGTTTAGACTTGACAGGTTTACAGCAGACTTACACATACAACTCTAAGGGACATAGAATTGTCTGTTGAAACTACTGCAGTACAAGTTTTGCAGCTCAATCGTCTTCCTGTGTCGCATCATGTTAACCATTTTAAAAAAATAATAATAACCAAAAGGGCACTCATGAGTCATGATGAAGCACTTTCACTCAGAGGAGAAGTAATGAGGTGCTAAGGACTTCAGCTGTTCCAACAGGAAACTTCTGTCTGATTATTTCCAAACTTATTATAAGGGCTATTAATTCTGATTCTTTGTATCCAAAGAAAACTGAACTACAGTGCGTCTTGTCTGCCTCCTGGGATGATCTGGGTAATTTAAGTGCAGTTAAGGCAGTTGATAAGCAAAAGAGCATTATTCTGACTAGCTAATTAATTACAACATAAAATTAAAGATCTTGTTGGTGAATCCATGAGCTAGACAACACACTGTCCTCAGGTTTAAGCTGTATGTCTCTGAAAAAAGGATTTCCAGTAAAATAGCTGTGTCTTATTGGTTGTAATCTTAGAGTAGCTGTTCAGCTATTTGAAGATAAAAGTTGGTTATCTTCAGGTGCATTTGTTTCCTGAGTGTGGGATGGCCTGTCTTAGGGGATCAGGCTGAAGGCAAAAATGGAGGGTAAAACAGTCTGGTTGTTAAAGCACTAGGAGTTGGGAGACTCGTGTGCTGCTTGTGTGGCAAGCCGTTCCTGCAAGTTGGAACTTCCAGTTCTATGCTTTAGTTATCTCACCTGCAGAATAGGGCAGTTAATCTTGCCATCCTCACAGAAAAGCCAGGAGACCAAACTTGCATGCTTTGAGAAATTATCCAGCTTCCTGGCTGCCAGTGTCAGGGTGAAAATTCTTCCTTTTGGCCAGTTGACATAATTGTCAACTCTGAGTTTTTGCACATTCCTCTGAAGCAGTTGGCTTTTATATTGCCTCCTATGTCCAACAGGGACTACAGGTCTCTAGTCTGAATGAGTTTGTGACTTCCTCTGTTAAAGTTTTAAAATGTCTTTGCAATACTTGTATGAGAGAGAGCCCAGTAGGACTAAATATTATTTTGAAAGTCCTTTCATTCATTCCCAGCCTTCTTTTTTATATGAGCAGAAGGCAGGATCTAGCCCTAAATATTGTAACTCATCAGGGGATATGCAGGGTTGAGTCTGGGTATATTACTTTTTTTATGCATGGGTTGTTTTTTACCTGATGATAACATTCTTTATCTTGTTATTGGGGTCAAGAGAAAAGATAGATATCAAAAGAAAGTTCTCACAGTTATATTATTCATAAGTAGTAGCTTGAACAGCATCTTGATGTACTGCTTATAGCACGATTTGAGACCTACTGTTTTATCTAAACACTTAGTGCATTAGACAGACTTACACAATCTGCATAGGAATCCAATACACACTTAGGCTACAATGTAAGAAGTGAAGCATATGCATGAAGTGGGATATTACGTAGGTGGTCCCAATGACTACTCATGTGCATGAAGTAGGCATGTGCTTAAGTGTAACAAAGTTCAACTCCAGGGGTGACTGTCATGCCCCTGGAGCCCTCTCAGTCCTTGTCAACTTGCTCTTTCTTTGGGCAGTCCCCCCTTCTCCTCACCTGCCAGGACTTGATGTTATTATCTTTTAGAGAAAGAGAGGCTGCCCCAAGGATTCCTAAGCCTGATCTCATACTCCTGAGCTCAGGTGTCTCTGCTCTCCACCTTAAGGGCTAATTGGAGGCTCTGTCCTCCTCAATACTCATACCCATGCTTCATAAGTGATACTCATCTCTCTGTCTCTGCTGTTCCTAACATCCCTCCCTCCTGACCCCTCTTCTTGTCCCTCCTGGGCTACAGGCTCTTTGCCCGCCTCAATTTCTGGCTGTGACCCCCAGTCTTTGGTCCTTCTCTGGGCTCTGACCCCAATGCTAGGTCAGTTGAGACTCATGAGCTTCCCTGCTCCTGCCAGTCTTTGGCTGTGGCCCTCCTCAGCCTTCAGTCCATCTTTGAGCCCTGGTCTCCCCACACCTGCACACTCTTTACACTCACTCCTCCTGGGCCAGAGACCTCTGGGCTCCCTGGCCCTGTTGACACTTGCCTTCTCCTGGGCTGCAGATCTCCAGGCTCTCTAACCCTCTGGCCCCTCTCTTCCTTCTGGGCCAGCTGGGACCTCCTTACCTCCCCTTAGTCTCTTCCACAAGCCACCAGAGTTGCTTACCCCCAGCAGCTCAGACATGACCCAGAAGCCCTGCTGTAGTCCTGCTGCCCAGGAATTCCTTGGTCCATGGCCCTCAGGACTAGACTGCCTGGCCAGCTCAGCCCCTAAGCTTATGCTTCAAGCCTGACCCTCTTCTGGTCAGGTGACTCTCTAATTGGCCACTGCCACACCTGGAGGTTGCTTTCTCATGCTGCCTGCCTTCTCTTAAATAGCAGGAGCACCAAGCCTCCTGCTATATTCAATAGTTCAGACCATTAGGGGCTTTAATAAAGTTTCATGAGATTGCTCTCTGAGGAAAGACTATTTACTTTTATTTGGTCTATTTATGGCAAAAGGACACCTACAGAAGCAGTGATTGTTTGCAAAACAAGCTTATAACTTTATTAAAATTTAATTAAAAATACCTGAGAGTATAATACTACTTATAAGAAATGTACTGTAAACAGTAGGCGCACATGCCTACTAGGCTTACATGTTTGGCAGAAGAAGAGATTCAGAATCTTAAGAAGTAATATTTGGTAAGAGGAGGGAAAAGAAGCTTGGAAAGTGAGATATTTTTATAAATCTCTTCCATTTTAGAGCTTCATTCTGCCTCCTTATTCCAAAAGTACAGGGTCACGGAGTGGGACCTGGGAGCGGCCGTGAAGCTCCCCAGCGCCCCCTGCCGTGTCAATTAAGGTGATCCAGCACCCTCGACTCGCCCGCCACGTCTTTGATCTTATGAGTTCAGTTATGGGAGGCTGCCTACTTGTACCTTTGACACCGCGTCGATGTTACCTCCGTTCCTCGTGGGGTGTTCTCACCCCAGCCTTATGGGCAATGCGTGCCTCCTGCCTCCCCTTCAGCATGCCCCAAGCCTCGCAGCTGTTCCTGAACGTTCTTGGGTCCTTGCCTTTCAGCGCCCCTCTCTGGCACCCCTGGGCTTGTTGGCCCTCTAGGGCCCACTGGCAATACTCTTCCAATCAGGCTCAGGCGGCCTGAGCCTTACCTAGCCCCTTTGACCCTTCGGAGTCCTCTCTGGTCCACACCCCACTGGGTGTCTGATGGTTACATGCGCCCGCTGCTGGGGCCTATGCATGCCTCTCGTGCCCGCTGCCCCCTCTGGGGTCTAGGCCGCGCCTCTCGCGCCCGTTGCCCCCCCTCTGGGGCCTGTGCTGTGCCTCTCGCGCTTGTTGCCCCCTCTGGGGCCTATGCCATGCTCCTCGTGCTGCACGCCCTCTCGGGCTGGGGCCTCAACCCCTATACGCTGGGCGCCTCTATGGCACTCGCTCACCGTGCCCACTGTGGCACTAGAGTCCCCAGCACTAGGGAGCCCTCTGGGGCTCTTTCCTGGTCCTAACCCAGTTGGGGGTCAGGTGGCCGCAGCCGTGCCTGGCCCCCAAGACCACTGTCTCGGTCCCTTGCCCTACTAGGGCTTTTCTCTCGTCTCGTCCCACGGGGCAGGGGTCAACACCCCTCAATACGTGCCCCACTGGTGCAGAGAGGTGTGCCCGCCCGGCACCGCTAGCTGTGCCCGGCTGGGCACCAGGAACCCCTGGATTATTGGGGAGCTCCTGTGAGGCCTCCAACACCCCTACAGCCTCACCCGGTCCTCCGGTGTAACATTAACCAAACTAAACCATAAGCCTGCCGGCCATAACATAACAATAAGCCTCCTGGCTAAAGCATCTCTTCTAGGCCCACCTGGCTCTCTCGCAAGGCCTTCTAATCAGGGTCCTCTCAACCCTTGCCATGGTGCAGCCCCTTGGGTGGTCAGGGTGCACCGCTCGCCTTTGCTCCGCTGGGCTCTCTTGTAGAGCTCCTGTACCTCAGGCTGCCGAACAGGAACTGCTAGCTAGGCTTTGGCCTGGCTGTTTATAAAGGTCTGGCCCTTCCCCCTTTTTGGCCATGTGACCTGCCTAGTTGCCCCAGCAGCCCACATCTGTGCTGCTTCAGGGAGCTTCAGCAGCCCTATTCCTACTGCTAGTAGCAAGCACCCTGGTGTCCTGCTACATACAGTTGAAATCAGCAAGACTAATTGTGCATTAAGTACTAAGCAGCATGGCTAGGGACAGACATTCAAAAAGCCTGAGCCTGAATTGATTCAATCTTTGCAGGTTAGTCTAACCTGCCTAGGTTGAACTGTTTTGCAACCACACAGACATTCCCTCTGGACTGAGGAAATGCAGGCAGTGGCTCAGGCTAGAAGCTGGGGGGCACTAGAGCAGCCCTCCCTTCCCTTGTAAAATGCTGAGCTGAGGTGGGGCATACCCAGGCCCCAGCAGGACGCTCTGATTAGGGAGGGGTGTAAACCCCCACCCTGGCCTGCACCATCTCAGGCTTTTCCCTACTTGCTGCCAGCCCCCAGCCCTGGGCTAGCACTCTGAGGCAAAGGGTGTGTGTGCAGTGCATGTATCTGTTGACAATATTGAGTTTTTCAATCTCCCTCTCCCTGCTTCTTCATACCGTCTGCAAACCTGACAGGGCTGCAAACCAGGAAGTAGCTGATAAAACCCGGTGTTTATTAGCCCATCAACAAAACAAAAGCCTCTCTCATTAGTTCAAACTCTTCTTAAACACCTTATTCCAAGGAAGGAACAGAAGGACATTATCATCTGGCCTGTTGATTATCTCCAAAAAGCTCTAAGTGGAGACTTCTATCTGCCTATCCCAGTAAAATTGGAGACACACTTCTCAGCATTAGCTAGCATACCACATGCCTAGGGTCTGTGGGGCTGGGGTCCATGCTGTGGGAGATGGGAGGCGGGGGTCCCTGTTTGAGCAGCAAGAGAAGCCAGGGAGACCCTGCTGTGCCTACAGTCTCCCCCAGAGATCTGGCTAGGGAGCAGGGGGTGGGGCCAGCCTGTTCTTTGGAACAGACAGCACAGCCCAGCCCTGCCCAGGGCTGCAAAGCATCTGCGATGCTGGAGGACTCTGGTTTAACTTAAACTAGGAGGGGTCTGGGACAGACATTGCATAAATCCAAATCAGTTATGTCTGATACTACATTCAACCAGGTTTATCTTAAACCAGTTTCAGCCATTTTGAAACTGGTTTATGTGCATTGGACTTATGTTCTGTTACAGATTTAAACCAGTTTCTGATCAGTTAAACTGGTTTATGTGTAATGTCTGCCCCTAGCCCATTAATAAGGATATCAGAATCTGGCCCAAAATTAGCTACAGTTTTTGCCTTTGTACAGTATTAGACTTGTTTGCTGCATGTCAGTGTTTAACATAGGACAGAATTTTTCTTCATTATGACAAACAAGCTTTCTCTTCCCTGAGTAGGTTAACTGAACTGCACCTTGCACAGGCCATGTAACTTCCATTCTTCTGAGCTCTTGCATTCTCTAGTTGTGCAACTTTTGAAAATAGAGCTGTTTATTCAGTTTGCAGTGGCTAATTAGCTGTGAGCAATGTGCCAGGTGACACCATATTTAAACAGTGTTTAGCTGAACTAACTTGCACTGTAAAATGTAATTCCAAGGGATTGGATACATTATTAAGCAGAGCTGGATTTCTTTTTTCTTTCTTCCCTGTTAGTTGGAGATTGCAGCAGACGTTGGACTTCAGTATAAAGGAGAGCTGACTGTTGTTTTACGTTACATTCCCCCAGAGAGAAACTTAATGCTTCCGCTAGGACAGTTCCAAGGTAAAATTAATATGGATGCTGCATTCAACACCCATCTTGTATGATGAAAACTGAAGTTTAAAGTCACAGAACTGCAGAAGGTTAAAATTATTCACCAATAAACCAGGCACCTGTGCCTGAGGGTATTTCAAATCTAAAGATGCTCCCCACTGGGGAGGAGGACCTTTGTATGTGCTGTGAGTTGTTGCATGGCTGTGATAGCACCAAAGAATTCCAACTGGTCAGTAATACAGTTTAGGACAGTCATTGCCCAGAGCACTACTGTAATCCACAGCTGTTGCTCATAGAGTTCCTTTGTGGTCACGGAGTTCCCCTTCGTAGACAATCCTTAGTCGCATAGATTTTGCTCTTTGAACCTTTTCAAATTATTTAGCATATCTTTTTTCTCAGTTTTACCCCCTTACTCCTATGGCAATTATGTGTCTTCACATATGAATAGAATTGTTTAAGATGGTCCAATATTATCTCTGGCAACAGACACTGCTTCCGTGCAGGAAACTAACGATGATTACTACATACATTGTAGTAACATCAGAAGAATGATTGTCTAAAACAAGGCTGTCCAAGTACTAAGTCCCTGGGAGCCACACACCCCAAGGGCTGTACCAGCAAACGCCACATGGGCTGCACCACTTGAGCCACAGACCACTGGCCAGTGTGTACACTTATAGTTTCATAGTTTCACAGTTGGTAGTGTCAGAAGGGACTTGAGCAGATCATCAAGTCCGACCCCCTGCCATGGCAGGAAAGCATGCTGGGGTCAAAC
>NW_017728906.1:49328094-49368827 GCF_001723895.1 Crocodylus porosus | reverse complement strand
TCCAAGGATTTTGTGACCTGGTCATAGAAGGCCACCAGGTTGGTCTGACAGGACCTGCCTCTAATGAACCCGTGTTGGTTGGCCCTAAGCATACACTCCCTGCTTGCCCCTCACAGATGTGCACCTGGATAATTTTCTCAAAAGAGCTTCCCCAGGACCAAGGTAAGACTAACGAGCCTATAATTTTCTGGGTCTACTCCTCTCCAGTCCCCTGCTGCATTGTGTCCCCATGCAGCCACCCCCCTTCCACTGCTATACTTGATGCTGCATCCCCTGCTGCACTGTGCAGGTGCATAAGTGCAATGCATGTCCTCATGGGCAGCCCCTTTGCCATTGCACAGGGTGTATCACGCCCTCTGCCCCCCCCCCCCATCGCACCATGTGGGCAAAATCCTTCACACACAGCCCCATTCCCCACTCCCTGGCATACAGCCCTGTATTCACCCTCAGCTCCCCAAGCCATTCAGCGCACCACACCACACCACACCGCCCTGTCCCCTGAGGCTGAGGCAGGAAGTGAAAGCTGGAGGAGGGAGGGGGAGCCCAGAGACTCAGCAGCCGGAGTGATGGAGGGAGCAGCAGCCAGGCAGGAGCCCACGGCTGCAACTCAACCATTCTTGGGCTGCAAGTGGCCTGCAGGCTGCCACTTGGACACTCCTGGTCTGAAGTGATACAGTGACCTGATAGGATATGCCAGGGGTTGTACTTGGGAATGCCCTAGGGAGGTATGCATGGGCAGGCAGGGACGGAGGACTACCACCCACCACCTCATGCTGCACCCTCCCAGGAGCAGGGTTGGAGCAGGGTGAGGGCAGCAGTGCCTCTGCAGGTCGCACAGGCATCGCCCACCTGGTTGGACACCGGTGGGGGCGGGGGTGGAGTTTGCACACAGCAGCAGCTGCTGCTGCCATCCACTCCTCCGAGCTGCCACTCCACATTTTGCCGTGTGGCACCCCCCACAGCTTTGTGTTAGGCCACATGTCCTCCCCCTCCCTGCATCCAGCTATTGGGGGTACACTTAATAAAAGAGGTTGAAAACCCATGGTATATGCCAACCTGTACACAAAAAAGCAGGCTGAGAACCTAAGGAACTTTCTGTCAATGAGCATAATGCTATTTCAGTACCAGGAACTGATAGTGTACTATCCCATTTTCTCAGATGAGTGATATTGTGTTTATGTGGAGCAAATTTCAAAGAACTGTACTAGAAACTGATCATCTTTTGTGCAAGGAGCCCACCTACTGAGTATTGTCATAAGTAAATTGAAGTCTTTCCTAAAAAGTAGTGACTACACAGTGTGAACTAATGGCTTTCATAGCACTTGGACGCAAGCAACTTTTTTTATGTTCACTGAGCTAGAATCTGACAAGTAACAATACCATTTGCCCACGCTGATATGGATTGTGTGATTCCTGCTGAGAAAGCAATTAGAAACTATAGCATCAGTGAGTGCAGATTTTCTACGCCTGTTCTAAAAGTGGAAACAGACATCACTTTTCATCACACTTCTGCCTCCATAACATTTTTTTATGGAGAGACAAAGTGAAAGCAAATAAACATCCATATCCTTTGTCATGACCACTTTGTGGTCATAACAAAAGGTAATAATAATTTGTGCCTCTTTATTGCAATGAATGTTTATATGCTTTAGAGTGGGAGATCATGGACAGCCAGGAGGTGCCCTCATTCTCCAGCCACCCTGGGCAGGTGCCGTCAGAGTTGATGTTTTACCCAACCCAGGAATTCCCGTGCAGAATCAGGCTCCTTGAGCCTCTGGAGCACCTGCCTGGCTTCCCCACTACCAGAGGCACATCACTGGGGTCTTCAGTGTGCATTATTGGAAAAAAGTTGGGTTTCCCTGTTTCCAGACATGCACCCCTGGCAATGTCCAGGGTTTATCTCTAGAAGTGGGGAAAGCCTTTTGCTGCTTCCACAGACATGCTCCAGAGATTGCCATGGGCACGTCTCAGGAAGCAGAGAACAACATCACTCATTGTCCCGCAAGATCAGTGTACAAGACAATGGGTAATATATATTTCACCTGATGAGGCGCATCTGGTGACATCTGTTACTAGCCTCAGCGAAGGGCTGGTTCTTTGTCGCTGTCATGCAGCCGTGTATGTCTTCAGAAGTGAACTTGTACATATACTTCTCATTTCAGGCTTTGAGAGAGAAGTTTTACACTCTGCCTGTGGCTTGAGACTGTCTGCTAACTTCACCTGTTCTTCTACCACCATTGGCCAGAAAGGCATCTGTAATAGGGAAAAAGAAGAACGGACTTAAAAGGAACTTGACTCTTTCCATTCAGTGTATTAGTCCAAAAGTATTTTTATGTGAAGGCTTGTCCTCCTCGTTTCTCCACATTTTACTCGCGAATACGCAGTCCAACCCTATTCATAATACTCCAGTTGAAATACATGAATGGCAGGATTCAACTCAAAGGGTTTACCTTTCAAACTATTGTTGCAGCATTATAGTTCTTGATTAATGTGGTGATTTGTTTCATTTACAGGAAAGAAGAGCTTAAAAAAAGGAAAGAAAAGTGACTCTCATTTGCCGTCTGGAGGTATATTGGAGGTCCTGGTTAAGGAAGCCAAGAATTTAACAGCTGTGAAGTCAGGAGGCTCATCTGACACATTTGTGAAAGGGTAATTTTATTTGCCCATCCTCAAGAGTAAAACCACTGTTTGTATTTACTCACATTTTATGAGATTGTATTTCTGCTAGACATGCATTAAACTTTACTCTGCAAAGATTAACTTGAAAGCAGTTTAAATACTTACATGGGTTCAGGTGGGGGTTTTTTTTTCTTTTTTGAAAGACTTATAACTTTACAGTTTAGACTCTTAAATGTGGTTTTGAGTTTTGATAAGCGGCATACTCAAATTTAAAAAGTTGTGTATATTAGTACACGCACAATATACTAAGTATGTAGCACCGTGTGTGTGCGCGTGTGTGCATCATGTGCCTGGGTTTTCCTTGTACACCTCAATTATCTTCCAGAGATTTAAAATCCAGATTATGTAGACAATATTAGATATAGGAACACTTATGGTTGCATAAATGAATGTAATTCTGCATGACTAATTATATTAATCAGAAATGTAAGTGTGACACTTAAGATAAATGAGTGAAATGTGGATAGTTGCTACACAGGTGTTCTTTGCTTTTCTCTGTCATTAAAAGTTTTTGTTTGTTGCCTGCTAGTACATATGGGTTAAGATTTTGCACATTTTTGTTGATGGTAAGCCCTTTTGTAAAATTTCACCTTTAAATGGGGTTCACTTCCTTTCTATAACTCTAACCATTCCTGCCTAGAGATGACAATCATTTTGACATATATTTTAAAGATATATACCAGGTATATTGATACTATGAACCATTTTTCAGGCATAAAGCCTATAAGGTGGTCTTACTAAGCAGTTATTAGCCTAGTGGGGCAGTGTTATATAAAAAAGCTTTTGTTTAAGTGGTAAGCCACAAAAAAGGATTATCTGGTCCTTTTGCAGCACATATGATCCTAAAGACCACAAGAGACAACAGAGCTGTGGAGGTCCCTGATTTTTGTATTAGTATGTATTAGAAATGACATGGCGCCAATAACTGACCAGATGGTCTCTAGCTAGTTTATTACTTATATCTGTTGTTGCTTACTCAGACTGAAGAGAATTTTATTCCATACATTTGAAAACAAGGGTTTTGAGACAGGGTTATTGGAGCAGCTTTATAATTGAGAAAGATGTTAGACAAGTTTTTAGGCTCAGAATGCTCTTAGGTCTAAGAAGCAAAAAGCGCTTAAAGGAAATAGCAGTTAAAGCGACTACATTATGGTAATGAAATAGATTATCTGAAAAGGGAAATGGCCAATAAATGTGTAGAGCAAAGAAAAGTTATCAGGAGCACTTATGGATCAGGTAAGAACAGTTATTATTACCTAGTTACGTACAAGAATAAGATCATTTTTAAAAAGAGGGCCATTACCACAGGATGATTACCAGAAGGAGCTGGTAAGTTCTAATGAGCTGTAAACTTTTGTCTTCATTAAATATTTAGTGTCATGTTTAGCCCAGTTAGACATTTTTGTTCCCAGGCTTGCTGCTGGCTCAGTAGTGTCTTAATCTATCTGTGCTTTGCTTTCCCACTTGTAAAGTGGGACGTACATATAATACCTCTTTTTTTCTTTGTCCTTTGCCAGGCTTATCTAGAACCTCAGGCCATCAGGGCAGAGATTGTTATGTGTCTGTGTGTGTCCAGTGCTCTTTGAGGTCCTAGGCTTGACTGGGAAAAGGTGATATTGCAGTGCATAGTTATTAGTGGTATGATCTGGAGTTTTTGTTCATGTTTCCTTTTCTTCCTTTCTGTATCTCTCAGATATCTGCTCCCAGATAGCAGTAAAGCAACAAAACATAAAACTCCAATAATAAAAAGGAGTGTGAACCCCCACTGGAATCACACCTTCACTTTCAGTGGCCTGAACCCCAGAGACATTCACAACGTCTGCTTGGAACTGACCGTTTGGGACAAAGAGTCATTGTCAAGTAACATCTTCCTGGGAGGTGTCCGCTTGAGTACTGGACTCGGTAAGGGCCCCAGATGTCTGGGGAGCTCCACTCTTTCCAGCAAGTATTTCATATCATGTGTAAAGAATAGGTATGTTATATTACTTCCCTGAATGAGCAGCCACTGTGTATTGACATTGCCCTCATCTTCCCTGCTTTAACCTGTTGTGTCCTGATGTTCTTGGTGCTTCTGCTTTGTGATTGGTAGCTGTACATGAAGATCTGAAGAGGGGAATCTTTTGGTAAATGGTTACTTGAGGATGCAGTAGACTGCTTTGATCATCGGGGGGGTCTTCCAGTTTTACGTTATTGAGCAGGTGGCACAAGAAAATTTTAAGAAATGCAAGAAAAGGTGTATTGTCTAGTGGCAGTTGAGCTCTTTATGCCATTAAGTGAGAGACATGAATTTGAAGTTCAGTTACAACTAGCTATTTAAAGCAGTTGAAATTGGGAACACTATAGAAACATTTCCTACCATCTGAGCCAGAAATGAGAGATTCATACCACTCAGCAGAGCAACCTTTGTGGTTGATGAAGAGGTGATTTTGCAAAGACTGTTATCCCTTCCTTCTTCTTTAGAGGGGAGCTGGCAGTAACAGAATTTGGTGGGGAAAAGGAGAGAGAAAAACTACAGGAAATATGCATGGGGGGGTGGGCATTAAAGGACAGGGCTGTACGTAGCATGACCGCCTGGGCAGAACATTAGTTTGAAGTAGCCATTGTTGTTCTTGCCTAGTTTTTAGAACTGATAAGCAGCAGAATTAAGTCATTCTTTGCTAACATGCCAAATCCTCCATTTTTTTCCAATTACCAGGCTTAAGTAATGGCAAGGAAGTTGACTGGATGGATTCTCAAGGGGAAGAACAGCACCTTTGGCTAAAGATGATTGACAATCCTGGAACTTCTGTAGAAGGCATGTTAATGCTGAGATCCAGCATGGGAAAATGCAGACTCTGAGAGGAAACAGCCTGAAGCAAGGACAGGGTTCTGCTGCTTTGATGACATGACTCTTAACAACCACTGGCTACCACAAGTACACCTGAATTTAGTGGATTTATCTGTTGTAACTTTGCACAACTGAAAGTGAGGAAGAAAGACTTTTTTTTTTACCTTGGATTTTTAGAGTTGTATTATGATGCATTCTGCACTTTTGTGTATCCATCTTCTTTATCTCGTACCTTTTCCGTGCTGAAAATTCCTCCTGAAGTCAGTGAGGATCTTGTCTCCATACAGGGTGCCTCTCTACGAGACACTGTCACCATAGCAATGAGCTCCTGCACCATAGCTTGTTGCTATGGTGATGTAGCTTTGCTGGGCATAAACCATGATGCCAACACTACTGCGCAGTAGCAGCTACAAATAACCATGTGGCGATGGGACTGTAGTAATGATGGTTACTGCACAGTCATTTAGTACTTGGCTGAGCTGTCCCTGGCAGGGGGAGGGGTGAATTGGGGTGACTGCCCCAGGCCCTGTGCTTTGGGGAGCCCTGCGGACAGTGCCGTACAGGCCCCACTCAGGGTGCCACCACTCCACACGGCCACTGCAGGCCGCTAGCTTCGTGCTCCGGCCACTTGCCACCCCCCGCTTCCTTCCCCCGCACAGGCTGCACACAGGCTGATATGCCCTGGGCCCCACACACCCCTACGGATGGCTCTGATACTTGGTTAAGCAACTACTAAATGACTGCACAGTAACAACTGTGTAGTCAGCCGCTTGTGTAGATATGGCCACAGAGTCCCAAACTGGACCTTTTCTCTCTCTTGCTAATAGGAGTAGGGCCTAGCAGAGTCTCCATCTCTGGAGAAAACAGGGCAAGCAGATCTTCAGTTATTCACTTGACGCCTAATGCTTATTTTAATGTGTGGAAGGGCAGGTCATAAGCAGGCTAAAAGAGAGAAAGATATGGTATAAACCAATTTCATATACATTTAAAATTGTGGTATTTGAAATCAGCCTGGAAGCCACCAGATCAAACAGTCTGAAAGAATCTTTAATGATACCTCTTTCCTCTGTTTACTGCTTCGTTTAGTTAAGCTGTACATGATAGCAACAGCAATCACAGTAAAGAAAAGCCTCTGTGCTACCCTGCACAGTACAGCCATTACTGGGAATTTTAGAATTAGGCAGCAGATGTGCTGACGTAAAGTCCCACAGCGCCTGGTGGTGATGCATGCCCTAGGTGTTTGAATGCGTCGTATAAAGTGCAGGCTGGGGTTCAACTTGATCAAAGAGCCTCTCATGAAAACAGATTATTATACATCCCTGAGCAGCTTGCAGAATGAAGCGTCATTGTTATGTTTATCGTTCCCTTAATAGTTCAATCTTGCCAGGATTTTCAGGCATCATTGTGCAGAGGGGAAGAGAAGCTTAAACGTTTGCCATGTTTCACGAACTGTTGATGTGTGCCCAGGTGTTGTAAGCTAAGGGCTGATTCAAGAAAGTTTTTAACTAAGCAATTTAATTATGACTTAATTAAGCATATCATCGAATCATTGATAATTAGGGTTGGAAAGGACCTCAGGTCATCTAGTCCAACGCCCTGCTCATTGTGTGTGTGGACCATCCCCAATTAGATCATCCCAGCCAAGGCTTTGTCTAGCTGGGTCTTTAAACCTCCAAGGATGGAGAGTCCACCACCTCTCTGGGTAACCTGTTCCAGTGCTTCACTACCCTCCTAGTGAGAAAATTCTTCCTAATAGCTAACCTCAACTTCCCTCACTGCAACTTGAGACCGTTGCTCCTTGTTCCGTCATCTGCCACCACTGAACAGTTTAACACAGTAGTTTTCAACCTTTTGGGGTCAGTGTATCCCCAGCAGCTGATCAAGAAGGAAGGAGTTCCTTGGTGGCCAGTCAATGAGTGGGGGGGCCTCCCAGTGGCCAATCAGCCACTGAGGGGGGGTCCACCCCCACGGCCGATTAGTGAGTGTGCTGGTGGCATGGCAGTGGCAGAAGTGCCATACCCCTAATTGAAAACCCGTGATCTAGCTCCATCCTCTTTGGGACCACGCTTCAGGTAGTGGAAGGCTGCTATTAGATCCCACCTCCCTCCTAGTCTTCTCTTCCCAAGCCCTGGTTTTTTTCCTGTGCTTGAACCAGAAACATTTTCTGAATGGGTTGAAATCCCATTCAAGCTTATCTTGCTGCTTTGTTAATCATCAGTAATGATGCAACTGAGATGCAGTTTTGCTGCTGAACTTTGATATGAATCCATGCACTAACAACGCATTTTAATACAGCATTTTTTTCTTCCTTTTTCATTTGCTCCATACAATAAACAAAACCATCTTTTTTGTATTACTTTGGTAATTTTATTTCCAAGGACTTTGTACCTATTTAAATCTGCCCTAATATCAATGCACAAGGAACTTACACAGATATAATACTTGTGTGACTCGAGTCCCTTGCCCACTGAGAAATAGACCCCTTTGTGTACAGAGCAAACTGTTTTGTAAACCTGGTAATAGGCTGCAGTCATCATTTTAACCATAGCAAGGCAGAATAATGGATCCTTACTGAATCCAGAAGGTTTAGTGTGTGCAGTGCTAGGTGATTCATCATGCAGTTGCCCTTGCTACAGGCCCCACATACAAATCTAAAACAGCCCAGTAAAATGGAATAAGCTACATTTCAGCTGAATGATATTAAATTAGAACTGTAGTTCCCTCAAAAATACTTCTTTGCTATTTTTATCTTCATTATTTTTCATGTATTTTCTTCTAGGGTGCAATACAATATTAATGCACATTTTTAATAAGTAAAACCATTAAATAAATCAGTTAATACTTTTTCCACCACCACCATCTCCCCCTTCACTTGCTCTGCAAGTCCTGCTTTCTCTTTTTGGTCAAACAGAATTTAGAATCTTTCATCATTTTGTGTAGAATAATTACTAGAATAATGTTGATTTGAGAGGTCCAAATGCTGCTGTTCTCAGTGCAGCAATAGCTGAGGATCCAAGTTAATAACTGAACACAAATAACTCCAGCTTGAGATTCAATTTAAGGAACTGAAACTGGAGAAATACTCTTTTCCAACATAATTATATCTACTCATTTAGAACTGAAACCACAACCCTTATATTATAGCTTTTAAATTCTCTTTTAAAATCCTATTTTTTTAAAAACTGCTTTGTTTGGATTTGGTTTGAGTTGCATGAACTAGCTGGATATGATAGTAGTTATATTTTGAAATCATAAAGTAGTAATGAACTTAAAAATCGTGTGTGTGTATATGTATATATGTGTATATATGTATCTTTATACACAAAAAGGTGTATCTTTACACAAGTATATACTACACACACACACATATTATATACATCTTTGTCAAAAATTTTTTAAAAAGTTTGGATAATATAAATTATTTGTAAAATATGTATTTTATATTGTATATTATATATAATACACATTAATATATACATTACATTAGTAATATGCATGTATAAGGATATATATTTTACAGATAATAACTTACACTATTCAAACTTTTTTTAAATCTTGGAATAAGCTTTGAAACGTGACTACTGATTTTGTGTGCCTGGCTGAGATACCTTTAAAAGGCTCTGATTTTCAGAGATTGCAGAGTAACCAACCTTTGGAATCAGGTTCTCTGAAATTGTCTCATATGGGGACCTGAAATGAGTAGTGGCTCCAGGAAACTTTGGCCTTAAATTTCTTTCTTTTCTTGGAGTCTTCATTTCTGGAATTTAACTAAAATAGGAAAGTGATGTGCGACTAGTCTGTTTTCCGTCATTTGTATTGTCCTGTTCTCATGCATTTTCACTATAGTTGGGGCTACTTTGGGAACATAAAAATTTAAGTACAACATTTTTTACTTTTATGATTTTTTAAAAATAGTTTTAATTTGTTTTGTATTTTACTTTTAAATTCTATAATATTTCTTTTTAAATTGTCAGCAATTGTTTTGCCCTCCAACAAAGCCACTTTTAATTTGTCGTGTAAACTACCTCATTTCTTCAACAGAGTTGGAATCTGGGGGCATTTTTACATGTGCTCCAAGAGGCCGGGGGGGTGCTTTAATTAGCAAGCCATGCTAATTAAAAGCACCCGAACATCATGTGCATCTGCGTCTCCAGGCTTAAAAATGGTGGCGGGGCACTTTGAACTAAAGCTGATCAAATGATCAAAGTGCCCTGCCACCATTTTTCAGTGTAGGGACACTGATACACGTGATGCTAGAGTCTGGTGGAGCGTGGTAATTTCTGTGCTCCAGCAGACTCAGTTATTTTGATTTCCAGCACATCAGAGAGGCTCCCTGCACATCTAGAGGAGCCCTTGGGTTTCCTCAGTGGTTTATGCCACATCCATGTATGTGTTTTAGGGATAGTCACATTATGGCAACATGGAGGCTAAAGCTTTAATGTTCATTTGCTACAGGCTAGTTTACCAAGCTTTTAAAGAGCAAACATTTTGAAGCTACAGAAAACTTTTGGGAAAAAATTTTGAATAGTCCTATATAAATCACTGATCCCTGGGGGGGCAGGAAATAACGTTAACCTCAAAGGAAAAAAATCTTTTTCACCAAAAAGTGAAATAAAATTTAAAATCATATTAAAGCCAAATTTAAATCATTTAAAAACCAAATTTAAAATCACATTAAGCAGTTTCATTTGTATGTGCATATTGAACCATTTTAAAAATTGTATTTGCTGATTTTAGTCTCAAAAGATTGTGTTGAAATGAAAGAGTCAGAATGCTTGAGGTTTTTTTTATCTTATCCTCCCCCATTTTGTGGTCTGAAATTGCCTTTTTGGGAAATTAGATGTTCAACTGAGAAAAAATCAACCCAGTTTTAATACAGATTTTTGCCATTGATTTCACTGAGTCCTCGTTTTAATATTGAGAAGTATGTGCCAGATAATAAATAGAAATGTCATTGTCTGTGAAAAATACTGACGACTATGAGATTCAACTATTTAATTTTGAGTGAGAAGCAATTTCAGCTGAGATGTTCCTTTTCAGTGCGATGGATGGGTTTTGAAGCAGTATGGTGACAGTATTTTGCAGCTCAGCTACAACAGTTTTGTGTTGTTTTAATATTCAGGACCTTTCACACTATGCCAAATGAACCAATGGTCAGTACAAAGCAACACAGTGAACACCAAGGCCACTTGGAAAGCTTTGGTCTTCCGTGACAATCAGTTGAGTTGAAGTAAACTGTGTGTATGGAAAATGCTATCATGTTTAATTCTATTCCATACATCCTTGCACTCTTGCTTATAGAAATGATATGTGGGATGTAAAAAAAGCACAAAATAATTGATTTAATTTGACTTTCTGTTTTCTGGGTATTTGATTCACTGCTTGTAATTGAGTGTTAGCATGTAGTGTGTGCCACTAGACTAAGCACTCAGATGGGCAGGCTCAAGTCTTCTGTTTTTACCAAGATGTGACACTGAAAGTATATAGATAATTACTCAAGGTTGATTCCTACAGAAGCTTCACTCTCAGTTTCCGTTTTAACTCCAATTCTAGGTGAATAACTAGACTTGGCACAGTTGCTATTTCTAAGCTATTCCTTAGCACAATTTTATAGCTCCAAGAGTTGGAACCAAGAAAAATAATCTCTTTTTTTTTAACAGTATTGATTTTAAAAAGCAGGAGTTAAAGATAATGCAGTATAGCAAAATCTGTATTTTTCTAGCATGTTGTTTACAAAGGTTTTATTCCTACCTTTTCCCCCTTTCCTTAGATTCAGTGGGTTTGACTTGCTTAAAAACCATGAAGGAATAACTATTAAAAGTAAGTTTAAAAGATATGATGACTATTACTGTAAAATCATGAGTTAAACATTAAGCCTCTTTTTAGAATGTTTCCATTGCCTGTTGCCCAGACATATTTTGTCTAGCAAGGTGACCTGACATTTAGTCTCCACTGCTTGTCTCAGCATTAGCGAGTAGGAGACAGGAGGGAAATAGCAAAGGCATCCTTCTCTGAAACTTGGATTATCACTGTTGTTTTAAGACACCATTGCTTGACTTGACCATCCCAGTTAGCTCCTTAGCAAAGTGACTTTGTGCTGTACTTCTCAGGGTGCTTTCGTTGGCAAATTTGAAAACAGGAATCTGAATGGTGAGTATATTTCAATCATGGTGCATTAAGCTGGAACCCTGTAGCATCATGGCTCTTTCAAGAAAGATTACCACTAAAGAGGCATAAAACAATCTAGCCTTTCAGCTTAAAGATTTATGTCTGGTCTCTTGTTATATATTTTTCTGCTTCATTAGCCTGTGCCAGCTTGGCACATTGCTGGGTAATGATTTGGGAGAAACATCATAGTTTGCATAGATATTAGGACTGGAAGGGATCTCGGGAGATCATTGGGTCCAGTCCCTGCCCAAAGGGCAGGAAGTCAGCTGGGGTCAGGTGACCTCAGCAAGATAATCATCCAAATGCCTCTTGAATGACTCCAGAGTAGGTGGTTGCACCACTTCTGGGGGGAGTCTGTTCCAGACTCTGGAGATTCAGATGGTAAAGAAGTTCTTTCTTTTATGCCCAGTCTAAAACAGTCTTCCAGCAGTTTGTTTATTTTAGGATTGTATTTCCAATGCAATGCTGCAGCCAGCAAAGCAAATGAAATCCTGGTTTGCATCTACCAATGCATCTCAAGCAAGACCCAAGATATCATCCTCCCACTTTACTCGGCCTTGGTGAGGCCACAACTGGAGTACTGTAACCAATTCTGGGCTCCACACTTTAGAAACGATGTGGAGGAGCTCGAGAAAGTCCAGCGGAGAGCCACGTGCATGATCAGAGGTCAAGAGAACAGGTCTTTTGAGGAGAGGCTGAGAGGCATGGGACTCTTCAGCCTGGAGAAGCGCAGGCTCTGGGGTGACTTGATGGCAGCCTATAAGTACATAAGGTGTATGCATCAGGATCTGAGAGAACATCTGTTCACCAGGGCACCCCAAGGGAAGACAAGGTCAAATGGTCACAAACTGCTAGAAGACTGTTTTAGACAGGACATAAGAAAAAATGTGTTTACTGCCTATTCCAGTCTCCAGTCTGGAATAGACTGTCCCCAGTAAGAACCTACTCTAGACACGTTCAAGAAACGTTTGGCTGATTATCTTGCTGGGGTCATCTGACCCCAGTTGACTTCTTTACTTCCTGATAACTTACAACCATGTAACAACTAACAGTCCAGCATCACAGATTGAAAAGTCTGGGTGACAGGAGGATGACATTATAAACAAAATAACCATGGGCTCAATGACATGCCTCCCTCCCTCCCCCTTTATGTTCCTTAAATTCTGGTTCTAATCCACCTTTAAAAAGTGGCTCACCTTGGCTAGGGACAGAAGTTACACATAAACCAGTCTAAGTGATCAGAAACTGGTTTAAATCTGTAATAGTACAGAAGTTCAGTGCACATAAACCAGTTTCAAAATGGCTGAAACTGGTTTAAGATAAACCTGGTTGAATGTAGACTTAACTGATTTGGGTCAAACTGGTTTATGAAACTTCTGTTCTAGACCCCTTCCTGGTTCAAGTTAAATCACAGTTCCCCCAGCATCCCAGCATGGTTTTCAGCCCTGGGCTGGGCCATGCTGTCTGCTCCAGACAGCAGAACTGGTCCCACCGCTCTGCTCCCCAGCTGGAGCAGTGAGGCCTGGGGCTGGTTCACTGGCTGGCTCACTGCCCCACCTTTCCCCAGGCAAACCCTGGCTGGGGGCTGGGGCCAGGGAGGTGGGGGGTTAAACTCACCTTCCCCCGAGTACAGAGCTGCCCTGCCCTGCTGGCTTACCTAGTGCTGGATGTGACTGTGGACTACACATCCCAGAGGCACCTGGAAGCAGGAAGAGGACGTGATGAGCAACTCTGCAGAGTCCTGCTGCTGTAAGTGTTCTGCAAATCCCAAAGACCTTGGGAGCAGCAGAAAGAGGAAGTGAACACACAGGCAGAGAGCCATGCTGTAGTGCACCCTGGCTTCTGGCTTGAGCCACTGCAGGCATGTGGCTGCATTTCCTGAATCACAAGTGAATGTCTGCTCATTTGCTTATTGATTCAATCTTTGCAGCTTAGATTAACCTGCAAAGACTGAATCAATTCATCCTCAGGCTTTTTGACTTTCTGTACTTAGCCCTTATCTATTGGCTCATGCAAGGCTGCATCTGAGTCTTCCCTGAAATCTCTCCTCCTCTAGCTCATCTTTGCTGTCCTCCCAAATCCTCTATTAATGTCAAACTCCTTGCTGTACCTAAATGCTGTCCTCAGATGTCCAGGGCACTGGGCAGGGCATAACAAACAAATGCTCTCTACTCTACTGATCTGCTTATTTTCCATATTATAAATAAGAGCTGATGTTTGATTTCCCTGAGTAGAGTATTGCTAGCTCTTTACAATTCTAGCAAAGAAAATCTTCTTTACAACTGATCTGACTGCAGTGTGGTAGCAGTATATTTCCTATTTTTCTTTTTACATACAGATACTGAGAGCCACATTGAGGAAGCCTGGGGTGGCGGCGGTAAGAAGGGAGTGTATTTGGTTCATTCCAGTAAGGGATGGCAAATAGTAGCATGTTCTTCCGCAACAGCCCATGGGATGCTCTTAACAGTATTAATGGATCCCAAACACTGTCCCATGGATTCCTTGCCAAGTAATCAATAGATGAAAGATGTTGTCTGATGTGATGGTAATGCATATGTAGCTACATTAAGGGTAGCCACTGAACCTCAGCTAGTAATCAAGTGGCTTTTGGGTTGTTTTTGAGACTCTCCTTTCCATGATTTAGATTCATTATTACAGTAGTTCTTATTTGTGGCAATAAAGTACACACAGCCATGTGCTTCAGCTACTCTTCTGGAGAATGTAATGCTTTGTAGCCTTTAGGCTGCTTTGGGCAGCATGTGAAAGCTCCCCTTTCAATTAATGTTGGGGTTTGTTAAAACAAGATTAGCCTATGTTGCACCTGTCAGATGTCATGTCATATATCCTCTTACAATGCATCCTTCTTGAGCAAAGGCTCTATTTAGGACAGTTACATTGGGCGTGAAACATACTAGCAGTTCATGCCATTGCATTATGTTAAGCACTGCCAACATTTGGCCAAAACTCTTCCTGCCCAGCTTGTTGCTGTACTTTGTGTACTGTACTTTCAGACTTGTGGATTGTAGAAGAAGGTGGTTAGTGAACTCAGTTGTAGTTATTGTAAAGTACAATGTTATTTCTCTTACATTAAAACAATTCAATATTTTACTTTGTTTCTGTCTCTGCTACAGTGTTTTTGTCAAATGTTTAGGATGCCTTATGGGGCATATCCTGTTGCCTTTTTCTAATTGCAATGAGTAAGTTGCATCATTCATAGCCATCAAGAAAAACATGCTATGTTCCAAGTCCTTGTAGGTATAACTTTGGTATAATTCTTATATGCTTCTCTCTTCTGCTGCGTACTGGTGCTGTCTTCTGCTTACCTTACTCTTCTTTTATAGATTTTTATTTCAGGTGGATTTAATGCATGAAGGATGAACAGAAGCTAGGAATGTGATATTCATCACTACTGGTGGGAAATCTTTAGCTGAAGCCCTGTTACCCCTACTATTCTAACAAGCAGTAACATAACAACGGTTGGGTGAGCAAGACATGAGCCCCGGGCAGTGCTGGGGAGGAAGGTGGGGTGCCAAAATGGAGTGGGGGGGGCGGGGCTTGCTTCTTTCCCCTTCTGCATTCTGCCCCTTCTCCACAGTGGCTCCAGTAGCCAGGACTGAAGAATAGCCACAGAGTTTTTGCCAGCAAGATCCTCACTTCCAGAAGCCTCTGGTGCAGAGGGAGCTGCTAGCATGGCTAAGTACCAGAGAGTTAACCCTTATCTTTTTTCCCTGCTGAATTTCAGCTTTTAAATCACCATTCCACGTGCCTTCATTCTCCAGCAGTAACCCCTACAGGAGCAGCTTGCTTTGGGTGCAAACCCTATCAGTTTCACCTCTGTTGACAGGCCTCACACCACACTCTCCAGCTTCCTACACACTTCTAGTGGCAAGGTGCCATCCATATGGATATCCAGATATGTTCAAAGGCTAACCTTGCCACTATCTAGCATCGCTAATCATGAGGTGCCACCATAAGCAACAGTTCTGTTTCCAGATAGTTCATACTGAAGGGAGGCCCTTTATCCCCAAATTGGGAAAAAGGGAGCTTCCTCTGTCATCCAATTTCCCCCTTTGGACCTGCTCAGTCTTGTTGCAGATATCTCTTTTCTCACAGGCCACTAGAGTGCCCCATTGTTTCCTTCTTCAACCTGTACCATAGCAACAAGAAACTCCTTAGTGGTCAATTCCCCACTGCTGACTCAGCTTGGAGGAGCGTGGTGGTTGCCGTCTGTTCTGGTCCTTCCTGCCAGGGCTATTTCTGCTTTAACCAATGACTAAAATGGAATGACACTTCCAGACAGAAGGGACCAGAACCCAGGACTCCTCCCTCCCAGCTGAACGTACTCTTCACTGGTCCACACTCCTTCTTGTTTGAAGACCCACGTAGAACTACACCTAGTAATCTAATCACTACATCATCTACATTTTTATCCACTTTCAATAATTTCCCTTCAGGGCTTGATGATTGCAATTGCTTTTCTGATTGCAGTAACTTCAGAGCATACTTCATCATGACAGTGGTTGTATAACTGGATTATGCATTTTGCTTAAATGGATTGTAGGGGCTTATAATTAGAGTAATACAATGGAAAAATCACTGGAAAGCAGGTTGCTCTCCTTTTCTGAATATAAAAAGGAGAGTTGGAGGGAGATGAGGGGGAGACAGTGGCACTTCCTGGCCTTTAAATAAACCTTTTACCTAAACAGAGTTGTTACTGGGAATATAAGGCTGTTTTAATTCTCTTAGAGGCGGGAGTCCAGGGGAAGAAAAAGGGTTTATAAAAGTACATGCAGCAGAAGCCTGTAAAACCAGACAATCTACTGAATCATCCAAAGTTATACCTTATTCTGTGGCAAGGACCATAATTGGAAAGACCTTAAGACTTTATGACACGGACAGTATGAACTGGCAACCTGGCCCCCAGAGTGTAATTTTAGATATCGCTACAGAGACGTTCAGGCATGTGGAATGTGAGCTGTCAAGCCGCAAGCTAACTTTTTTAAATAAGCAGCTTGCCTCCTTTCCATAGGATAGTGTCCATTGAACTCTATTAGCAGGATAATGGGGCTCAAAAAACAAATTTTCCTTTCTTCAGCACTTCATGTCCAACAATCCCAGCCACCCAATGAAAAAGCATTAAACCAACAGTGGTTTTAAACAATAACCTGTTCAATTATTTGTAAGTTATAAATGGATAACGTGCCAGTTAGTATTTTTACAGGCCTAAAAGTGATAGATTCTGGAGGAGATTTTGCACCAGGGAATGTTTTAGGTCTTTGTCAACAAATCAAAGACGTGGTCTGCCTTCAAGAGGAAGTGATAAGACCCTTCCGTCAGGAACACAAGTCAAGGATAGAGGCAAGAACAATTTTTTTAACTCACTCATATGTAATGGGTTGAAAATGTATCATAACATAACCTGTATCTCCATCCAAATCCAGTGACTTCATAATTCACTATCATGTCAATGGTGTTTCTTCAATTTACCAGACTTCTTTTACTTCTTTTGTATCTCCATAAAATCTGGCCAAGGCAAATGTAAGAAGCAACTTCCAGCATCTCTCCAATTTTCCTCCCTTGAAAACCCATCTTGTTCCTAGTTGCCTGTGTGTTTTTTTTCCCAGCTATTATTTGTCTGTAATGCTATTAAACAAGGTAATGTGCAGGTTATATGGCTTTCATGAAGACTGAAAGACACTACAGTCAGAGTTATACTGTACACCTGCAGCAGAGAATAACTTTACTGCTGTAATATTGCAGGCAGGTCATTTATAGATCTAACCCTCAATCAAAATATTTAACCTTTCAAAGTCAATATTTGGATCCAATTTTGGGGATCAACTTTTCTTCCTGAAAGGAACCTAAGACAAGCTATCTGGATATGCAAAACAATATTTTATTATTAAAAGATTTATAAACAGTAAGAAAGTAACATCAAATTTTACATGGAATGGGAAGTTCAAAATAATTCTTGGAGACCCAACACAATATCTGTACACAGATTTCCTGGGGGAGTAGCAGTACAAATTCCTCTAAGGATGGCCGAAAGTACGAAAAGCATCATGCATATATCATATGCAGAGAAGCTACCCAATAAAATAGAATTAAAAAAAACACAAAAAAATCTGTACATCAGTGATTAAAGAGAAGTCATGCTTTATGTAGCACCAGGGGAAACATAAGTAAGTAGAAAAATTCACTCAGAGATGAAACCCTGTGATTCTCAATTAGGGACATGACTGACCAACTTCTGCTTGTAGCTTCATCTCTTCTTTTCTCAAAGGGAAAGTGTCAATAAGAGTAAAGAGTTCAGCAGGTGTAGCCGGGAAAGGGTAACGCTCTTTGTCCATGCCATGCTTGTCCATCACCAGTAAGCTGAAATTATTTTGGGAGATTCTCAGCAACAACCTGACAAAGTAAAAAAAAATGCCTGAATATTTTACTCTTATACAGGGTTGTCCAGCTGGCAGCATGACGCCCCCAGGGGGTTAGCATGGAGCCTGTGGGCTCCCACCTAGCCGCCACCCCTATCTTCCAGTTGCTCCTGCCCTAGCAGCTGGAAGGGGGCAAGATTGTGTCCAAGTTGTGTACAGAGCAAAGAAGGGAACCAGACTGCCTGCACTGCAGTGGGTGGTGGATATGGCCAGGAGAGAGGCAAGATGCTGTGCATGCAGCTGAGCAAAGAACCAGACTATGGGGGGTTTGTGGGAGTGCAGTCCTATGTGGCTGCGCAGGGGAGTGCTGTGTGCACATAGCAGGAGGCCAGGGAGAGGGCATTTGCATGGTGTGTGGCCCTTGCAGCATGCAGCCCCTGCTGCCCAGAAGTTGGACAGCTGCAACCTAGTGATTGGTACTGATTTTCAGATGAGGGACTATGGGGGAAGGGAGAAAATTGTGGGCATCTATGCAGCTCCCATATGTAGACCATGGTTGAGGTGAGGCTGTATTAATAATACAGGTTTCAGGCCATATGCTGGCCACCCCGCAGGGGTCCAAAGAACATACTGCCCACAAAGCAGTAGGAGTCAACTTCTTTAGAAGGTGTGCCACAAATCAGCTCCACACCTTCCACGAGAGTTATTTTGATCTCCTTCCCCTGCACAATCTGCTGCTCTGCTTTCTGCTCCCAGCCTCATGCTCACTGCCTGCTTTGCTTCCTTTCTTACACTCTTTGCCCAATTTGCAGCTTTGCTTCCTGTGCTATCTGATGTTGTGCTGCCTTCCCCCTCTCCCCTGATCTGATATGTGCCACATACAGAGGTTGTCCTGTGCTGCCTGTGGCACCTATACCTCAGGTTGGCCATAAAGGTTGGAAAGTCCAGTGTGTGTATGCATTGGAAGGAGGCTAAGGAAGCTGCAAATAGGCTGCATTTTTTGCCAGCTGTATGATTTTTGGCTGTTCCCATGTTGTTAATATGACCTTCACTTTGGCATAGTTGGGAAAATCCTGGCTATAAAAAATAGTACTGGTGAATGCCTATCAGCACTACTTATAATCAGAACAAAGTGCAAACTGTCTGCATGGAAGCAGCACTACATGTGCCAGTGTCTGGAGCAGCTGGTGTTACAACACAATTATAGAAGGGTAAAAAGGGAAATAAATGCTTACTATTGAAGCATTGTTAAATGTTGTACAGAAATGTAAAATGCCAAATGAAGCATTCATTCTTTACATTCAAGATCAGTTGTGAATGTGCTTCCAATCTTTTCCTCTCTCTAGAAAATGTGTTTTGAAATGTAGCAATTGTGCTAACAGCCCACACTGTAAAGAAGGGAGAACAGTTAGCTTTTAAGAATTAATTCCCACACTAGTGGCCATGTCAATAGACCTCAAGTGGAAGTTGCCTAGGTGCCACAGGGAAGAAGGGCCCATTTTTTATAGTAACTGAGACTGTTCTTGGGCTATGCCCAAGCAGTGGTGAGTTGAAGAGCAAAGATAATATTTAAGCACTATTCAGTCCTTCCTCATTCCTAAGTCAGTATCCCCTGTATCTCAGCATGGAGATGACTTTTTGGGTGGCTTTTGTTATTCCTACAGAAATGTAAATGGAAGAGGCAGAAGCACTGGCAAGGAAGCCTGCTCCTGGGAGAAGGGATTTGGAGGAATAATGAAGTTGGAAGTGAGCACAGATCAAACTGGCTGTCCCAGCCACTGAAGCATTATTAGATTCACTGTTCCTCTGCATTGAGCCTCTGAAGGAGCTGTGAGACTGCATGGCACAGCTTGCTCCTTGTTCCTGCAAGTATAATAAACTCAGCAGAAGAATAGGAGAAAACCACCTGCGTTTTTAAGTGGATTAAACAGACCTTGCTTTTGCCACTTACCAGCTAACAGCTTTGTAGGAAGTGTCTCTTTATTCATTTCAAACTTAGTGTTTGAAATCTGCTTAAATCACACTGACAGTCAAGTACTACACAAGGCAAGAGAAATGAGTTTCCGCAGGAAAATATGCTTAATTTTCCAAAACAAAACAGGATGCATTTATAGCTAATATTTTAAATGTTCCTAGTCTTTCATTTGTCAATAATCCACCACAATAGAACACGTGATGGGTTACTGATACACATTTGGGGTATGCTATAGTGCTAAAACTTCACTGGGACTTAACACATGTTTGATTTAGTGACGTCAAGAGGACTTAAAGATGTACTTTTGTTCTTATCAGCCTTGGCACCTCCCCAAAGTGGCTTATTAGCAGCCAGGAGCCAATCAAGAAGTTTGAAAAGGCGGGGTGCAGGCTCGGTATTTCTCAGGGGGTTAATGCAACATCTTCTATTAGTGGAAGGTAGCTGGGAGGAAGAAGGTAAAGGGAGTGCCTGGGAAAAGTTCGAAATGCCATTTATCTGTGGTTTTGCAGAAACTTCTTGGTAACATTTAAAGTTAAGTTGTAACTGAGACCCAGCCCTTGGGTGAACCATACAGACCCCTTCTCCCACCTTTCAAACTAGCGGTAGGTGATTCAGGACCCCCTTTTCCATCATGAACTCATCATTTGGAGGATGTCTCTGTCACTTATTTTTCTGATGAAGATTTTTTAAAATATATTACAGTGACTGATTATTTAAATAAACAAGTGCTACCACAGAAGGATCCAAGAAATCAAAAGGGAATACAGCAAATCCACATGCTGAGGTGTAACAGAATAAGTTTTCACTTTACCTGAGTTGCAAAGCAAGTGGTGGAGGCAGTATCTTTACTCCTATTCTTCCTATAAGTGCTGGAACGACACCGACTAGTTCAATCACTGTAACATGTCGAAGGTCTAACCCACACTGTGCTGGCTAGAAGGGCCCAGAAAAAGACAGGAATACCCATAAGTGAACATGATTATAATGGGAGATCTACTTTAAAGGCTCAATAGGTGATGTCTACAAAGAGCTCTGAACATCGTTACATTCATGTTGTAATCTCTACACTTGGCCTTGCTTCTTTTTATAGCAACCATTTTAGCAGCACTTTATGAATGTACTTCAGTCTTCGTGATGACTGAAAATATTGCATGAATGGATTTTTAGCACGTTTTAAAAAAAAAACACATTGTCTCTAATAAAAAAGAAAGAGGCTGTTAGATTAAAAATTATGCCAGTACTGTAATCCGGATTTTTCTCTAATGCCTAACCGTTTGATCAGCTTGGTAGGAGGAAGTGGGAAGCACTGTACCTATTAAATTTAACCTGGTAAAAACTGCAGTGAAAATAAATTTAATGGTCAAGCCAAAAATACTACTACTATTAATTCACAAACTGGAGCTAGAAACAAAATAATGAGGATTTACAAGTGATATCATTTGTATTTATTACTGCTGAATTTTGTTATAAACAGTAGCAGAAAACAAATGTTTGCTCCTGCTGGTCTGACTAACAGTTTCGTTCTCTTTTGGAGACCTCTACCTCTCTACTGCATGTCGATAGTCAGGTTCTTGCCAGGGTTAAAGTGTACAGCTAGATGAACACAGGTACTGCATAATTAAAATGGTCACACCATTGTTGCATATTTTGAAACAAACACCATAAGGAGATAGGCCTTCTACAAAGATATAGCTTAACATTTTTTTCTCAAGAAAAATTGTTACATGGTTTTTAGTAGTAATTGGGGGATATTTATACAAGTTCTGAATCATGATACAACTTCCTCCCAAATGTCTACATTCAGGAAGGTCAAAAACAGTCCCTGAGCTGGTAACTGATTTGGATTCTGGTGTGCTGTTTTTGCAGAAATCCACATTTTTTGCACTACTATTACAAAAGTAACTGATATACTAACAAAAGTGGACTAACCCCTTAGCAGCTAAAAATTGGATGGTAATGCTACTTCAGAGCCTAGAAAACATGTTTACTTCAGAACTGCCAGCTCATGGCTAGATTCTCAGCTGTTCCATTGCAGTCCATGGAGAAATTTCACTGACTGAGAATCTGACCTTCTTGTGTATTTAAAAAAATGCTGTGAAATAAGGCACCCTGCTTACCTGCAGCATTCCCAGTTGTATCCTGTAGAAGTAGTTGGCTGCAGTAGGAGTTGATATAATTAGCAGTCTCCGTTTCTCATAAAACTGATCCAGGAGGGCAGCTGCACTTCTCACCGCAACATTAATATTCATAGCTGGAATTAAAAATTAAGAACAAAAATCACAGAGATTGCAGAAACAGACCTCCTTTCAAACTGCAGCAATTAGCAAAAACAACTATTAAATCCAAGGAAAGAAAAAGAGAATAATACAGGAGCTGGGGCTAAATGTTAATGTGCAAAATCCTGGCTCTGCTGAAGTCAATAAGAATCTATCACAAGTTGTAATGAGGGCATATCTTTGAAGTCTCTCACCACATCACCCAAACCAGCAATGAAGAACAGCAGTTGCTTCTGCAAGTTGCTTGGAGGAATGCAATGAACATATATTTCTTCTTTTTGCACAGCTGAAAATAAGGAAGAATAAGCCTTGGAGTCACAGTACCTTGGGTCTAACTTATCAATTCCAATATTGCTTTGGGATTAATAAAGAGGAGCAAAAACTCTGGACTGTCAAAAATAAGCTGCATGACTTTATTTATTTACAACTCACTACATTCACTAAAATTATGAGCACTGTTGGGTTGGCTGACAATTTTCTGAATGCCTGCAAGCACATGCATTGATGAACAGTGATCGAATCAAAGAAAAGCAGGGCTGGAAAGGACCTCAGGAGGTCATCTACCCCAACTCCTGCTCAAAGCAGGATCTTCCCTATCTAAACCCATCCTATACATATCTCTGATGTGTCCAATTGGTTAGGCAAAGATCTTTAGTGACCTTCAGCCAGGGAGAGCTGCAGAGTTTGTTCCAAGGTACCACTGTAGTTAAAAGCTACATCAATAAAGAAAGATGGGGTGGAAGCAAGTGCAGGTGAATAAACTCTGCAACTGGCAACTTTTACTCACATGAATGAAAACTGAAGGAGCTAAACCAACGGTTTTCAACTTTTTTTCATTTTGTGGACACCCCAAAATTTTTAAATGGAGACGTGGACCCCTTTGAATCGTAAGTGTGGGTATTCACATACTTTTGATTGACCATAGTCATCTTTCACGAACCCCTTAAACAGTCTGTGGACCCACAGGGGTCAGCAGTCCACAGGTTGAAAACCATTGATCTAGACCAGGGGTGGGCAATTATTTTGGCTGGAGGGCTGCTTAATGAGTTTTGGTGACCTGTAGCTCCACCCCTGGGTCACAATCTTGGAACTGGAAGTCCCACCCCTAAGCTGTGCAGGTGCTGCTGCCCATCAGCAGGCGGTTCCAGCCAGAGCTGCATGTGGCAGCAAGGAGTGCAACCAGGCTGGCCCACCTCTATTGTATGGGGCTCCCTGCGGCACATATGCAGCTCAGGGCACTCGCACGCCACCAAAGGAAGCCCCACACGATGGAGCCAGCATACAATAGTAGAATGTAGGTTGTTCAGTAACAGAAATGTATTATCTGCAATGATTTTATACAGAAAAACTAGTATGTAAAGAGAGCCAGTGGATGAGGATGAGGAGTGGGGAAGAATACCAAGAAGAATACCAAGAAAAGCCAGAAGTCCAATTGTATACTGAACACTGATGAAGAAAAGGAGAGAATCTAGTTTACAAAGAGGTGTACGAAGGCTGATAACCATTGGTAGGAAGAGCTAAGGAGTTTTTTGCTTATTAAAAGCAGAATGTATCGGCTTGTCTCTCTGTCACCTCCAATGCAGTGTGGTCTGAAGTTTTACCAAGAGATTTATAAGACATGTTACAGTTAGTTATCCTCTAGCAAAAATTTCCTAGTTCGCCACATACCAAATGCCAGCTTTTGAACAAGTGACAGTAACTGTGCAATGCAACTATGAGGAAATGGCATGCAGAGCTATAAGCAAATCCTTTATGCCATTCACTTTCTGTTCAGTACAGTAATAAAGTACTCACGTACGTGTACAGGTCGGCTCCACTCCTGACCAGCCTAAGTTGTACTGGCACACTCTAGCAGGGCTTCCTTGCAAGTCATAGCCACCAACGCAGAAAAACTCACAGGTAGCACCATAGTTATTTCCATCACCTGAACATTTTAAGTAGCCATTTTCTGGGGCATTCAGTTTAACACAGCGCCTGACTTCGAATAGGAAAAAGGAACAACAATAATTGTTTCTCCAGTGCAGCCTTACTCATAAAATTATACTGCAAGAATATAAAAGTGGTATTCTGGCTTGTTCTTTATTCCTAGCTTTCAGACAATCAAGCACTTCCTTTCCATTAACTAATTAATTCATCATATTCATACACACAAGCGAAAAAAAAAGGCATTAAGGAGATGAAGATTTGAAGCCCGGTATGTCAGAGACTCACAGCTTTCAGCTGCTACTCTGTCAGAGGGTAGCCTACCCAACAGATCTGAGGAAGTCTTATCAGCTGTGACTCAGTAGCTGATTTGAGAGGACTACAGAGTTTGGAGGATAGGGGAGGCCAGGACTAGGGAGGAAAGGAACAAGGAGAGCATGAACAGGGAGGAGGAACAGCATGGGGGAGCAAGGCTGATCAACACAGTGACTCTTAACTTGAACCAATGCTGCTTCCTCGGATAGCTACAGCTCAGTTCCCTGGGTCCCTAATCCAAATTGATTTGAGCATTTTCAAGCTACATGAAAGACTCAGGAAAAAGTTCACAGATGCACAACAAGACTGGTGTATATAACAAGACTTATTTACACCTGGCTGATTAAAAATACACATGTATTGGTTTGTTTACATAATTAGACATTTCTCTTACCTCTGACTTTAACCAGAAATTTGCAAGTGCCTTTATTCTCAGCTCTGTCATACACGGTGTAATGGATTTTGTGGTCACCTTCTGGAAAATGTGACCCTGATGACAAGCCTTTCAGAATAACACTAAAATGAGAAACAGAATAGTACAGATGTTTAGAAAGTAAGGGTCATGTCACACATTGCACTTAAGATGTGTTAACTGCACTTACAAGTCACACAGTCACATGTTCAAGTAGTAAAGCAAGTGCTAAGTGTGACTGTATTGTAGCAGTTACAACTTTTCCCTAGCAGAGCATCTCCAGATCACATTTAAGTAGCATGTGCTCAGCTGTTGTCAGACTGCTCCATGGAGATAACATGAGTTCAAGATACTGTTGTGGTGCCAGGGCTGGTTCAAGACTGCCAGCAACAGAGACCAGCTTGTCCCACAGATCCAGCAGTAGGAGCAGCACCCTCTCCTGGCCTGGCTCCCTATACCTCCTTTCACTAGCCACCAGAGACCCAGCTTACCCTGGCTTGCCATGCACAGGTACTTCCAGGCTGAACAGTGCTGGGGACAAGGTGGGGAAGGCACAGGCTCAAGGCATTCTCATAGGTGAATGTAAGAACTGTGCACCCAGACGTGTTATAGCACCTGGCACCAGCGTTCGCAACAGGGGGTTCTCTGCTGTCTCCAGCCTTGTTCAGAGTGGACTGAGATGTTAGTAAGCATTGCCATGTGCTGCTCAGAATATAGTCTCGCTTTCAGCAGGGCATGGTAATGCTGACAACATGCGCTAAGTGTCCCATGCAACAAGTGAGTTATCTACCTACTGGAAAAATCCCAGCAATCTTCAGATGAAAGGCTTTTCTGTGAGTGGGCAATGCCAGATTGCTAGCTATGCTGAGAATCGCAGAGCCAGAAAAAACAGCTACAAGGAGGATAGGCAGTGGAGCCCAATGCATGTAAGAGTTAAATTCACAGAAGCCTAGTTTGGTCTTAGCAAAATTACCCACTACTAACAGCAGATAAGTGAGGTGTTGAAATGGTCTCTTTGATTCCCGTCACTACAAGTTACCTATCAGCATCATTGTACTTGCTTACATTTCATGTAACAATTAAAAGAAGCTCATGCCAATTATATTTCATAGACATTAGGGCTGGAAGGGACCTCGGGAGATCATCGAGTCCAGCCCCAATTATAAATGGGGAACTCCAGACCAACTTTGCATACAGGATAGTCTACAATGTAGGACTTGGGCATAAACCAGGACTAGGTAGAGCTGTATTGTCTGGCATTCTCTGTATGGATGAAAAGGTAATGAGGAATCAGGATTATTTTATGATAGGAGAGTTGGGCATGCAGTTTCAGGCTTTAGCTCAGTTGCTCATTCCTGACAACAGCATATGTCAAGAGAATACTGAAGTCCCAAGGTAGAAATGCCAAAGTCAGGCTCAGTCTGAACCTGGGTCATGATGTTTCAATCTAATTTGAGGCGCTATTTTGTTTTAAGACATTTCCTCCCATCTCCTCTTGGACAGCAACAGAAGATACTATCTGAGGCTTGGAGGACTGGAAGCCTTGAGAGTGCACAAATACCCTTTAACCGTTTGCTGGGGAACGGTCTCACCTTGCTATAGGTAGTGTGTTTTGGTAATGAGCTTTTTAATGCTATGATTCTAGCTAAACCAAATGGCTCCAGGGTCTTGCATTGCACTCTAGTTTTAACATACCAGCAGAGAATAGTATGGCCAACCCTAGCTATTCAAAAACCATGAGACAGGCTACCAAGCAAGAAGTCATAAGACTGGCTTAAATAATGTATCATGATTTCCTTAGATTTGATAAGTCTGAGCAGTATTATTTATCCTATGGTTTAGGAGCCTATACCTCCCCAAGTTCATGACCTTGACATGGTGGAGAGGCTTGTAAACTATCCATGACCTCAAAAGTGATGCCCTCTGGGGTTTTGTACTCTTGGTAGGGCCACCAGTGGTGGCAAGGTTGAGTGTGAGGTTTCCAGACTAACAATGTTCCAAAAATAAAAATAAAAGTCCTCAACAGTGGAGCCTGCAGATAAAGAAACACTACTTCACATGGCTGCAAAGGGAGATGAAGGCTACAGTGGAATAGAAACCTGTGTTTGTTTAGGTTTTCCTTCCTATTGGATTAAGGTTTCTTTCTCATGAAGTACCTCATGCTTGCTAATGCTCAATGGTGTCCCCACATTGAAAGAAGACATATAGGTGTCTTCCTTCATAAACTTGCCTCACTATGGAAGCAGATAGATGAAAGACAAAATGCGAAATCAGTGACCAACATCACCAGACTCCATTCCTTCCTTCCAAAATGATTTGCCATGTTGGCAATTGAATATGTGCATCTCAGATCAGCCTCAGTTATCTCCAGACTCACCAATGACTTTCCTATTTACTGGAAGGCTATCATCCTTGTATTGAGGGACTGCCAACAATAAGCCTATAAGAATCATACATAGGAGCACAGAACTGGAAGAGATCTCCTGAATCATTAAGTCCAGTTCCCTGCATTTGCAGTCAGTTTTAGCTGAAGGAATCCTCCAAATCGTCACTTCAAACCCTCACAAGCAACTACCAGGAACAATATCCAAAGTGCTAAAAACACCCTCATGATTTCAAACTTTTTCTACAGCAATGAGAATTAGAAACATTCTTTTAAAAATAAAGAAACCCAAGATTTTCACACGTTTACTAGACTCTAGGATCTGGGTCTTTAAGAAAAAAACATCAGTATCATGGGACTGATAGTAAAATGATAGGAATTAGAAACTGAAATTCTGGAAACCTGCATGTTCTTTACAGAATGCCTCCATAGTTTCATTGCCACCTGACTGGATTGGGAACAGCTACTGGTGCTTTATAATCTTCACCATATTCAATTATTGCCACTAGATTCAGATATGAGGTCAAAAGTTCTTATTTTAGAATCAAAAGAGCTGCTTCAGTAGCTTTTAAAGCAGGGGTAGGCAATTATTTTGGGCAGAGGGCTGCTTACTGAGTTTTGGCTGCATGACAGGCAGCCCAGGGCAGATAAATATTAATTTTCTAAATTTTTAGGGGCCACATTTTGCCCAATACTGCTTTAAAGCAAACATTATGGGTTTTTTTGTCACCACAAACACTAAGTGTTTTATTTACATAATGAATTCTTCCATCTTGCACGTGTTTCTTTCCACAGTCTCTCTTTAGCACTTTCAAACATCTTCATCAAATAGTTTAAGTTGGGCACATCCTTCATATTTCAGTGAATAGAAAGTTGATTCTTTTTTTTAACTATTCAATTCCTGTAGCAGCTTTTTTGGGGGTAAGAGGACAGTTAACTGGCTCTCATTCTCATCAAAGAATTTTGGGTAGCCATCTTCATTTTGCCAATCTTGTATCATGCAAATTATAGGCAGCTAGTACTAATACACGTAGCAGTTTATCTCCCCTATTGGTTTTACGGGTTTTCGTGTTGTAATAGACAAGAGAATAGCACTGGGAGAAATATGAAAAATATAACTGTAAAACCACAAAAATGGGGAGTGAGCTTTAAGGCAACTGTAGTACCCAGTTCTTTTTTAAAACCACATCATTTTAGAAGTGGTGTACTAAAGAACTCCAGGTCCCAACATCAGATTATGTGAAAGTTTGAAGATGTATGTTAAATTCTCACTGGCACACTATTTGTCTTGTATTTTAACACAGCCACATAGTTATTCTCTGTTAATTTCCTCAGATAGTACTCTCTCCTTGCTTTTAGTATGTCTCAGAGGTACTGCACCACATGAAACTCTTGCTTACAGGAAAAAAGAAAGCTTCCCGAAAGCTCTTTTGGAAATCCCACAAGGTGTCACAGAAAAGGTGCTGACTGAAAAGCTGATATATATTTATCCCATCAGCCTTAAAACTGATGCAGCAGTCTGCTAGCTTTTTGTATGCCAACTCCTGGACAATTTACCTCCCTCTAAAGCGGAGGGTAAACCTGAATTTTATATAAATTGAAGGGCCACATAAGATTCAACAGCAAGTGAACACTCCTGCAGATTGTCACAAGGAAAAGGATACCATCCAAACTGGTCACCTAGAGTGATAGTCTATGTCTAGACCATTAGACCTAACGGCCATATAGATGACCAAATGGAAACAGATTCAAGGCTACCAAATGGTAACAGAATGTCACCCTTGGGACACTGAAGGGGGTCTAGGAAAAGACTAAACAAGTATCCTTAGAGTTTCACTTACTCTGTTAAAATACCATCAGCTGTGTCCCTTCCCTCTGGCGTGTCCCAGAACACTCGGGCTGTCAGCTTATTGGGCTCTGCTATTTTCTCTTTCACACTCGGACATTGGATTCTAGGAGGTTCTGTATCTGTTAACACACACACAGTTTAATTAAGCCCTTAGTCTATTCTCCATAAAGCTGTAATACAACTTCAGACCATCATGCCTGCAGTCCTCCTAATGTCTGAGCCAAGGTCATAAAAGATGCACTTAATGTTTTACATCTTGAATGTAGGAAGGAGTAGAAGGAAAAATGTAAGCTCTATCTAGTTAATCCTACTCACCTCCTAGACTGAGTAAATAGAAATGAAACGCACAGAGTTAGTATGGTAGTAGACTTTTGTATAAAATCACCTGCAACATTCAGAAAATACACAGTAGACTAAGCTTGGAAATGGGGTCAGGAACACTTGAGATACCATCCAAAGCTCTGACACTCACTACATGACTTCAGGGAAGTTACTGATCTCCTATGTCTGTTCAGTCCTCTGTAAAACTGAAGTTGTACTTACCTACTTCCTGGCAGGTTGTTGACTGATTAGTTATAATCGATTATAACTAATGATGGAAGTAATTTGAAGCATAAAGCTCTCTGACTGCCAAGCATTATTATTAACAATAATGTGTTAACCCATTTTGGTTTTTATCTTGCAGTGGTGACAGGCAATAAACAGTTAAGGAACGAACACATTTTTATCTTACAATTAATCACTACTGCCCTACTAGCCCTAGTTATATTTGTTAGTATAAATGTTTTGCTCAGGAATATTATTTGTGCGGTTTATCTTGATACTCTATGGGCATGTCCACAAGTCGCCATGCTTTACCACTTCATTTTGGAAGTACTAAAGCATGGCACAGTATAGGTGGTTACTGTTCCATGTGTACGGCACATGGTTAGATTTCGCCGCTACATCCTCACAGCAGAGTGTTATAACCGAGGAGCACACTGCTATGGCAACATGTGTGATCGCTATGTCATCCTAGCACATCATAAGGCAACAGAGTGCATGGCTAAGTCACCATAGGGCGACATGTAGACATGCACTAGCAGAAATATAAAAGAATTGAATGTTTTTGAAAGGGCATTATGACTATTACTCAGCACTAGAAGAATACTGATGGGACATAAACAATGATTAAGGTTAAAGCTGACATACAACTGCACTGATTCATCCACTTCCATTAGCTATGGTTATCAAACCCAGTCAGTGTAATGCATCGTTCAAGTAAAATTGTAAGTGAATTAAACTGGTCAACACACTGATGTTGGCTACAAGATCCATCATTAAGACTCAGCTTAGACATTTTTAGCCAAAGTGAAGCTGAAACACAGACCATAAATATGATTTCTGGAGACATGTATCTGGTCTTGGCCTGCAGGTAAGAGTTATCTTTAAAAGCATTGTATAAGTTCAAAGAGCCTTTTGTTTGTCATATTTCAGACAGTGCATGGTCTGCCTCCATTGCCACGCCATTGGAAAAACTGGCATTGATTTCAATGATAACAGGGAAGGGCCTGTATTTGTAACAGATAATCAAAAATAAGATAGTTTTTCTATAAAATGACAGGATATTTTCTAGAAGAGCTATTTTTTATCTAGTTGGTGTTGTGCTTTGCTGAATCACTGTAGTTACTTCAAATGTACCATGGTGGTTTCGGAGCCTTGGTCCTCAATGCACTTTCTTTCCGTGTATTACAGTAAAAGCTTTGTTATTTGGCTTGAATGGGGTAAGGGGAGGTGCCGGTTATCTAAAAATTACAGTTATCTGAGAGTTATACCAGCTCCAGCCCACAGTGGCAGCCCACCCTACCCCGCACAGATCCCTTTCCCCTTCCCCCACCCCCTCCCCTGCAGACTTTCCTCCCTGGGGGGCTGGGCATGCGTGCATGCTCAGCGCCTCCCTCCCAAACATTTTTTTTTTCCCCTCTGCCTATGTGGATATCAACCATATCAGCTCCTGGCAGCTCCTATATCGGCAGTGTCACTAACAAATGTAAACAATAAAAATACCTGATGTGCATGACAGATAGACCCAGCAAAGTTTCTGGCTGCTAAAGTGAGGATTTGTGTTGGGGGATATGGGAAATTCCAGTTAATACAGTATTCCAGTTAGTAAAATGCCGGTTAACACAGCATTTACTGTATTTCTTTATTTTGGGAAGTACTAGGGTATGGGTTTAGCCTTTCCTTCCCAGCAAAGGACTCCTCAAAACCACAGTACTCAGTAACAAGATAGTTATCCTCCAGCAGGATGTATAAAATAGTCAGTAAAACAACAGCCAACAAGAATAATGAGTTCATGTTACAGCCCAGTAGGGAGAACAATTAACAGTGAATCATTTATTTAGAAAATTTAACTTTGCTGGCATTTGCCTATTATCTATCAAGTGACTCAAATTTTAAAAGAGAACTCTTTGCCGTGCTCAAGTGTCTGACAAAGGTTTTCTGTGAACCAACTTCAGCATACATATTGCTTGTAGTGTTTCATATCTCCTGTGAGAAAAACCTTTACTTAAGATACACAGTAGTAATATTTTTTCTTTACCGCAGCTTTATAAGCTAATTACAGATCTATCTACCTTTCAGTCACTCCTCTCAGAATCCACATTGGACTCTGGCTTTGCCCTAGTGCTAATCTTTCTTTTCTTCAGTTCTCTTCCTTGATTCTTTAAAAGTCTTAACCTTCTCTCTCATACTATTGCCTGACAGCCGCTCCTTCTTCATCACCTTATCATTTCCTTTATAGAGGAAATCTTTTCCATTTCCTTTTTCAAAATCTTTTCACAGTTCATTCTTCTGCTGTAGTCTCTAACCAGGCCCTTTTGCACTTTTGTACTTCTGCTCTAAGGAAATCCCCTTCCCCTTCACATTTCCTTCTCACTCCACTATTTTAACTCTATCCTGACACCACTGATGAAGTAGAAGCCACACTAAATTCATTCTTTGAACGATGACAATCCCCACTTTTTCTCCTTAAAAGCAACCTGTATTGAATTTCTTTTGGGGGAAATAACAGTTAAAACTCTTTCCGCTCATTTCTATGGCTTGCTAAACAGTTTCCTTTGTAGCTGTGAACTAACACTCTGGTATTAAAGGATCTATATAAATGACTAAAATTTAACATAAGGATGGGAGATGGGAGAGAAGGGTGTTTAGTGCACCCAATGTTTTAAGCATCTAATTGATTTATTAGAGTGGTTAAATATTGGAACAGGATATCTAGCAAAGTTGTTAGTCAGACAGACACTTGGCTGGGATGTTTTAGTCAGGGATGATCCTGCCCTGAGCAGGAGGCTGAATTAAATGACCTCATGAAGTTTCTTCCAGCCCTGCTTTCCTATGATCAGAAAGTAGATTCCATCAGTAAGTATACAGAACAAGATTTGCATGAACTAGCATTAATTAGCATTTCATTTCATTAAGCAACAAAAACAGGTTACTATGGGAACTGAATCACCAAGTACCCTTCAGGAAGTCCTTCTTGTTGAACCTGAAAACACTTTAAAAACATATTTTCTGTGCATAATTCAGGTGGACAGGTGCTATTTAATATTTACATGTCTCTGGATAACCATACCAAAACACTCAGAATTTGAACTGAGTGAAAGAATACAGTCACCTACTAAAGCAAGGATACTCAAAGAAAAGTATGCAATGCTGTGTTGAATCAAGCAGCTCCAGATTTACTCATATCCTAAGCATATCATTTGCATCATTACTGAGGCACAGTCTTCATCATCTGCATCTCTTTTCAGTCATTATCTATATCTCTGTTTATAAATGGATTATGAACTAGTTCATTTAAGCAATTAATAGGGCATTTTGAGAGTAAGGCAATCTATTAATGGATGCACTTCGATTGGATGGTCTATATCATATTAGGCAAGGGGGTTTGGGTTACAATGAAAAATTTGAAGCTGCTCACCTATGATTTTCCTTTCATACTTTCCTGAAGCTTGTCATATGAACTATGGTACTTCATTCCATATGTAGAAATGACCCTGTTGGTTGCCTAGCCCACATCAAAAAGTCAGTGGCAATCCACAGAATGAATGGGGCCTTTTGATCTTTCTGGAAAAAATGAAGAACAAGCTTTCCAACAGCCTGTGGGTTTCTCAAACTCCAGCAAATTTTTTGAGACAGGGGAGTGAGGAATGGTATTGAATACAGAAAGTGAAGGTGATGTGGGTATCTGAATGTAGCAGAGAAAGGTTTGGTGCCAAACAGCACTTGTTACTACTGATAGGTGATGCAATTCTAGATAACTGCTGGTAGTTAATTCAAACTAACCATCCGACAGAGAAAGCAAATTTAGGCAAAAATAATTAATTGTACCAAACTTTGAAACATCTGTTTTATAATCCATTATTAAATGCCAGTACAAATAATGATTCAGATCCAAGGCCAATTTCAGTCTTGCTCAACTGGAAGCTCTTAGTTAATTACTTTTTGAAATATTTCCCTAAAATGCAACAAAGGATGTAGCAGAATGACAAATACTATTTACCACAATATCTGCAATGCAGCTGGTTGACAAATGAATACATAATTTTCAGGATAAAGTTCAGACTTTTAAAGTGTTTGAATTTCTCATGGATTGGAAGGGATTAATTTGTCTACAATTTTTAAAAGGAAAACTTTTATTAAAAATAGTATTAAGTGTTTATTGAAAAATCTATTTTTTGTTTAAATAAAATGTTTCAAAGCTAAATTTATTAGGGGAAAAATAATAAAAATGCATATTTCAAATAGCAAAGCCCCTTTCTTTCAGAAAACTCAACTTATTGTAACCAGGGCAACTGAGTGGGCCAGCCCTAACCCCAGCCTTACCTTATCAGTCCTTACCTTCACTACCACTCACAGCGACCAACCACCAGTCCAGGATTGTCACCCTGCCCTAAGAATAACCAGGCCCAAACCTTGCTCTTAATCTAACTCCAAAACACCTAAAGACAGGTTCTTAATGTGTGTTTGGCTAAACTGAATTAGCTAGATTAAGTTAAAATAACTGCAAAGACAAGGTAATCTGGAGTCATAACTTGGTTTAGCAACCGAAGTAGCAGCAGGGTGATGTAGAGCTAGCATTTAATAAGCTTGGCTTGAGCTAATTCACTCTTAAGGTTAGCCTGGTGCCCTCTGCATGGAACTGTACTTTCAACATTATACTCACAGGCTAGGGACAGACATTACGCATAAACCAGTTTAAGTGATCAGAAGCTGGTTTAAGCCTGTAACAGAACAGGCATTCAGCGCACCAGTTTGAAAATGGCCAAAGCTAGTTTGAGATAAACCTGGTTACATGTAGTATCAGACTTAGCTTATTTGACTCAAACCGGTCCCAGACCCCTTGCTGGTTTAAGATAAATCAGACACCCCCAGCATCCCAGCAAGCTCTCTGGGCTGGACGAGGCTCTGTTCCACAGCAGAGCTGGCCCCTCCCCTCTGCTCGCTAGTCAGAGCAGGGGTGGGGCATGGCCAGACGCTGGCCTGCCATGGCCCCTCAGGCAAATTCTTCCCTCTGTCTCCTCCCCGCTGGCAAACCCTGTGGACCACACAGATTTGGCAGGCCCAGCCACACCTTTACAACTTTCCTGCAGCCAGGCAGAGACGGTGTTAATTCCTCCCTCTGTCCAGCTTGCTTGCAGCCTGGGAGGGCATTAATTCCACAGCGGTCCTGGGGCAGGGGAGAGAGGCAAACTAGTCCCCTGTGTGCAGATCCAAGACCTGCAGCACCAAACTGAGAAGTGGGAATTGTTGGCAAAGACCTGACTATCATCACACACATGTGCCTAAGCTTAGGCGAAGATTTTTGGTAGTTCCCAGCTGTATGCTTTGCAAATTGCTGTGTTCAATATATGCTTGCTTCCAAGAAAGGACTTTTTTCCCCATCCCCACTCATCAGTCTGGCAGCAGCTCCCTGCCCTCTCCTCTACCCCCAGGCTGGTGGCTGGCATCCTTTGTGTCCTGTTAGCCCTGGCTGGTGCCTGGCCATGACCTCTCCGCTTCAGCAGGGAGGCAAAAGAGACTTGGAGGGCATCTCTCTTTCCTCCCCATTGGCAGTTGCTGGCAGCCATGCTCTAGTACCCCTGGCTTCTGGCTTGAGCCACTGCAGGCTTGTGGCTGCATTTCCTGATTTAACAGAGAATGCCTGTCCAGTTATTAATCAGTTTAAGCTTCACAGGTTAGACTAACTTGCAAAGAATGAATCAATTCAGGCTTAGGCTTTTTGAATGTCTATGCCTAGCCAAAAGCTCCAAAGCATCGTCAACGTCCCCAGTATTCAGTGATGGTTGCTTTCATAGAATCATGGAGAAATAGGGCTGGAAGGGACCTCCAGAGGTCATGTAGACCAACCCCCAGCCTGAGGCAGGATCATCCCTGTCCAAACCATCCTATACAAATACATAATCTAACCTCTTAGTAAAACTACCTTAAATCCTGACACAACACACAACAGTGGAGCTCCAGAAACCAAAGGTGGAGCTAAACCTGACATTTTGCAAAAACGGTCCTAAATTGGGATTTTAATGATTTGTCCATAGCAAAGACAACATCTTATTAGCCAGAATATCGTATGACTACTTCCCTCCACATCTCCTGGCCTAGCTGGGTCAGTCTGGAGGAACCGGAGCTGGAGCAGAGGTGAGGGACAAAGCTAGAGCTGAGTTCCAGACTGGTACTTATATCCAAGCAAGGCTTTTTTCCTCCATGCTGATTGGAGGAAAATAACTCATCTTGGATTCAAATAAATAAAGTAAATTGTTAGTGGCCAATTCAAATGACTAAAGAACTGGACATCCTGGTCAATGGAAGTTATCAGGGACTTCCTAAGATCAATGGTAGTATCTGCAACACTGTGTTCGTGCCACCTGATGAAGTCCCACTGACATGAAAGAGTTATGTAACTAAGTCAGCATGAACTGGGTAGAGAATTCACTCTTGCTTAACCTAACTCTCAGCCAGAGAGATTCACCTTCATGTCTCCTGAAATAACTACAGAAGATGCTGGTAAAAAACACAAATAAGTATAAGCAACAGAACAGCTTCACATCTTCTGAGGCCAGAAGGTATTCATTATGCTCATCAATAACTTCTGGCAAAACATAGGCCAGAGAACTTTATCCACTGACATTATCTTAACCCTGGGTATAATGTCTAAGCCACAGCACACATTTTTTAAAAAGATAACAGCCTGAATTAAAGCTTCATATTAGGTAGAAACTACCACAACTCTAGATAAACTGTTTTGGTGCTTCTCCAAAAGATGTGTCTGTTTCCTCAGTGAGTACAGGATCTATGATTCCAAAACATTTAGAATCCCTTGGGATTAAACTTTAAAAGCTGGGCTCTAAGTAACCAAAATCTCATCTTACCTACACAGGAAGCTGGTCTGCCACTCCAAACTTTGTTGTCCATACAGGTCACTATTCGATCTCCTTTCAACTGATATCCTGGTGAGCAGTAATACTCACACCTGGAGCCAAAGTATGCCCCATCTAAGCACTTGAACCCTCCATTAGCTGGCATAGACAGTGTTGGACATCGTTTTTCTGGGGAAAAGAACAAATAAATGTATACAGATCTTTTTGTGATTAATTTTCAGAGGTGTGGAAGGCAGGCAAAAATACAGTACTGTAGCTGAACAAAATATGATTTTGATTTTTCAGTGCAAGTATGCTTTTCCATTTCTACTCTAGCCAGCCAAACTCCAAAGTTTATCATTCTACATTTGAGTTTACCTAATGAAATTAAGTTACAATTTTAAAAAAGTTTCCCATTACCAGCTTTTGACCAAATATTTTTTTCCTCAAGAGCTAAAGAAGGACTCATTGAATAACTGACATTCAAATTTTGCAAGATGATGACCATTTGACTAAAACTAACTAACTACAATACTACCAGATTTTCTAAAATGTGAGTTTTTGCAGTCTCTCAAACTTCAATAAATTAAAAGCCTGCCTATTTCAAGAAGTACTCCTATCTTCATCGACTCTCTGCTCTCAATATTGTGCTTTCTGTGCTTGTAGACAGTAAACTCCTCAGAAATCAACTATTTGTTCTGGCACAGCTCACCTACTGTACAATAAAAGTGCTATACACATTATGTGTGAAACAGATGGTGCCAAGTTAGTTGCGCTTTCATCTATGCACGTATATTTTTTTTAAATTCAAAATATGGACAAGAGCCAAATGATGAACAGAGTTCATGCTAACAGCAGCTCCTATCCTATCCTATCTCTGTCCCTGCATTTTATTCCATATTAAATATAAAAACAAATTAATTGACATCACAGAGAGAAAATTAGTTTATCATCCAGTAAAACTGAAAAGCATCCCAACTGCCTCCAAAATCAGCTACTCACGTTTACAAAAAACTTTCCCGGACCAGCGTTTATTTGACTGACAAATAAGCTCTGAAGGACCATGCAGTTCGTAGCCTTTCTGACAACGAATGTCGCATCTTGTTCCCAAGACATTCTTGTAATATCCTCCTTGAGGTGTTCTGCAGTTTGCATACCCATATTTCACCTTAATGGGAGAGCACCATGGTGTTTCTGGCACAGAAAACAGAAAACAGACAGGCATGGGGGACACGTTTTACAAAATACTGGGGCACTCAGGTCACAATCACAAGGCCATTTTGTTTCTGCAATGTTGTAGAGAAAGACAGTTTATAGGAAACAAAATAAACCACACACACAGATATAACTTTTTGGCATGACCCAGCCCCAACATGATGTTAGAACATTACAACGGCAGGCCTTTAAAGGTGGAGAGCACACATAACTTTTAAGTTAAAAGGGTATATTACCTTAGGGATCTATCATTCATGCCAGTAGAGTAAGCATGCCCCCATGTGGACAGGTTGATGATTAGCAGAGCATTTACTACTTAGTGTTTACGTAGCCTTTGGATACAGAAACTAATAATAGTAATTCATGTTAAATTGAGAGAAAATTCTCTCTATCTGCTGCATAATTTTATTTTTCTTCCTCTACTCTTAGTACTTTTGCTCTTCAAACTTGCTTCAGAACAGCCAGGTACTTGCATAGTGGGCACCACAGAAAAAGGTCTGGTTTTGGGTGAACTCGGTGAAGGTTCAGGTCACCTCACCTTTGTAAAAGGGTTTTACCTATATATTACATTTGGCTGCTTTGATAAAGAGAGAACACAAATGCCAGGCATGTGCATGTGTGTGTGCAGTTTTAATTAGGCCAAATTAATTCCCAGGTGCCATCTAAGACCAATCCAGAACTCAGTAACATGCCATCATTTCTATACATTTAAGATCACTTAGAAACATGGGGTGCTGACATACACAGGAGAATCTCCCCCCCCCCCCCAGCACTTTAGAGGAAGCACATCTGTTTGACCCAGCTCCCCAGTGTCTATGTAGTTTGCATGCTTCAGTGGGGCCTTTTGGTGCTTTTATCCAATAGTTGATTCAATCAGCTATTAGATAACACCACCAAAAAGCCCCGCTGAAGTACATGAGCTATACAGATGCTGGGAAAATCAAGTCAAACTGACATGATTCCTCTTCTGGGTGTGCACTGCCCTTGCTAAGGGGTTGTGCTGAGCTGAAAGTAAAGCGCTGGGGGTTTTTTCCACATTTGTAAGCACCCCTGCTAATTATCTCTAACCAGTTACAAAGAAAGGTTTCTGAACATGAATTAGTGCAATAGCGTCATTCTTACTAAATCCATCCATCTCAGTCTAGAGTTCGTAAAGAGGCATAAATTAGCCCCATTCATCCTGCACAGGCAGCAACTCAAAATCCCTAGGCACAACATGAGCACTAGACACAGAGTATGTAACTAGTGCCTACATTTTATGTATTAGAATATTCCAAGGTGTGTGTATGTTCATTTATGAATGTACACTATCTTGTATTAAACCTGACATCTGGCACAAGTACCTACACAGGGAAAATGGACTCAAGTTGCAAATTTCAGATGCAAATCTAAAACATCCCAAAATCTGAAGCATTTGGTTCTGGAGTTTGGTTTAAGCCTATCTTCCCTAATACTGATCCGTACACACACACTTCACCCACCACTGCAGCATGGTGCACTTCTGCCCAACATTTTATAGTAGTTGCAAAAGTAAAGAACAATACATTTAGGACCACAGGTGCAGAGATCCCCTCAGAAAGCCACAAAGCCAGGAAGATAAGGTAGTAGGCATGAACAGCCAAAGTAGATCGTACTGGAAGGAGTACATTATATGACCTAGCTTGATTCCAAATGGCCTCTTTCTAGCAGTGGTAATGAGGTCTGTACTTCAGAGTTTGTAGAATCCCTGTCTTCTACAGCATCTGCGCAAAGCTCCATCAATCCTTAGGCATTGTGTGACAGATCTTTTCTAATTTACAGTACTATTCTACCTTTTGCATAAGGGCTTCTCTCTCTGCTAAGCTTTTTATGATACAAGGGCATCTCAGCAACTTGTGTCCTAGGAGCCCTTCATTCACCATTGTACGCGTCTTTCCTCACAAGTAGAATTGATTCTACAAATATGTATGATGCATCCTATAGATTTATTTCATTTATTATATATAGGGTATTTTTATTCAGTGTATAATTCTTCTACAGAGAAATGGCAAGAGAGATTCACACCTCCCCAATGGAAATTTATTTCCACATGCATTCTTTGCTGTTGTTCTTGGGGCTACAGAAACAGCATCTGACAGCAAAGTGCAGAGAGAGGTTGATAATGGAGAAGTGTGCTAATGCCATGGCTTTAATTTATTTAATAAAGACGCTTTAAATTAAGATAAGTTTATTTCTGAAACAGTTTAACCTGGTATAGGATGACAGTTATTCTCTCTTCTCCCAACCAAAATATTAATCCAATTTGTTTGTTTGCCTGTTTGTTTACAAAAGCAGGCTGAGAAATACTGAAACAGCTTAAATGCCAATTTGCATCCATAAATTTGAAAGTGCTTTGCAAAGGTGCTGAATTATCATTATTTCCATTTGCAGCACTGAGAAAACTGAGGCAGAGAGGTTAAAAAGATAAATGCAGCACCATAGAACAGGTCTGAGGCTGAGCTGAATACAGTTAACTCCTTACAACCCACCGGACTTATTCAGTGATTCAAAGAGCCTCTTGCCCAAATACATTGCATAAGCCTCTCTCTTTTCTATACACCTTTCCTTTATTAATCCGAGGTTTCAGTGTTTTGGCATTAAAAACTCCAAAACTGATTTCCATGTATCCAAATATCAAATTTATAGTTTATAGTTTCATAGTTTCTAGGGTCAGAGGGGACCTAAGTAGATCATCTAGTCCGACCCCCTGCCATGGCAGGAAAGAGTACTGGGGTCAAATCACCCCAGCAAGGTGTACATCTAGCCTCCTCTTAAAGACCCCCAGAGTAGGAGCCAGCACCACTTCTCTTGGAAATTAGTTCCAAATCCTAGCCGCCCTGACTGTGAAGTAGCGCCTCCTGATATCTAGCCTAAATCTACCCTCTGCCAGCTTGTGACCGTTATTCCTGGTCACTCCTGGCA
>NW_017728906.1:49314924-49325859 GCF_001723895.1 Crocodylus porosus | reverse complement strand
ATGAACCCGTGTTGGTTGCCCCTAAGCATGATCTCCCCTGCTGGCCCCTCGTGGATATGCGCCAGAATAATTTTCTCAAAAAGCTTGCCCAGGATCGAGGTAAGACTAACTGGCCTATAGTTTCCCGGGTCCTCCTCCTTCCCCTTTTTGAAGATGGGAACCACATTGGCCCTCTTCCAGTCCTCCGGCACCACACCAGAGCACCACGAGTGCTCGTAAAGCTGTGCCAGGGGTCCTGCAATGACCTCAGCCAATTCCCTCAGTACTCTACGGTGGAGATTGTCCAGACCAGCTGATTTGAATACATCCAGTCCCTCCAGAAGTTCCCTCACTAACCTTTCGCCTAGGTGTGCCTCCCCTGGGGCCTGAGAGGGGCTCAGCGGGGGGATGACTGTTTCGGTCCCTGCTTAGGAAAATGGAGGCAAAGAAATCGTTAAATATGTTGACTTTGTCGTCTGGTGTGATGTCCAAATTTCCTAACGTGTCCTGCAGGGGCCCCACATTACCCGGAACCCTTTTTTGCCTCCTATGTCTTTAAAAAAGGACTTCCTATTGTCCTTAATCCAGGAAGCTAGTCCCAGTTCCATCTCCGCCTTGGCCTTCCTGACCGCTCCCCTGCATCCCCGAGCAACTGAGGTATAGTCCTCCCTGGTGATGGCCCCTCCCTTCCATGGGATGTACGTCTCCCTTTTAGCTAGGAGACATTCCCAGATGCTTTTGGTGAGCCATGGGGGCCTTTGCACCCTCCTGCTCCCTTTGATCTGTGTTGGGATTACCTCCCTTTGGGCTTGGAGGATCGTCTCCTTAAGGAGAGACCACTCTCCTTGGACACCCAGCTCCCCTCCCCTCCCCTCCAGGACCTCAGTGCTTCCCCGACTATTCTCCTTAGCTCACTGAAGTCCGCTCTCCTGAAATCTAGGGCTGCTGCTTTGCTGTAGGCCTTTGCCACCTTGCACTGGATGGCGAATTCCAGCAGGTGATGATCACTGTCACCCAGGTGGTCGAGCACCCGCAGCCCCCTCACCAGGTCGTCACCCATGGCCAGCACTAGGTCCAACAAGGCGTCTCCCCTGGTGAGGCTGTTCTCCTCCTGGGTTAGATGGAGGTCCTGCATTCTGGCTAAGAACCTACGCGAGCAGTCAGACCTGGCTGACGCTCTTCCCAGCAGATGTCCAGGAAGTTCAGGTCACCCATGACTACCACATCCTTAGACTTCACTACCTCTGTGAGCTGACCTAAGAATTCCTGGTCGAGCTCTTCCCCTTGGTTAGACAAATAAGAAAAGAACAAACTTTCAGAATGCCTCCACATGGCCTAAGCTACTTTGCTAAAGGGACTGTATCACTGGACCATGGCTCAAATTTACCAGTGCTCAATGTTATCCAAATTAAACTGAGGCATGCAGGTACTGAGACCCCGAGAGAGGTAGCACAACGATAAATATAAAAGACTTTGGCACCCCATACCACCGGCACAGAAGCAAAAGAGCAATCTGATCTCCATGCACTATCACCAATGAAGACCCCTTATCTCAGCTTTCCTTCCATTTTTTTGCAGGTCAGCACAGACCCTGGACAAAGCAAAGTATTCTCTGTGTTCCCTCCTTCATCCCTCAAACAGCAGTGACTAGGGGCCAATGCAAGGACTCAGAGGGCAAGTCATTATGCTAATGTTCTGCCACTTTCCCAGTCCCAATCTGGAAAGATGCAAAAGCCTCACAAACTACCATCCAGCCCATGGGGTTCCTCATGGGCCCAGAAACTTGGCAGTGAGAGAGCAATGGCAGCATTAATTGCTGTGGTTCTGGGAGTCATTGCCCCCATCTGTCATAATTGTAATTGTGGTTCTCAGCAGCTCTGCTGCTGCTCTGCACCTGGAGTAGCAGCCTCGGCTGGATTAACCCTCTAGTGGGCCCCAGGCAAACAAACTTGTGGGCCCTGGGCTGGTTGAAACCGGTTCCCTACCCTGGCGCTGCTGCATGTGTGGAGCAGGGCTCAGAACCGCTGCTAGGAAGCAGCTGCTGTGGTGGTGAGGCTGGCAGAGGGGAGGGGAAGGAAAGGTGGATGGGGCCATTCATGCGGCTGCTGCAGAGGGAAGGACCAGGACCCTCTGCAGCTCAGGGCCATAGGCATGTGTTTAGTTTGCCTGTGTGTTAATCCAGCCCTGGTATTAGCCCCTCATTACAAATGGGCAAGGTTTAACCCTAACTAGGAGCTAAATGGCCTGGTATACGAGTCCATCAATATACTTCTGGGCTGTCATACTGTGCAACAGATTTATGAGATGATTAGAATCAGAGCACATTTGTGGCTTCACCACTTGTGAATTAGGAACCTTATTTTGGCAAGTGGAGGGAAATGTATCTGATTTCTTTCTCTGGGATTAATTTTTCCCTACATAAATCTATTTAGCTGGCTTTGAAAATAAATGTATTGAATGAGAATGTCAATAGAAAGTGATTGAATATACCTGAGGAATACACCTTTTAGAAAAAAATTGGTATATTCATGCAAATTCACAGGTGTAGAGATGAAATAAGGTAAAAGAGGGAACTTGCATTAAAAAAAAGGAGAGAATTGCAAAATATTATATATAATTAGCAAACTGCACATGGTAAAAATAGAAAAAAACAAACTTTTCAGTCCTCCCAGACTTTTCCGTAGCTCCACCTCATGCTTCTGGTGCACAGTGGCATGCAGCAACCATCTGAGGCCTGACTGCCCAGTGTACAGGGGATGGCTATAACCTGTGAGCTCTGTGAATATGGTTCTCCACATTGGACATAACAGAACTAAACTGAGCTCAACTTAGAAGGGGTTTATGCTGAGGATGAGGAAGGGTTTAGCCTCATGGCACTTGACCTATCCAGTCCTACAGGCTGGACGAGTGGTATGGGGCTAATCCAGAAGTTGGATCCTGCATTCAGGGTCAGTCTGTGGGCCTGATCCAGCATGGGGTAAGCACATAGGGTGTTTCTGCAGGTGTGATAGGGTGCAATAAATCTGGTCCCAGAGTGACTCCACCTATGGCCCAAACATGCCAGTGTGATGCACCATGTCATCTAGGCCACAGGGCTCCTCACAGGTCCATAAATTTGGCAGTGAAGGAGCAGCAGCAGCGTTAATTGCTGCGGCTCTGAGTCATTGCTCCTATCTCCCATTGCTCCCCTGCTGGTGAAATTCCAGACCCAAAAAGAGCCTCACAGGCTGCATAACATATCCACAGGCCAGATTTGGCTTATTGGCTGTTAGTTGAGCACACAGATTTAGCTCAAAGTTACTACAAATATACTACCACTTGAGAGGCACTGTAGCCCAGTAGACTAGTGGGAACCAGGCAATCCAGGTTTTATTCCCAGCTCTGCCACTCTTAGCAAATTGCTTAGATCTATTTATGTCTCAGTTTTCCCACCTAAAACATGACAATTAGTGAAATTAAACATTACGTATAAATGTGCTTTCAGATCTATGGATAAAAAGCATTACACAAGAGTTGAGTGTTGCTATTATTTTTACAATTTAGACAATTTGAAAAAATAATGAAAAAGGCAACTGTGGTCAGTTGACAGTGGTACTGACCAAAGTGCCTGGCAGTCCTCTACAAACACAGGTTTTAGGCTGTTTCCTATAAGAGCAGCATGAAAAAATGATGCTCCACAGCAGGGCTCACTGTTGGATTAGGCAGTTGAACAGAGGGTTGATCAGAGAGAGAAGGAATCCTTAGTTGTGTTCTGGGAAAATAAAGCAGCAGGGATTTTTCCTTGGTGGGCTAAGCTAGTTGAAAAACTTCCAAATAATCATGAAAGGTTTGGCATGTGGCCCTTAGCAAGCAAGCAAGCACCCTTGTGAGCTGAAAAGTTACAGAGTATATACAGCTTTGAATGTGTACATACACTCCAACCATGTTATGCATGTACTAGTGTAGATGCATGCATAACAGCGAGCATATTTATTAATCCAAAAATCTTTGCAACACAAGATAGGCAGTAACCAAACCTTTAGATATGAATAACCTCGTATTTAGGGTAAGTTTTGATTTGAATCTGGCAACTCAAGTCCATCCCTTTTTTTTGTGAGCAAACTTGTGAACTCAAGTAAATGTAAGCATGCCAATGCAGTACAGGTCTTCTCAGCTTCATACCTAAGATTTTTGGATTGGAGTTGTCTAAACTCTTACAGCTGGCAGCACAGCTTAAAAATTCAATGCACTTATTAACAGCTGGGTGAATAACCCACTGTGTTTCACTTACCACAGATAAATCTCTGCTGCCATTAAAAGAATTTGTTCTGGATCACTTTACAAAAGAAATTTCTTAGAGTCCACATTTTGACCACTTATCTGCAGGAATCTTCACACTGGAGTACAAATTTGTGAGGGGTGCTTATAAATAATTTATAAAGCATAATACATTCTTAGTATTTTGTGCCTTCTTTTTTGCTGCTCATAAATAACTTTTTAAAAAAAAATCTGTTTTATTCCCTGAATGGTATCAATGTTACACAAAGTTATAGAAATATTTTTGGTTGCCTGAATATCTTACCTGTTCAGGGACTAGTTTGCTAAGAAAACCATAGCAGCCAACTAAATTGACAATAAAAATAATTTGCCAGCTACAGTAGAACCATATTTTATGAAATGAGATACAACTCATGTGGTTTACCAATGGTGAAAAAATATTTTCTATCCAATTCTATGGCCAATAAACTTGTTTGGAATCAGAAAGAAAATCTGAATGTTATTTCTTAACTTGCTAAATTTCATTATTTAATTACTGGGGCTGCATCATTTGCTTAATGATTTGCATGTTCATTAGTTAACACACTTTACTCTTTATTTCAGGTTGCTATGTGAACCTAAAATGAGGATTAGTTTAGGAAAAGCTTATGGAAAAAAAATCAAGCTTTCTTTCAAGTGCTGCCATACATTCACATCAACAAGTCCAGATTCTGGACATGGTTACTGTTGATGGTTTGACTGTGATGTATGAATGAGAAAAAAGAGAAGCTTGTTTTTCATTCTCATAAGCTAGCAGCTTGACCTTTCAAAGGTGAAGAAGGCAATAAAACAGAAACTTACTCAGGTAAGCAAACGATGGTGAACAGTGCTTGGTTTATTTTCCATTGTTAGAAAAATAAAAATAAAAAGCTTATCTTGATAGAAAAAGTTTGAACACAAACACGGAGCTGGATCACTTTAAGACAGGATGGAAAGAGAGAAGCTCTCCCAGCAATCAGCTGATCCTCATTAGCACATAAGCAAAGCATTCACCTTTATATCTATTGTGTGCATACACATCTTCATCATCTTCTAGGGGTGAGTATCCCGATCCTACAATACAAAACAAAAAAAAATGCAGCAAGAAAGGAAATATAATTAAAAACAAAAGAAGAAGAAAAGGTTTTGCAAAGACGTGCAAGTGAAATTAGGATGCAACAATCTAAGCAATACTGATAGCATAAGCCACCCAGATGCTTAGATATATAGTGGAACCAGTTTAAAGTGAACTGAAATAGGGTGAAATGGTTTACATTAAGTTGAATGAAAATCTCCAAATTACTGTTGTGCACCAGAGACCACACAATACAATTTTTCCTCTTCTTAGGAACTCCCACCTGTAACAAAGATGTTCTCAGAGAGATGGGAAGGAAGGATTTCACTGTAAGATGGTTCCAGAGCACCAGAGGCTATTAACAGCCAACATGCCAACCAGCTGCAGGAAAATTGCCAACCAGCCAGCCGCAGTAAAATGTGTGCAACTCAAAAACAACTGTGGTTAACAGCACAATGCACAGAAGTAAAACATCAGATACATTATCTGCAAACATAGTTCCAACCATAAAAGGACTGATTTGTATTAAGTCTTCCTTGATCATTCAAGCAAAGGAAAATGATATGTTGGTGTGCTGCTTTCTGTCAAAAATTCTGGATAAACGTTGAGAGCTACAAATCCTGAATAGTTTACTAAACTGCAGTCACACTGGCTGGTATTTAATAGTGCTGTAAAATACACCTGAACCATAGATGTTTTAGAGACGTTTTAGACCTCAGAGAGGGAAGGCAAATCATAGCTTGCAAGCCTCATATGTTTCTGGGGCAGTTTAAATACAGTTCCTGAAGAAAGAGTCATAATTAAATAAAAGCTTTTCTTTCTGCTTATTTATGGTTTTCAATATTTTCTTTTCTTCAGTTCTTCTTTGTTATTTATTCTAACTTATTTAATGGCAAATTGTTATCTGAGCTGGGGCACTGCACACACTGATCCTTGGGCATTTGCTTGTCACAAAGTTTTAAGTTATGCTGCCCTTGGATATGTCAAGATTTTGGTTTGTGGCTAGCAGGGTTAGGAGAACCTTAGACTGATATGAGGAAAAACATATGCCCAACCTTGACAAGGTCAGATTTTTCTTGACAGCAGTATTTTAAACAAACTCCTCCTTCAGTAGCAGATCTGTATACATGTAAAAATAAATCCTGCCTTTTATACACTCTAGTATATAATGGATCAGACACTAAGGAGGTTATTTGGTTAATAGTAATCAGCAAATGTTTTTCATATTAAATACCAGAAATCACAACTATTAAAAGAGTCAAGAGGGGATCAAGCTCCAATGTCAAAGATTTTCAAAAGACAGACACCTAAAGTTAGACTGCTAAAAACACACTTAGGTGCCTAAATATATGGATCTGTTTCAAGTACAGAGCATTCAAGCATCTTGTACCTATGCCAAAATACAAAGCTTCCATTGTCCAAGCAAAATTAGAATATGGACAAAGAACTATTCAATTTGTCTTACACATGGGCTTATTACCAGGGATCCTGGTTTTCCCTGATAAAAAATTGCATATCCTCTGATAAAAAGTCACAAATTCTCTAATAAACCTCTCCAAATCCATGATTAAAATGAAAGCCCACACCCATAACCTCCCTGCTGGTGCCTGTCACTCCCCCTCATCACACCCTCCCCCAGCCCTGCTTGTGCCCCTCACTCCCCCCACCACAGCCCCCTGACCCTACTCATGCCCCTCGCTCCTGCTCCCACAGTCCTCCCAGCCCTGCTGGTGCCCCTTGTCTCCCACCTACAGCTCCTGCTTCCCATCCCTGCTGAAGGGCCACCCAGCTGCCAGGGCTACGGGGCCAGGGACCCAGGTACACAGGTCCTGCCCCTGTCAGGAGGCGGCAGCTCTTGCAGCTGAGCAAAGCTGGTTCGAGGCCTAGCACGAGACTCATGAAAATGAAACACCACCAATATTATATCTATGAAACAGCACTAATATATTCCATTGTAATCATGGAAAAATGTGGATTTTTGGTTATTTTTTTAATCAGAAAATTTAGGATTTTTTTTTCAATCAGAGAAAACTAGGATCCTTGTTAACCAGATTCCCCACATTCGCTAGGTACAGACATTCAGAAAGCTCAAGGCAGAATTGAACTAGGCTATGCAGTTTTCTGTAAGCAGTGTAATTCAGACTAGTAGTGAACAGAACACATATTCACCCTGGGGGGTACAAATCTTGAACCAGGTGCCGCCATTTTTAAATCAGTCCATGTGTGCCAAACTTCTGTTAGACCAGTTTTGTGTGCTGAGTTTCTGTTCTGTTACAGGTATACTGTATACCAGTTTCCAATCACTTATACCAGTCAAAGTGTAATGTCTATACCTGGCCATCATATCTGTTCAGTGCTTGAGATATTAAACAAATAAAGTTGCTACAGCAATAATAAAGATGAAAAAAGGAGGAAAAAGATACTACTTTAAAAAATAAGATGCTGCAATGACGTGGTTTATATTTTGGTAGTCTTGTAAAAACTGGCTACATATTTTGTCCCAGTTGAGTATAGGCAAAAGCCACAAATGAAAGCATTTAACAAGAAACTACTATAAACTACCATATACATGGAATCTGATGATCACATCTGCTGTAGGAAAAAATGACTCTCTTATTCATAAAATAATCAGCTCTTATACTTCATCGAGATAGTGTCCTATTTCCATGTATTTTATTAAGGAATTAAGTTTAATTTGAAATACATGCAGGCCAACAGAAATTTATTGGTAAACCATGCCATTAGCAGCCCAGTTGTCTGCACTTAGTAAAGAAAAAACATAGTTACATTTGCAAAACATCTAAAGAAGAGCTAAAATAATAAACTAGCTTGATATTTTGATGCAGTAAAAGAACTCAATACAAGCAAAGAATGCGAAAATATGGGATATTGACAAAACAATTCCATCTTGTTGTGTTATCTTAAGCAAATAAAGCTGTTAAAAACTATAATATTTACCTGTGGAGGTAAATGTATCCTCAGGTGTATTTTATTTTGATTTCAATTTGTGAAATAGACCTTCTATTGTGTAGACTGATCAAATCCATTTAAGATGTTATCACTGTAGCCCCTCCCAGGTACCTGCACTTAGGTCCCAAATCAACACAGCATAATACTTCTAGTACAGCAAAGAATGTATGGATTTACTAAATTTTAAGGATGCATGTCAATGGGATTATGTGTGTACTTTAAATTAAACATCTGCTTAAGAGCTTTGCTCAAAAACAATGACCTTACATGCTTAAAAGCATCTGGTAAAGAGCTCCACTGGACAGCAACCTAATCACTTGATTAGTTGCATAGACTTCAAATGGAGCATTTAGACTTCAATGGCACTCACATGTTTACCGCTAAGAACATGCTTTGCTGGACTAGGGCTATACAGTAGGATCAAAGTTATGACTGCACTGAAAAACCTGTACGCAATGTGATAAAAAGGTTCACATTCACTAACAGCTCAAAACATACAACGTAGGCTTTTTATTTATAAACAAACTGCCACACCAAACTATTCAGGATGCAGTGAACACCACACTACTTGCATTACTTCTCCAGAATCATGTGATTATCCCATTTTACCCTTTACTTTTTATTTATTCAGTGAAGTATGCAATGACTTTAAGATATGTACATGTGAGAGAGGTAATGCCAAAATCATTTTGCAAATGCATTTAGAAAGAGGATAACTACCTAATAATCCATCTAGTTCTTTGCAGATAGAGGAGAAAGGTTGTTAGGATTCAAAAGAAATTTTAGGAGTACTTTTGTCTTTCCTCAGTTTATTCGGAAACTCACTTTCCCAGCTGCAAGATTTCCTTCTGGAAAGAAAACCACCAAACAAATACTAAGCTTCTTGCTTGAGACCTGGAGTTGAAACCCAGCATTACAGGCAGCAGTTCAGACAACAACAAACGAACCTTTCTGATAGGTAAGCAGCACAAGCCTGAAGTTTTTGAATATTATGAGGAACAAAGCGTTAATAAAAACCTTTTTATTGACCCAAAGCTCTCCAAATCAGAGGAGAGATCCCCAACTATCTTCATCCTAAAACATACAAGCAAACTTTCTACTACTTGAAACCTTTTTAATTTCCTAAAGGAACATTTTCTCATAGGAATTTTTCAGCTTGACTGACAAATTGCAAGATGTTTTTCAAAACAATTATTAAAAGATGAGTTAAGATTATATAAATTAAAAAAATAAAAAGTGTCAAGTGTTAGATACTAAACACAATGTTAGAGACAGCATGTGCACATGTAAGATCATGTAAGATATGTTAAACTCAGAAGACTGTTTACATGCAAAAAAGGGATTTGAAACAAGTAATTCTTTGTTTCATCACCTGATGTCACTCAGCATATCTACACATGCATTTATATCAGCTTAAATTTACTGTGCAGTAAACTACTGAGCAGTAACCAGGAATAGGCCAGCATCTACACAGGAAGATGTTAAACAGCATTAACACTGTGTGTGGACTGACTTGGGACTAAAGTTAGTCCCAAGTCAATCCACACATACAGTGTTACTGCGCAGTAAGGTGCCTACATGTGCGTTACTACTTAGTAACTAATTGGGCATAAATTTGATACCTGCATGATGTATGTGTAGATGTGAGCCTATACTGCGCAGTTATTTTGGTTACTGCACAATAAATGCTCATGTGTAGATGTGCCCACTGATCCTGTAAATGGTGTCATGTGTGTGGACACTTGTGGACACTTCTTCCTGGTCCCCTTCCATGCAGCTACTTGTAATTTTAAGCAATCTTTCAGAGACAGGGATTGTGTCCTTATACATACAGTATCAGCATCTAGCATATTGCATTGTGTTACGATTCAAAAACATCCAATTCATATCTATTTTCCCTGTGGATGTAGACAGGAACTTCTAACCACTGTAATATGTTATGTTAAATTAAGAGCCAAGAACTTTCAATATAGATTGTGTTAGGGGAATGATATTTTTTCTACCAATATTTCAGCCCAAAACTAAGGGTGCACTGATAGAGATTTTGGGGGCTGATACTGATAGCCGATTTTTATGGGCATATTGGCCAATACCAATCTGATTTCCAATACAGCTGTGTGCAGCTGGCAAGTCTGTTGTGGTGGAAGGGGAGGGGGGAGGGAAGGGCTGTGGGAGCAGATCAATGCCCCCTACGGTGAGGGAGGAAGTGGGGCAGGAGCTGATGCTGCCCAGGCAGGATGGAACCACAGATTGTTCAGTGAGTGGGGAGCGGGGTAGCTCCCACCACTGCGTGCACCCTGGGAGGGCATGGGGGGGCATGTGCCCATGGATCTTCACAGGGCAGGGACATGGGCAGGGTGCAGCTGGGGGCTGGAGCTGGGGCAGGGCCAGGCTCTTCTCGGTGGGGACTGGGCTCAGGACAGGCAGCAACAGTGCTGGGAGGAGGCTATTGGGGGACTGCAGCCACCACAAATTTGGCCATAGACCCCCCCCAAACCCCTCTCCCAGCACTGCCACTGTAGCCCCAGCTCTTCCTGGCATGTAGGTGGAGGTGGGGGGGCTGAGCTGGGGCTGCATGGAGTAGGCAGAAGCAGTGTTGAGGAGGGGGGATGGGGGGGCTATGGCAAAATTTGGGG
>NW_017728906.1:49299791-49314637 GCF_001723895.1 Crocodylus porosus | reverse complement strand
ACCCCTTCCCTCCCCACTCCCCTTTCACCACAACAGACTTACTAGCTGCACACAGCTCACCAAGCTGCCGGGCTATGCTCCTTTCTGCCTGAGTGCTGCACTGAGGCTGCACGTGCACACGGACTTTTATTGGCCAAATTATCCGCTGCATTGGGCCAATTTCTGATACAGCCAATTTTCTTTATATCGGTGCTGATCCAAAATCAGACAGATGCATCAGTGCACCTCTACCCCAAACAGAGTTATAAGCAAAGAAAAAATATAAAGGATTTATTCCCGGAGGCACTGTTCCTTTCACTGGCTTAGCACTAGAGAGACTGACAAATTTCAGGTCTAGTGTAATTTTACATCTAAATATTTTAATAAAAGCTTGGGTGTGTTACCCAATACTATTTTTACTATACAACCCAACAGTATTGCTCCAAGTCTTTCTCTTCCCCTCAATCTTTTGTTCAGGGATTGCCATTTTATGTGAGGATTACATGAAATTACAGTTTATATTGTAAAAGCGACAGCCAAGAACAATATGCCAGCTGCAGCTTTATAATCTATTGCAGTCTGAAGTTTTAAATATAGTACCAGTTTGATTAAATACAGTCTTTTGAAAGGATCTGTGCATTTCAATTTCTGAAAAGTTACTGGGAAAAATGAATAAAAAGCTGTTTTAAGGCCAGATTCTAATTTTAGATGCATGGCATACCACCCAGAGTAAACAAAACAGAACAACAAATATCGACTGCTAATAGCCTTGCATGTACACAGAAAGGGAACAAATTGTTTACCAGACCAGACTAAATGTTCATTTATTCTGGTGTCCTGAATCCAATATCCTCAACAGTTGTAAAATTTATAAAAAGGATTAAAAAAAAGGATGGATCAGGTTTTACTCATACATTTTAAATGCCTCCAGCAAGTCGCCTCTTTTTCACTGTTAAATTTCTAAGCCTCAGAGTAATTCAAACCACATTAAGTTAATGAATTAAGAATGTAGCCCGTTTTGTCTAAGACTATCAAACTTATCCTATTTTGACAGGGTTAGCTAAATTTTGAGATCCCCAAAGTCTGATAAGCACACACTATCAAGTAAGGAAAAGCACCCAAAATGGTTACCAGGGGCTTCTAAACATGTGCCCCAATCCCTGCTCCAATGCAGGCTAATTAGCATGTGTTGGAGAAGGCTCAGTTAACTGATTAGCATGCTAATTAGCAAGCGTCAGCAGATTCAGTATCACATGTATTCAGCCTCCCATGCTTCAAAATGGCAGCGAGGCACTAACTAAAGCTCATTGAATGAGCTGTAGTTGAAGGGCCCTGAGCCATTTTGAAGCTGAATACATCAGATGCAGCAGGCACTTTAATTAGAGTGGCTCCAGAGAGCTTCTTCAATTAACATGCTCTCCCACCCTCCAACCCAGCATACATGTAAAGACATCCATCGTTGCAGGCGATGTCTGTATCTATAACAAATGCAGATTTTCAAACATTTATACATGACTTCATCAGAAATAAAGGTTGAACTTTTTAAAGTTATAAATGTTTGGGCCAGAATTCTGCAAAACACATTCTTAGTTACCAAGAAGCTAAATGAAACTTAAAACATTTGCTTCAAGTTAAACATGTACAAACAATTTCCTAAATCAGGGTCTCCATTAGGCCAAAACATTTTGCAAAATATGCTGAAGGTAATACACAATATGGCTGCAGGGGAATGAGTGCCAGGGAACGAGTTAACTGCTTTTTTCACATCCAGAAATATCTTTGAGGCCACACAAATTATGGAAGACAGGTTAGAACAAGGATGGACGAAACATGGCCTGCAGGCTGGATCCAGCTCATGGAAGGGCTTTGTTCAGCCTGCAGCATGTCCTTTGGTCCTGCCTGGCCCAGGCATCACCACCCTCCCCTCTCCTCAGTAATGGCAGTGCAGATCAGCCACTGGCCAGCCCAGAGGTGGTGCTAACAGCACTGGAGATGCAGGGCAGCCCGGCACAGTGTGGGTTCCAGCCTCCAGTGCACCAGGAAGCACCGGCAGCAGTGAGGGGGTGAAGTCACTTTTCCCCTGTACCGAGCAGCAGTTTCTGCCTGGCTGCAGCAGCTGCTGCTAAGCCTGGGTGGGTGAGTCCAAAGCAGGCACAGGGTGCACTAGGTCAGGGCTGCATCGGCTCCTCACCAGTACTGCAGTGCTAGGGCCAGCAGTGGTGGCAGCCAGAAGGAGTTGCCGCCACCTGGGCAGCCTAGAAAGGCAGTTCCACTGTGGAGCTGCCCCAGCACCACTGCATCCCCAGGGGGATGTGTCATGGCCAGATGGTGTGAAGCGGGCACAGGACGCACTGGGGCTGCATGCTGTTGGCAGTGGTGGGAAGGCACCACAGGGTGCATGGGCTCTGGGCTGTTGCAGGGTGGGTGCTGACCATGGGCTCCGGGCTGTTGTGGGCCAGCTATAGACCGGCTCAGGGGGCATGCATGGACGGTTCCCATGCACACCCCACTACACCCTCCCCAACAAACCCCACAACCACACCCTCCATGCACACCCCCCCCCCCCCAAACAGTGCACCTACCCACACCCTTCCCCCCACACACACCTGTGTGCCTCTGGGGGGAGACCCCCTCACTGTTACACGCACACACCCCACCACACACATGTACCCACAAAAACACCCCCAGTCACCCTCCCGCTCCACATACCCACAGCCCTTCACAAACCCCATACCCAACCACACACATACCCACAAACCCCCCCATACCCACTGACTCACATCCACATACACCCCCACCCTCCCATAAATCCCATACCCCCCAGCCCTCCACACACATCATTATACAAGCGTAAGACCTAATTGTGAGCTATTATCACCTCTATATACACAGCACGGACATACAAATCAGGACAAAAATATATTTTTTAATAAAATTAAAATACATTATTGTGGATGCTTGATTTTTAGTATTTAATTTGGGATTTTTTTCTGGTTCAAGATAGCAAAAGGTTTACTTCCACGGGGCAAGGAGAGAAACTTCCAGTGGCAAAGGTCAGGGGTTAGGCGGTAGGACTTCCAGTCCCAAGATAGCAACCAGGGGGCAGGTTCATTGTCAAGGCCCAGGGCTACCCTTGCAGCCCTTGACAGCTCACCAAAACTCGCTAAGCAGCCCTCCAGCCAAAATAATTGCCCACTCCTGCATAAGAATGTGTGTGTAACTGTGGGAGTGATATTTGTTCAGGTTCATTCAACAGGTGAATGTGGGAAATGCAGGATGCAGTACAGGGGAAAAAAATGGGTTTTGTTTTAGAGAGTTTCTTGAACCCATGATATGCAACATAACCTGAACTGCATTTTAGATTGCGTACTCAGGTGGTATTAGATCAGAGAAAACCAAAGAAATCAATTCACATGACATTTTCTTACCAAAGTGTTGATTATATGCTTTCACTAATAGAGATTGCAGTTCTATCTCCATGGGGAAGAAAATAGCATATACCCATACTGATCAACCTCCAGACTTTACATTAACTCAGCAATATGAAAAGCCTAATCTCACCAGAGATTGCTCCAATTAACCAATGCCAGGTTTTACCCCGTAAGACCCAGAACAACAGTTTTGTGATTTCCTGCAGTCCATGTAGCTAGGGTGACTTAACACATTTTCAGCAATTGTTTCTATGCAGTCAGGTAGCCCAAATGCCCAGCTTTCAAAACCCTCCAGAGCTCTCTTGCCTTATGTAAATACACACCTGGAAAATGCAGAGATGTTTGCTCCTATGTGTACCCTGAAGCTATACACAGTTAATTGCCCTCTGTTGCTTGCAGATCTATGTGGTTCTTGTTATTGTTTTTGTTTTTCATGCACAGAAAGGAATTCCATCTGAGGGAAATCCTAGATGGTATGTAGGTTATTTTACTGTCAGGGTGTTCGTTAAGATGGACACACACAGTTCCACATCACAGGTTTTAATTTGCATTCCAGAGATATGTTTTGATGGATTTTTGAGGCAGAAAAGTACAATACCTTTCAAGCTAACATAATTACAGTGTGATTGAAATGCAGAGCAGAATACCACAGTTAATAACTTCAAAGGACTGGCAGATTTATGTTCTAGCACTTAATCACATGCTTAATGATAGAAGCCTCTTACCAGGTTTCCTAGGAATCGTAAATTAGAAAAAGTGGGAATTCAGAACTCAAGCTTTCTTGAAAAATGCTGAGCTGCCTCATTTGAAAGTGAGTGGGCTATGAAGAAATTGTGCAGCTGACATCTGAGAATGGAACTATTCTGTACTGGCTCCAAACTAAGTTTTAGATAACCATTGGTTCTCCAGTGGCTATGATAACCACTTGACAAGTTTTGCTGACACACATTTCAGTACTATCTCCTATTTGTTCGACAGAATATCCATGAAACTGGTTCAGATGTGTAACACAACAGAAGTTCAGTGCACATAAACTGTTTTCAAAATGGCTGAAACCAGTTTAAGATAAACCTGGATGGATGCAGTATCAGACTTAACTGTTAAATCAGTGCCAGATCCCCTCCAGATTTAAATTAATTCACAGCCCCCCAGCATCCCAGGACGCGTTGCACTTCCCTTGCAACCCCTCCCCTCCTTGCAGGGTGGGCAGACTAAGCTTGGCTCGAACTGTCTGCTCCAGCCAAGCAGAGAGGCGTAATTTAGCTCCCCTGGCTTCTGTCCTGGGCCACTGCAGGCATGAGCTGCATTTCCGGAATCAAAAGTGAGTATCTGTTCACTTGTTTATCAGTTCAATCTATGCAGCTTAGCCTAACCTACAAAGATTGAATCAATTTAGTCTCAGACTTTTTGACTGACTGTGCTTAGCCATGAAGTTCTGAACCTGCTTCAAAACTCTCAGTACAGCTTCCATACAAATACTACAGATACTTTTAAATAATATCTTCACTCCCTGATCAAAAGAGAAACAGCTTAATTAGTATTGCCCTAACTGCATTTTATATTTTCATTTAGTAAAAGACTATAGGTGGGTGTTCAAACTTCAGTGAGGGAAAGCCCAGGCAAAAAGATAGCTTGGCATTTAGTTTTGAATATGGTGAGGTGTATGGTCATTTTTACTTTGGAGAGATGAATGATGTGTGGGCTGCCTTGTGTCTAAAAATGTTGATGACCACTGGTCTAGATCTGGCCTTGTACCTTGTCCTACAGTCAAAGTTCTGGTGGACATGGAGACTGTGACAAGTTACAAATGTGAAAATAGGGACAGTCACTCAGGCACCTACAGCCTGTATATCATGAATGGCTCTGTATGTCAGTGTCCTTGGATTTTGACTCTTATATTCAACTGTGAACCAGTGTAACAGGTACAAGTGCAGAGGCAGTATCTTCATGATAACCTGTGTTACTAAGCAAATGGGCTGCTACATTTTTTATTAGTTTGTGCTTTTTCAGGGTGTGTGGTTTCATTGCTTGAAATGGAATATAGTGTTCACAACCCAAATATGATAGGTTAGCTCCCAGCCAAGTAGAATGGTATAATCTTCCAGTTAATCTGCAATGAAAGAAGAGGGTATTTGCAAACATGGCTAATTAGAAATCCAATACCACTGCAGAGAGTCAAAAAGTATTCCAGAGCTGTGGAATATTTTAACCAACAGAGGGATTTTGCTACACTAAAGAAGGTAAGACCTTTTAGTCGCCTCTCATACTGTGAACTCTCCATTTCCCTGACCAATATGCTTGCCTTTTTTAGCATCTGTTTTGGTATTAATCTGACTGCTTGAACATGGATGACTAGAATATATTAATTTACTATTATATTTTAGCAATTAGTGTTATAAAATCACATTAAGAGTGCTGTAGAATAAGTATAAAGGCACTCCCCTTTCCCCTGTAGGTACACTATGGGTGTGTGGGGGGGATGTCCTTGGAGTCCCCAGTGTGTGAGTACATGGAGCTGCATGTGGTGGCAGCCCAGCCTGGCCCCATAGCACACAGCTCCCTCACTCCCACCCAAGTCCTGGGGCACATGTGGTAGCAGGGTGCAAGGCCAGTCCCACCTGGGCCTTAGTGTTCACCTCCGAGTCCTTGGCCACATGTGGAGCAGTATGCTGGGCCAGCCCTGCCTGGCGCCAAAGTGCATGATTCCCTTTCCCCCTGTGGGCATGCCTGGCTGAATTTCCACTCTGGCAATGGGAAGGGCTGGAAACAGCCATGGTGGCCAGGCAAAAGTCTCCGCCAGGCAGAAGCTTCTCGTCTCTTGAGCCCCAAGTTGGGACTAGGGGACAAGTGGGTCAGGACACATTGGGGTGGGGGTTGGTTGCTTAGCAACCAGAGCTACCCCTCCTGCATGGAGGCACCAGCTTTCAGATGGGCAGAAAGGGCCAGGGCCCATGATAAGTCTTTTGGCTTACAGAGGGGCCCTGCAGGCTGGACAGAATTGCCTGGCAGGACAGATTCAGCCGACGGGCCATATTTTGCCTGCCCATTTTGTGGTATATTTCCTTCACCCTAAGAGTAAACTGTACAGCCCCTTCTATTATCCAGAAAGAGAAGAGGTCAGTATCACAGCTGTGGGGCCTGGGAAGTGCTGACAGCCATTAAGAAATTCCAAGTTATTAATATGAAAAGATTTAGATAATCTTGGCAAATGGAGCATTAGAAATGTTAGGAAGCATAACAGTACAACATGAAAAGCCATGCAAGTGAAGGAATTTCTAAAATTGATGTATGTAGGGTTTTTTTCCAATTATATTTGAAATGTGTTTTACTGTGTGCTTCTTCAAACAATGCATTTACGTTATGTTAAACATGCAAGGAGAAACAAGGGTATTAAATGAATGCTTTTTTATACTTTAAGAACCTAAAGAAACAGAAAATAAATAATTCCCTTCACCAAAAAGTACCTTGTTTTTCAATTAAATATGAGGAATTTCCTAATATGAAGAATTTCCTAATATTTGTCTTTTAAAGAGAAATTTTGTCTTTGGGAACTCTTTCAATCCCTTGCACTTTGAAATCAATGAGGAACCCCGATTCAGTTCATCAATAACTGTCCATCGAAACTATAATGTCATAGAATCAGAAAATTAGGGCTGGAAGGGACCTCAGGAGATCTAGTCCAACCCCCTGCTCAAAGCAGGACCAGCCCCAACTAGATCATCCCAGCCACGTCTTTGTCTAGCTGGGTCTTAAAAACCTCCAAGAATGGAGATTCCACCACCTCTCTGAGTAACCTGTTCCAGTGCCTCACTGCCCGCCTCCTGAGAGTTTTTCCTAACAGCTAACCTAAACTTTCCTTGCTGCAACTTGAGACCATTGCTTCTTGTTCTGTCATCTGCCACCGCTGGGACCAGTCCAGCTTCATCTTCTTTGGAACACTCCTTCAGGTAGTTGAAGGCTGCTATTAAATCCCCTCTCAGTCTTCTCTTCTGCAGATTAAATAAATCCAGTTCCCTCAGTCTCCCAGACATCATGTTCCCCAGTCCACAAATCATTTTTATTACCCTCTGCTGGACTTTTTTCACTTTGCCCACATACTTTCTGAGGGTAGGGGGCATGCAAAACTGGGCACAGTACTCCAGATGTGGCCTCATCAATGCTGAAGAGGGGGGGAAGAATCGCTTCCCTCAATCTGCTGGTAATGTAGCTTACTAATGTAGCTCAGCATACCATTAGCCTTCTTTGCAACAAGGGCACACTGTTGGCTCATATTTAGCTTACTGTCCACTGGAACCCCAGGTCCTTTTCTGGAGAACTGATGCACAGCCAGATGGTCCCTGTTCTGTACCAGTGCCTGGGATTGTTCCATCCTAGGTGCAGGACTTTGCACTTGTACTTGTTGAACCCTCATGAGATTTCTTCTGTTCCAATTCTCCAATCTGGCTAGGTCTCTCTGAATCCTGACCCTACCCTCCAGTGTATCCTACTACTCCCCCCAGTTTGGTGTTATCTGCAAACTTGCTGAGGGTGCCACTCCATCCCATCTTCCATATGACTGAATAAGATATTGAATAAAACCAGCCCCAGAACTGGCCCAAGGGGCCCTCCGCTTGATACTGGCTGCCAATTTGACATGTCTTTCAATGGAAAATGGATTTTCAACATAACTATTTTTGTGAAAATATCTATCTATAAATATAATAACCTTTTGTTAAAATCCAAACCACCAAAGCCAAGAAACGTTTTACTATGAAATGTCACAGGTGTCCTTTATAGGAGTTATAATTCAGCTTTTTCAGTTCCCCATTCTCTTCTACAAATCAACTCTACCTACTGCAGAACATCTTCTGTAACACATCCCACTGGAAAGTCTGTGGTACATAATGATCTTCTACTTTGGAAGCCTGAGGCCCCATCCACACATTGCACTAAGGCATGAACAACGTGTGCCCCTGGTGGCTGGGGGGGGCATGGCGGTGCTGGAGGCAGTGGGAGTGCAGTGGCGGTAAGAGGTGAGCTCCTGTGGATGCTACCAGCACTGTTGGCGAAGGAGGGGGTGACAAGTGCTGACCAGGGGTTGGCGACCACCCACACATGCTGCTGACAGTGTCAGCAGTGACCAGCGGGATCACTTACCACCCGCAGAGTCAGCAGCAAGGGGAGGAGGTGGCAAGTGGCGACTGCCCACAGGTGCCACTGACAGTGTCAGCAGCGCCTTTTCACTGGGGGTGCACTACCATGCTCAGGAGGTGCACGTGCACCCGCATGCACCCCCTACACATTACCAATGCATTAAGGTGCGATTAACCAGTTAATCACATTCATAGTTTCATAGTAGCTAGGGTCAGGAGGGACCCAAACAGATCATCTAGCCTGACCCCCTGCCACAGACAGGTATGAATGCTGGGTTCACAAGACCCCACACAGGTGATTATCCAATCTCCTCTTGAATTTGCCCAAGGTAGGGGCAAGGACCACTTCCCTGGGAAGTTGGTTCCAGATTTTGGCCACCCTAACTGTAAAATATTGCCTTCTGATCTCTAGCCTAAACCTATTCTCCATCAGCTTATTACCATTGTTCTTCATCACCCCAGGAGGTGCTGCGGAGAAAAGGGCTCTACCTATTTGCTGTTAATCTCCCCTGATGAGTTTGTAGGCAGCCACCAGGCCCCCCTCTCAGCCTCCTCTTGCTGAGGCTGAATAGGTTCGGGTCCCTCAGTCTCTCCTGAGGGACCTGAACCTGTTCACTGATATAGTGAGATGTGATACATGTGAGGCTGATACACTGAGATGATAGTTCATTGCTTTCTCAATCTACCACCAAGGAAGCAGCTTTAGATTATTTTATACTGTGCTAATAATCACTTGAAAACTTCCCTGAAGTAAGTGACGGTGAAGGTGGAGAATCATGACAATGATTTCCCCTTGGCAGATGTCACCTCTGGGGAGTAGCAAGTGGCCAGAAATTATACTAACAGAATAGGCTGGAAGTTGTTCTTAAAAAAAGATTGTTAGTCTTTATCTCAGCATTTATTAAAACAAATATGGGCCAAACAAGAGCATCCAATTTATTTGGAAGTGGCACATGGCCAACTCTGTTCTGAATTCATTAATTGTCATGGCATTAAGTGCTATTAACTGTCAAAGGAAAACACAGTTTTAGAAAAAGGCATGTACTATATGTCAGGGGGGAATGTCATTCTGAATGGCTTCCTCCCCACTTCTACATTTAAATGGAATGCATAGAATGAATGCTCAGGAGAAGTGGGCATTTCCCTCACTAACAGATGACAAAGTTTGCCCTCTAGCAGATGTCTAATTGTAGGCAGGTGGATAAATGCCAAAATCCCATATATACACATAGTACTGAATTTTGCAATGAGAAAACGAGAATTCGTAATGAAGGCTAATATTATAAAACCTGGCTGATAAACGCTGTAGTCTATAAAGAAGAGCAACAAAAGCATTTGTTTCAGTTTCTCATGACCTTTAAACACTCTTAGTGTGTTAAAGTGTGCATGGGGGTGGGGAAAAAATGTTTCCTTTGTTCAATTTGAGGGAGCCCATCAGAATTTGATTTTGGCTTAAAGAAAAGCTTCCCTAGACAATGCTGAAACAGAGGTAGCAGCTTTTTTTATGGTTGCAAATTGTCACAGTAATTCCCAATTGTAGGCAATAATCATTAATTACACAGAAAAAAATGTAACCAATTTGTTGAAATGTAAAGCAATATTAACTGTATATTCAAGAATAAAAATGTTATACAAGTCCAAACAAGTAGATATAATATGGTGTAATATGTATATTTAAGTAATACATTTCAACTACAGCTTTTACACAATATGACCAAGTCTGCACATGGCATGCTTTTAGGATTATGTACGCATGTATTGTTTATGCCAGAGCTACATATGCCAAAAAGGGAAAGGGTTTATTATTTACATAGCACTACAGCTGCATATGGCTTTGTAGAGACAGCAGACAATAAAAGCAGGTCTCTGCCCAGACATATTTATCATCTACCTTATGCTCAGCATAGAAAACAATAAGGTGCAAGGATATTTGAGAAGCTGATGTATATTTTAACTTTTGCCTGGAAGTTTAGGAGTACTCTTGGACATCCTTACTGATGCTAAGCTCTCACAAAGCAGTAGCCACAAACAGGACCTTATATCAACTCTGGTTGAATACAGGACTCCATGCTGTCCTAAGGAACATGACCTTGCCTCAGTTATTCACAACTCCATCACTTCTTGGTGGGACTACAACAATGCAGTATATCCAAGCACAAAGTCTGCAGCTCTCTGGAAACTCTAGCTACTACACAATGCTGCAGCCCATCATCGCAGCCACAGACAAGAACCTTATACCTGTCCCTTTGCTTGCTACATTGGCTCCCCATTCAATTTTGGATCCAACTTAAGGCCTTGGTCCTCATCTTCAAGGTGTTCCATAGCCTGGGGTCTGGGAGTAAAATGCACAAAGACCCAGCTGTATTCTGGTCTGTTTTCTTCCCCCATTCCCCATCTTCAACAGGGACTCACCACATCTCAAGACAGGATACCAAAATGGGGAGATCCATGTGCTGAGGTGATATATGGAACCCTCTTTCTTATGTAATTGATGGATCTTGCTCACATATTCAGGATTGAACTGACTGCAAGATATGGTGGCAGGAAGGGATTTTACCAAGTTGGCAGGCATCTTGGTGACTTTTTAGCTTCTTCTGTAAAATGAAATGCAGATGCCTGTACTTGAACTGCTAGGATCATATGTGCATCCTTCCTGTCTCAGAGTTTCCTGTTTTTCTGCTATCCTGGCCATTGGGGGTGCCCGTGTCTGCTGTTCTGTGTGGGCACATAACAGCTTAAGGAGTCAACATTGGGGTTAATTAGATGAAATTTATGGCCTGTAATATGCAGGGGGTCAAACTAGATGATCTTCATTACAAAGCCTGAGCTGGTGTTCTAGGCACCATGGTTTCAGTTGGTTTAGAGCCCAAAAGGGACCATTAGATCATGATCAGACAAACTCACCACCTCCATTCTTAGTGTGAGGTGCATTTCTTTAACCATGTCTGCTTTAAAATAAATACATACCATTATGTGCATTTAAAGAAATTTACCCATCCAAAATGCTGCACTAAGCTGCAAGAGCTATATTGCTTTCAGTTTAGGAGGCAACCCACATAGAACACTGAAGAGTGCTGAACCCACATAGAATGCTGAAGGGTACTGCTACCAGGCATGGCTTGTTTACTGTATAGGCATGGCTTTTGTTATACATATAAAAGTATCCATCACAATGAGTCTTGATTGGAACTGCCATATTACAGAAAAATAAAATTATTGAAGCTTGTGAGAGATGAGGGTGTTTCCTTGAAAGGTTCAGAGTTAGAATTCTTGGAAATACACCTCGTGTACATGAATTGTTTTGAATTAAAATATAGTAGGTTCTTTAATGTAATGTGTAATTTGTGGAAAGAGTCTGTTAAGGTAGCCAAAAGGAAGGTCACTGATAGATTTTTCTTTTTCTTCATCGTGTCTCCAATCCAACTTTTGTATATGGTCTGTTCCCAATATTTTGCATGGACCACTGCTTCTGGTGTTGCCAGATCTCATGGGGTGCACTGTGGTGCCACAGGGCATCATCTCAGGAGATGATCCATGGTTTGATTCCCCTGACAAACACTTTGATCAGTTGCATAGAGGCCCAAAGATTTCATGAGAAAGTTGCATCTTCCAAGACTCACTCTCAATCTGTTCAGATTCTGCTATGCATACCATTTGTAGTTGGGGCTGGATGCCAACTCCTCACTGGGAGTAATTCCTCACTGGCTCCATCCAACATCTTTGCTGTCCAGTTTCTCCCATTCTTATTGCAAGAGGGTAGTTCTGGCTAATTCTGGTGATGTGGCCAATGGTGCGGTAGAGGACATAACGCTATTTCTGGACGAGAGACAATGGTGCACTGCTTGATGTTTATGTAGCAGGTGGTGGTCCTCTGACTCTTGTACTTGCCAGTCAGTGTCACCTGCTACTTTCCTCCTGTTGTAAGTGAGCACTATGCCAAATAGCGAATATAAGTAGGAAACAGGTATAGACTTTAAGCGCCTGTTATAATTGTGCATATATCATTTAGGGTGGTGTCAATATGTTTACTGTGACTTGAACATCCCCAGGTAGTGCAGGCATATTCAGCCACAGAGAAACAAAGTGCTAAGGCAGTAGTGAGTAGGGCGAATGGATGGCTAGCAAGGAATTGCGAACACAAAAAGCTACCAACAATGGATGAAATTAGCAAAGGACACCTAGCTAAAAAAACAAGAAAACCTTCAGAATGGCAAGCTCTATTACACCAAGGCAGCCAACAGAAATTCAATAGTAAATAGCATTAGGTTCACAAATATGCTTTTCCCTTAAGAATTCATACATTATTAGATATTTTTAAAATATTAAAATTTATTTAGGCTGGGATTTTCAAAGTAGCTTAAGGAACTTGGGTACACAGTTCTCATAGGTTCCTTTGAAAATATTGGCTTTCAATATTAGACAGTCTTGCCACACTTCAAAACTACTACAGAAATCTCTCCAACATGGTCCCAGAACACAGAGGGAAAAGGATATGTTTACCACTTGGGACCCAATCTTGCCTTTAGGAACACCTGCAGCAACATGGAGTCAGGGTGATGACAGTAAGGCTCAAACTTGCGTGCCAAGGTCCTTCTGCCTAGTTCTCGCTGCATTTTTAAGAACCAAATAATCAGCCACTAAAACAGGGTATAAGCATACCATTCCCATGTATGGATTTAGGTTTTTCCATGTCATGAATGATGAGCCTTTTACTCACAAATATAACTGTAGACTGGGAGAATGATGCTATAATGAAATGTATACCCAGGATCCAGATTAATGCTTTTTTATACATATGGCTCATCACAAGGTTTTCCTACCCTCCACCCCTGCCAAATTCTCACCATCTAGTAAGATAAACTGCAAACATGCCACATATACCAAGAAGCAAGAAGAGCTAGTGGTGAGCTCAGGGTTCAAGGTCCTCTTAGGAAGAAAAATATGAACTTTAAAGGAGGAATTAAAAAGAGCAGAGAGATTAGATTTGATTCATGATGGCAAAAGGGCAGTATAAAAGGAAAAGCATCACCTAGGAAAAACAGAGGTGAATAATGCAGTTTAAAGTAAGAAACATGAAAGAAAAAGAGTGAGCAAAGACCTGCAAGCAGGATGTGAAGCACTGAAATGTAACATAACAATTGGGCATTTATCAGAATTAAAGTCATAGTAAATAATCTTGCCATTTATTAAGGCAACATTGATTAAACATGTGAGAGTTTAGAGAATTTTAATTTGTATCTGAAGTTCATTCTAGTTTGTCTTTTAGGCTTGGATACTCAACACACATTCGTTTACTTTTTGCATAGAGTTAGTTGGCAGGTAAACAGTTTAGGCCAAAAAATTTAGTGAAAAAGTATGTAGTTGAGGCCAAATTTTCCATCGAGGATTGTCTTGTTTAGCAATACTCCTTATAATTTTAAATATATACATATATATACTTATATACGTATATATATATATATATATACACATATATATGGTTTGCAGATGGAAACCACAGAACAGCAGGCAGAGTACTGCTCTTTGAATAAACAAACTTTATCATTCTATAAGCTTAGCTCCTTAATCTTCTGAGAACACTACAAGTACAGCCTTTCAATGTAAAATAGCAGACTTCAAAGCAAGACTTCAAACCTCCTAAAATGATTATTGCTTTGAATAAGCAACACTCCTTTATTATTTGCCTATTGGGAGGGTATCCCTTTATGTTTTCAAGGAGAGCAGCAGTTAGGAAGGAGGTTATTATAGTTCTAGTAAGTAAATGAAAAATGATGTGTTATTAAAAATTTCACAAGAACTGTGCACCTAATAAGGAGGTAGATTAAGGAATGTTAATTTTCTTTATTTTAATGCACGATTAATGACATTTCATAATTTTTAGTCTCAAGATGTTTAAGATAATCTCATTGTTTTGGAGGCTACCCATCGTTTTTTTTAAACAGGTGGTACTGACTTTACTCATGTAATCCATTAATACAGAAGAGCCTTGGTCCACTGTACCAGCAAGAAACTTCCAGAAATAAATCCTTTGCCCTTAGAAGAATACAGGCAACCCCCACTTAACATTGTTTCGCTTAGCGCTATTTCGCTATAATGCTCGTTTTAAATTGATACGTGATTTCACTTAGCGCTCAGAAAGTTTCATTATAATTGTTGTGGTTGCCATCTTGGGTCATTAAAAACAACTGCAGTCGCCATCTTGAGTTGTCAAATACTTTCAGTTTCGCCTAACTCATAGATTTCATAGACATTAGGGCTGGAAGGGACCTCGGGAGATCATCGAGTCCAGCCCCCTGCCCAAAGG
>NW_017728906.1:49294653-49299016 GCF_001723895.1 Crocodylus porosus | reverse complement strand
AACACAATGTTTTATTGATATATTTACTATTTTAAAGCAATTTGAAAGCCTACCTGTGCCTCAATCATTATAATAAAATAAATTCTAAATACCTATATATGTTAGCATTTGATTTTGGGTTTTTTGATAGAAAAATCAGAGCTCCCCCCACCCCCTTCACCCACAAGGATGCGGCTGTAGCTGTCGTTGTCCCTCCCCCCACTCAGCTGCCCTGATGTGCCAGTGCCCTGCCCCTCACTCCCCACACACAGCTCCCTGGTCCTGCCTCTCACTCTGCATGCACAACTCCCTACCCCCTCAGCCCTACTGGTGCCGCTCAATCCCAACTCGCTGCGCCCTGGCCCTGCCAGTGCCCCTCACTCTACAACCAACAGCCCCTGCCACCCCTGCAGGTGCCCTCACAACCTGCAGCACACTATCCCCTCTAACCCTGCCAGAGGGGTCCCCCAGCTGCCACGGCTACATGGCCAGAGACCTGGGTCTGCAGCCCCCTGTCCCCACCCAACAGCACCCGAGCCCCAGCTGCTGCCTGTGGGAGGCAGTGGCTGCTGTGGCCAGAGCGGAGTGTGGAGCCTGGCTCCCCCTCCCCCATAGGCGGCACAGCTGGAGCAGAGCCTGAGGCCCGACAGGTAGGAGCCAGCACAGCAGGACAGACTGCAGCAGGGAGACTTGGTGCTGCTGTCAGAGGCACCATGCCACTGTGGGAAGGTTCCCCCAACCACCCAGCAGCAGCAGGGGCACAACTCTGCACTGTCACCCCTGCTGCTGCTGGGCAAGCAGGGAGTGCCTTGCCATGGCAGTGCAAGGCTCCCAGCAGTGGCACCAAGCCTCCCCACCCTGCTCTGCCCTGCCTGTGGGGCTACAGAGGCTCCTGTGGGGAGGGCAGCAGGGCAGGCAGCCTGCATCTGCCCCAACCCTGTGTACAAAGCTGGGAGGCATGGTTCCCTCATGCCAGGAGTGAACACAGTGGCAGGGAACCAGCCCCCTGCCGCCCCTTGGATGAGCTGCCCATGGCTCCATCCCACTCCCAACTTGGGCCCTGCGGCCACTCATTCCTGCCCCCAGTCCCAAGCCCCATTTACTACCCCAGCTGGGCATCAACCCCAGCCCTACCCAAATCCCTCCCTCCCTCAGTGTCGGGGCCTCAATCACCACCACCACCCCTGTCAGCCTTACCTACCAGGAGCTGTGAGAGCTGCTCTCCATGCTGCCTGGCTGCAAGGTGGATTTGATTTATAACAAATCTATTTAAATCACTTGTCTGGAAGACTTGATTTAATCATTCTTCTCTATAAAAAGTGCATTTTTGTTGTTTGATATCCTTTATTAACTTTTTTGAAACTGAACTTTTAGAGAGAGGTAAGAGAGAGGTAAGAGCTTGACTCTGTTTACATAAACTTGCAGAGAGACAAGAGGGCGGATAGGTAGGTAATCAGGTTTGTCACCTCTCATCTCCATATACTGCTGTTAACAAGGATGTTATCTCTGGAGACACAAATCCACAGTTTGAGAACTGAAACTAAGCATCGCAGAGATACTTAATGGGATCTTCTAGACTGAGCACTGGGTCCCATTGGGTAGAATGGTTTTCTTTAATGTTTACTAGAGCTGTCAATTAATCCAAGTTAATGGGCACAATTAACACAAAAACAAATTAATGCTTCAATTTTTTTAACAAGTGTTAATTGCCCCAGGTTTGACCAGGGGTGGGCAAAATAGGCCCAGAAGTGGCGGGGCAGAAGCTGCTACTCAGTGCAGGGGAAAAGTGGCCCCTCCCCCTCACTGCTGCCAGGCCCTTCTCACTGCAGCCACCTGAAGCCCATGCCCAGGCTGCCCTGCAGCTCCTTTCCATCACTATCACCACCACCTCTGAGCTGCCCAGCAAGGCAACGGTGGCAGTGCAGTGCCACAGGGCAGCTCAAGCTAGAGCCCCAGGTGACCGCAGCAAAAAGGGCTCAGCAGCAGTGAGAAGGGCTGCTTTTCCCCTGCACTAAACAGCAGGTTCTGACTGATTGCTACTGCTGCTCAGTTTGGGCAGCTGAGTCTGGAGCAGGTGCAGGGTGGGCCGGGGTCGGGGCTGTGCGTGGAGGCGCCAGTTGATCTGTTCTGGCTGGCAAGAGTCCAGAGTGGGTACGGGGAGGGGTTGGTGGGGTGTGCTGTTGGTGGTGGTGGTGGGGAGAAGCCATAGGGCACATGGGATCTGGGCTGTTTGGGAGGGGAGGGGTGCTATTATTTAACTGTGCAAATCAAATTGCAATTAATTGTGACTATTTTTTTTTTTTAAATCTCACAATTAATTGCAATTAATTTTTTAAGCGTTTGTCAGCCCTAATCTATAAAGGAACCTCTGGGAACCCTGTACAAGTGGACTTCTAATATAGTCCATGGCCTATTGTGACCTATTCATAAATTTTTTCTAGAAAGTTTACATAAATATATTGGCTCAAATAGTATATAATTAGAAGTTATAACCCCTATTCCATGATGATATATTTGAGCTTTAATTTTTCTTAAATATAAACTATCTTTATCTTGTTGGTTTTTTTAAAGCATCTTAAGGTGATGAAATTAAAAAAATCTGATATAAATAAAAAATCCTATTATTTTATTTTTTTAGTCGTTGATATTTATCCACCCTACCTGGCTGCCATGTGCGTGTGTATGCACACATGCACATGGTGTCCCCTGCCTGATTGTCCTCCTCCTGCTCCTCCCAGCCCCTTGTATGCTGGAACTCTACCAGTCTGCAAGGGGAAACGCACCATTTTCTGTGCTTTCCCCCTTAAAAGGAGAAAATCCATGCTTTTCCATGCTGAATGGAAAACCCAGATCCCTGCTAATCAGAAGGGACAAAGGACAGTTTCAAAGCAACAAGATAGGGCCTCCAAGAGCACTCTTCAGAGAGTTCCACGGGTATAGCCCAACCACTGGAAGAGACAGGGAACAGGGTTGGGATGAAGGGAGAGGGATACACAGAGGGTTGGCAAGAGTCTCCATCTCCTAACATCACCTGCTTTAGTCTCTTCTTCTCTTCCTACACACATCCTCTGCCAACCCTCCCTCCTCCTTACCCTCCAACCCTCCTCCCTCACCAGCACTGCATACCTTCCTTCCATGTCTCCTTTGCAATTTCTATCTTCATCCTATTTTTTCACTTCCCTTCCTTCTCCCTGTGTTCCACAAAACATGGCCATCATTCTTTCAGGTCATTTGTGTTCAGAGAATGCTGTTCTTAAAAAAATGATGTATTACTTAAAGAAAGTTTGGCAAGTATAATCAATACCCAGTAACTTAAGTGGAAGATATTTTTGCATTCTGATTACAGCAGTTTGATGTTACTATTTAAAATAATTAAGATTTCAAGATTAAAGAGCCACATTGAGTGCAATGTCAAAACAAACACTTATTTAGTACAGGATGCACAAAATGTTCATCCTACAGAGAGCTCTGAGAGGCCCTAAAAAGATGAGGACAGCCAAAAGCAAACCAAAAACACTCTTACACTTTTTGGGTTCCTTTTTAAAGTACTAGTTAGCTTGTTTTTATAGGTTTTATCTCATCACTGGACCCTCTTTCATAATCTTCAGACGGGTATGCTGATATAACAATTTATCATGTTACCAAAAGATCTAAACGGGGTGAAAAGTCTCTTCATTAGGACAAAGATTCTGTACACTATTTTATTTCTTTCTGCACCGCCCTCCTGATAAAGACATCCAAGCCTGAAATATTTAGTCAGGAACATTTAGTTTTTGCTGTCACTGACAGACAAAATGCAGGTCTACCTGTAGATTTAATTGACCTGATGTGTACATTAAGGGAATGTATCAATCTCCCCAGAAAAACTTTAGGTGAGAGTATTAAGACCGTAACACCTTTTACAGGAAAATAAAGAGCTGTTCAAAGCACTATTAAAAGTTATTGTATGGAAAGTAAGCTGGAATTGAGATTCCTTTGGAGACCAAAAACCACAGAATCCTAGCACTGAGTAGTACCATGGGCACTTTAGAATTATGCAGAAAGGTACGTGGAGCTGTGGCATGTTAAAAGGATATTCAATGGCAATGAAAACAAGGGCAAGAATTCTAAGTGAGGATCACTGTTCCTTACAAGAGTGGGATGCAGGAGTGGCCATATTCATGTTAGAAATGGAATATTGTTAGAAATGGAGTATTGTTAGAAATGCACAGCTCGCATCTTGCACCAGATAAGAAAGAAACACTGCCAAGGACTTTTTTCCTTTCCCAGCCTTGCCACAGCTTTTCTTATGCTAAATTGCAGACTCTCCCCCAGCTTCTCCCTAGCCTCTCTCATACAGATTACAGAAGCTGGAATTCAACTGACTGTGTCCTTGAAAGGGGGG
>NW_017728906.1:49258635-49294642 GCF_001723895.1 Crocodylus porosus | reverse complement strand
GTTCCTGTTTCTGCACACGTGCCCAGGAGGGAGAAGATAAATACTGCCTGCAAAATTCCTTTGTTGATTCGAAGTAATCTAAGTTCTTGACTCTGCTCTGACCCTATTTGCAAATACACCTTTTGTGCCATCTAATGAGTGTGTGTCTGTGATCTTTGTGGCCTCCAGAGAAACGAACCACTTTATGCATCATTCATATCAGTTATTGTAGACTTCATAACTTCTCTGCAAATTTTATCCATATACTTAAGACAGCAAAAGATCTTCCCCAAAGTTCATAATTTTAATTTCTGCTTTGACTTTAAAAGTCTCCCATGGAAAAGGAAGAGCTCTGAAAGCCCTTTTTTGTAACTGCAAATCACTGACTGCAATTCTGTACCCAGTCAAGCAGAGAGAGTATTTTATAGACTTAGGGTCTCTGTGTGATGCAGGGAACTGTTAACTGTTTTCCAGGAACCATGAAAAGAGATGCTAAGTCAGTGGTTCTCAACCTTTTTAGACTCAAGGCACCCCTTAGAAAATGCCAGCTATTTTTCACTCTTTTAACTACAGAAAAACAACAGAGCAGTTTTTCTCCTGCAAAGAACTCAGAAAGACCACAACTATGGGTTTCTATTTGAAATCTCATGAATTGTGTTTGCAAACCTATCAGTGCTAACACTGTGTGGCATCCTGCATCACCCTTGAAAGGCTCTCATGGCACCCCAAGATGCCATGGTACCCTGATTGAGAATCACTGCCCTAAATCACTGACTGTATTCACATTTCTTGATTAAATGCTTGTGCTTCCTGTTTACAATGCTGAATGAGGACCTGCCCCTGCCTCATTAAAAACAATGGGCGTTTTGGCACAGACTTCCACTGGAGCAAGATAAGACTGCGTGCAGATTCTGGGATGGCCAATGTGTCCAATCTCCTGCCAACTTCTAAACAATTTTTTTGTTTTCTTACTTGGTTAGAATACTTTCTAAAGTGTTTTTTCACATGTTTTGTAACACATGCTGGAGACAGCTGTAGTTATGGCCAGTGGCTTTGATCCTAAAAAAATTTATTAAGATGAAGTCTATACTTCTCATGCATTCAAGCTGAAGTAAATAGGAATTTGGGTGTCCGCAGGCTGCAGTATTGAGACATAGGATGCACAATCAAGCAGGAACAGTTATTGTACTTTGCATACCAATGTTAGCTAATTTATACTCAGTGGAATCATTCTAACCCACTTTCATGGATATCAAAAATAGTTTAGCCTAAACATCCTAGTGGACTAGAGGGTTAATACGTTCTATTGTCTTAACTGATTCAATCCTGTTACCATTTATCTCCAGCATTTAGCACGTTTTAGAGGTCTCTGTAGCAGTGACAGCCCTTTCCAGTCACAGCTCCAAATAACATCCGTCAGAGTAGAATCAAGCAAATAGGCAGCCTCAAGCAAGACCTGCCAGCTGCTTACAGATGTAAAAACCACAAAACGGTGCTTTATTTTAAACTGGGTGCACCCCCACAATGAGCCTAGTGCATGCCCAGAATAGGCATGTGTTAGCTGGACCCAGCTCACCCAATGTCTGTAGAGATTGGGCACTTCAGTGGAGCTTTTCTGGAATTTTTATCTAATAGCTGATTGAATCAGCCAAAAAGCTTTGCTGAAGCACCCAATCTATACAGACAGTGGGGAGCCGGGTCAGAGTAACATGCTGCCTCTTCTGGTAAAAAGTATTTTTTTTCATGTCTGCCAGCAGCTGAAGTGCTTCAGGCTCCCACTCTCTAGCCTAGTCATCCCTTTGATAGACAGAAGGTGTTTTGGGGAAACTAATGCAGTTATAAATTATTCTAAACAATGTCTGGCAACTTGAATAGAACAGTAACAGGGCTCTCATTCCACCTAGCAAAAATTAAATAACGAGAGTTCATTATTAGCCAGTGCCCAAAACATAAAATACACAGGGTCCAGTTCTTTTCAGGAGTTCATTATAGTGGTGACATGTTCCGATTGTAGAAAACTAAGAACTGAAAATAGCTAAAAGAGCAGAACACTTATACTTGTACAAACTTGTAAACTTTTGTTGTACCTATTTAAGTCTCTCTTACTTAACACAACAAACGTACACACACACGTGCAGGATATTTCAGTCTGTACCTACCACAATTCCTCATGACTACTTTTTGAAATCTACAAAACACAAAAGAGCCTGACTATTAAATAATACTGCCTTAAGAGAACTGTTGGGAAGATGTAATCCAAAACATAGACTGCTGTATGTCAGATCTCATGGGAACCTGAAAAACTTGCAGTTTGTTGGAGTACAAATGCACCAGACTTTTCCGTCAATATTCTCATTTTAAAAATTGTGCAACATCTAACCTCTGTAAATACAAATGCTTATTTATGACCTTTAATGCTTTAGTGTTTCATTTCTTACTTGTTACTGTCTTTATGCAAATTAGATGCCAAACTCTTTGATGCTTGGAGGAATAATTCTTTTCAACCACAAAAGGAAAGGAATACATTTAGATTATTCTAAGATGGTAAAGAACCATCCATTTCAGCAGCTGGCAACATTTTTGGGGCACAGTACCAAAACACCCCAACCTTAACTTGCAAGATGTTGGCACGTACATTAGGGGAGCCACGAGGAGCCTGATCCTTACTCCAGTAGTGCAGCCCCAACCCCCTTCCCTGCTATCCACTCAGAGGTGCATATGTACCCACCACCAGCAATGAGCCAGGCCAGGGCTCCACAGACCTCATTGCAGCAGCTTGCAGCCTCCCTGCTGCCTGCTGTGAACAGCCCAGGCTCTGTGGCAAGCAAAAGAAGCCAGATCTGCGGAGCCCTGCTCCTTGCTGGAGACAGGTGCACATGTACCTCTGGGCAGACAGCAGGGGAGCAGCACAGACCCAGTCCCTTCCCCATCACCTGCATCAAAGTATGCATGCCAAGTAAAATGCCTTTGCGTACCACACCCTAATGTGTACTAGAGTTGCTGACCCCTGATCTACTTCATTTTCATCACGGAGGTCTCTTGATGTGGGCCTGTTTTGCAGCTTGATGAAAAGTTATTTCCATTCCCCCCTGACAGTCTGTTCTGGCTCTGATGTAAGCAAACCTTGTTTTATATCGGTTTGATTTCGCTCTATACCTCCTGCACCTTTTAACTTCTTGTCAGCTTTAAAGTGGGTTTCTAATTATGCCTTTTAGCTTAGAAACACAGGGTTTTTTTAAGTTATGCTTTTCTTGTAACATAAGAAACAGCTGAATTGTTAGTTTGGAAATACGAAATAAATTCTAACAATATAACATTCTGGCCCATCCTAAGAATATCTTTTTTTAAGTGAACCTAAAAAAAGGACCATTGGGTCCAAAAGGAGTTTCTTATTTTGCCATCATACTCAGCAAGTCTGAAATGCCACTTTAAAACATCCAAAACTACTGGTATATTAATTTCAACAACATATTCTTTTTCTGAAAACTTCTTCAAAACACACAGGCACACAACTACCATGAAAAAAAGATATCTAAAACATTCATTTCAAATAACAGGTTTCTCTTGCTTTATGCTGTACATGCATTTCTGGAAAACAGTGCATAACTCAAGTTCACATAAAGGAAACCCACTTTACAATGTAACAAATAGGGATACGTTCCAAGACCTGGACTGTACTGACCCCCACTCCACTTCAACCACTTTTACAAGACAATTTTGGTACTCGCCAACAGCACAAACACAAGCACAAGACACTATCATAATGGGGATGGCAATTATAGAAACATGTCGCAGACAATGTGTAAGAGCGAATTTGTACATACAGAACCCACATAAAGTGGGGTAAACCTGTATTAATTCATCATTACAAAGTAATTACCAAAATGGTTTGACATTTTCATTTTCTGAGACTAATGACCCCTATCCTTCAGAGAGGTTATCATTAAACACAATACATTCAGTGTCTTTCATTAAGCTGCCAATGGGATAACTGTTCTCCTTTCTACCATCATCACAAAAAAGCCAACAACAATAAATGTCGCAAATAGTTATTCACACTTTCACTTTGTTATACTGCGACTCAGAATCTGAAGCAGTCACTTGCAGATTCCCTCACAAAAAACGTCTACAAAAAATGTCTGATTCCCCCCAAAAATGTTAAGACCAATTATTTAAAGATAAGTAAAGGACACTTGAACTCTAAGCCAATATAATTTAAAAAGTGGTTACTGATAATGATTTAAACAAAAACAGGGGCATCTTAAAGAGGCACAGACAAAACAATAAAAAAAGCAAATGGAAAGCTATACAGATGGTGTATGTGACACTACATGGTATGCTTGCAGCTATTGCTCATTTATTTTCACATACTTAAGGAGTTGCAGGACCTCCTTGTGAAAGCTTTACAGCTAAGCCGAGTGTAAATCCTACATATGTTCTCAATTTTCACATTTCATAATATGGCAATAACAACAGCTAAATTGTCTTCGTTTGTCAACCAAAGCTTTTAAGGTGTTTTACCATGACGGATACGCATCATTGTCCCCATTTGACAGATGGGAAAAACAAAACAAAACACGAAGAGGTAACTTTCCCAAGGCCACAAAAAAATAAGTCACTACCAGAACTGGAAACAGAACCAGATTTCCAGGCCAAGGCACCTCTAGTTTATTGTATCTTTTATTTTAATACAGTAGTAAGAAACTACTGAAGACCATGTAGGTTTCTATGGAGGACATACATTTGTTGATACAGAAAAGGATAAGCACATTTCACACAGTATCTGGTATCTATATGATCTAGAAAAGCACAAAGGCCACTGGAAACTGAGTTTGGGGAAGCATGGGAGTGAAGAAAGTAGGAGAGAAAAGTTAACAAACTTTGAGCACTTTTACCATCACTCTTGAGAATCCAATAGCAATACAGATGAGATCCATGTATATTTAACACTGCTGCTGTTTAAAAATACTACATATGAACTTCCCATCTATCAGACATCCAGTAGGTAGCAGATATCCAAGACAGAATTGCCAACTGTTTTGGGGAAAGGAAGCTAATAAGAACACCCAACACCAACTTCTCTCTCAGCAGCTGGATGTGTGTGGGAGGTGGGAGACTTCATTTCTCACATCAGGCTACCAATCCTGGTACTTTCTGGCAGGGAGGGTTGGTGCTCAAGATAAGATGTCCAGTACATTGACTAGATATAATGCAGTGGTTGGCAGTCTTTTCAGAACACAAGGCAGAATGGCTCAGCTCAGGTCAGAGGTGGGCAAGCACTAAGACCCGTATAATACCACCGCTTATTCCTGCTGCAACACAGAAAAAGCTCCCACCACTGCTTCTCCCTACCCTGGTATGAAAGAAGTTTCTACAGTCCCCCAACTCTATACAGTGCTGAAACTCCAGGTCTGACTCCAAGGGCTGGATCTGGCCTGCATGCCATTGGATGCTGACCCCTGTCCTAAAATGTTTTTAAATCCAAGGAAGGAATTGAATGAAGCCATCTTCATCTTGATTTAACAGCTTTACTTGTGAGCAGCATAAAGAAGTCAGACAACCACAGTCCACAGGCTCAGATGATGAGACAAATTAGGCAGTTTTTTTTTCATTGCCGAAAAGTTGAAAACGATGGAGGAAACCATAATGTATTAAGGTTCTTAACTCCAAGGCAGGAGATGGAGACAATGTCTCATTCTAGCTGGGGAGTCAGTAGCAGCAAGTCTGACAAAGATCCTTGAAGTGATTCCAGCAGGGACCACAGTAGGTTCAATTCTGGTGATACAGCCAGATGGCAGACAGACTTTGGTTACCATTAACACATACTTTGCCAGCCCACGCTGGTTAAGTGTAGGCTTTGTGTAAACCATTCAGCATGACAAAGCCAAGCTAAAGAAGCCTGACTGATGGGCAGAAGATAGAACTGCTTTTAAACTATGATGATATTCTTAGGCTACAGATGTGCAACTAGTCATTCCTTAAAAGGAAATGGCATTTCCTGAATGGACAAACAATAGAATGAGAGATGGCGGGCAGAACACAGTATGTTTGTCTAACTTTATCACACATTTTTTACATCCCCTGAAATCTCACTGTGTTTATACTAAATTGTTTTAGTTAGCTGCTTTAGCTACATGATCTCAGATTTCTAAGACTGTTCACTGAGTTTGACAAATATTAACATTTGTCAGAATCACTGAGAAAAAAGTAAGTTTTCCCTCTACACAATGGTAACACTGTTTTTTTTCATTATGGAACTTCAAAGCAAAATTTGTATGAAGCAATTTTCAAAATTATTCAAATGTACATACATTAAAAAGCCATGCACATTTATACTTTAGCCAGAGTATTTCCTGAAATAAAAACCATTGTAACTTTTATCAAATTCATTTTTCAGTGTTGTTGTATGGCTGCAAAGCCTTTATTTAGATATAGACAGTATCAATACACAGTTTCCAATATACTTAAATCATCTGCAGAGTTAATTACTGGTACCTAGCAAACTATGCATTCTTCTCCAAAAAGCAACTGCAAGTTCTAGTATCAGAGAAAACTCTTACTGTGTATTTGAAATCAAAAAGCAGCAATAGAGCTGTCAAGTTCCATTAGTCATGAAGAAGAGTTTAAGTAATGTGTGTTTTGTTACAGTCACAAAAAGCCTTTAAGAATTTTCAGTCTCTTCCAGAATTTTTTCCAATACATCACAAAACCTGAAATAGCTTAATCAAAGTCATCAGCACAAAATCACCATTGATGTCACAGCCCCTTCCCACATACTCATAAGCTCCCATCATTTCCTTTCATGTATGCTGGTACTGTAGTTTGCCAGACAGTTTCTTTGGGTTCTCAAAGGGCCTAAATCAATGGGTTTGGGATCTGCTGCATTAACAGTACATTTGAGAATGACACACAAGTTCATCCAATCTAGGAGCAAAAAAGCTACACAGAAAAATCCTAGTTAGTGAGTCCTAAGCTGGCATAGTTTCCAGTACCCCAGCAGCCAGGTTCTTTTTGAATAACTACCCTTTTCTGCCCTAGAATTTAAGCATCATCATTTAAAAGAGCATCCCTTGTGTTAACAAAAATAATGCTTGCTTCAACTGGTTAAAGTTAATACCGGAGTAACTGATATGTGCCCTAGTTTGCAGAGCAAGAGCTAAAACAGTGACCAGAGAGGCACATCCCAGTGCTGTTCCTTTCTGTGAGGTACCCAAAAATGAAAACATTAGTGTTATCCATCACAGGGCAGAATAGAGCATGACAAAGAAACGCTGCAAAAATTTCTGTGAGCACTGCAGCATTGCATTCTGGCACGCCAGATGCTCTCTCCAAAACTGGGAGAACACCACTATATTCCCTCTCCTGCATCCACTCTAGTCTGGCCCAGGTACTGAACAAATAAAAAGGAAGACCTAAAGTCCTGGGGGACATTTCCCACAGAACTGTACAGGCATACAAGATCGTATCTGAAACAGCTAAACTAAGAGGAGTGGCACTTCACTTCGGTATCTTAAAAGCATGGAGAAGCATGGAGCACATTTGTCACTTGGTTCAAAGTTCTGCTTAGCATTTCCTGTACTAAAAGGCGTCCCCCTCCCTCTACTGTCATTATGGGGGGCTTAAGGAATGACAAATTCAACATTTCTATCTTAAAAATGGATAGCTGCCAAATAGCACCTACCAGTATAACTTAGCAAGCTAAAGAAAAAAAAGTTTTATTTTTGTGCCTTTAACAGCAGTTTCTACTTTCTGTGTCCCTTATATCTTGAAAAAGGTAAAAGAAAAAAACCCTTTAAAACAAGAAAACATTGTCAAAAGTGTTAAAACAAAATTACAGGGAGGCTTAAGAACAGGTCATATTCACCAAAAGTGACTAATCACTTTGGTAAAATTGAACAGTTCTGTCTTCAGAACCCCTTTAGAGATCACAAAACATCTTCCCACGCCTTCATATAAAAACCTACGCGGTATCAGACATTTAAGTTATCTCAAGCTATTTCTAAATAAAACAGAGATCAGAATCATGAAAGTTAAAGACCTATCATTTGGAATTACATTTAAAAGGTACTGAAATATAGATTTTTTGTCTAATGACTTTAATGGTGCTTCTTTAAATACAATTAATAGCTAGAAATAGAGGAAGAGTGCTCGCTACCAGCCAGCAACACTTGGTATGCTGACCTTTTAATTTACCCAACTAAAAAAAGTGCGTGCCTTTTACGAGTAAAAGAGGAATGTAGATTCTGTAGCATTTCACTCAGGGGGCATTATGAAAAGACAAAACAGATTCAGAAACTCAAAAGTGTGAGGTGAAAACCAAAACAAATCCAAAACATGTGTTTAAATGGTAGAAGTATCCGTTGCTAATTCTTGACAAGCCCTTTGTATTACTCTTCATCAGCTTCACAGCTGGGATCAAAGTTATGTGCTGACACATAAAGGAACAATCATTGAAGTATCTCTGCATTCATTACAGTCTCAAAGGATTTTAACTTGGATGTGTGTAAGTAGAATGTCCAGCTTCATCAGCTAGACAGAGACCAAAGCTCATGACACAGCCTGTCAGATTCCAACAAATCTGCAAATTCTGCTAAATACCTTGTTGCAAGAAAACAAAAAAGGAAAGGAAAGGAAACAATGGACTTGAACACCTGAAGAAGTGTTTCTGGCACATTCTTTGAATGACTTTCAGATAATTTTACTGATTTAGATAGCTGTCTATGTCAACACTTCCAAAACACGGCTGAGGCCCACACAAAACTCAAAGCATTTTACAAAGACGGGCATTTTTACTATCTCCATTTTACAGAAGATAAGCTGTAACATAGAGATATTAAGTGACTTGCCTAATGTTACACAGAATGAATAGCAAGACTTGAAACATTAACTCAGGTCTCCATGCTCTAAACCACTGGCTTATTGTATGGAATGCATCTAGTCAATAATGGAAAACAGCAACAACATGCCAGATCTTGTACTCAGCATCTTTCTCGGCTATAATCTGACCTAATAATCTGAACCCAGGCTGCTTACATTAAGCACTGCAGGAAGGAATTTGTCTTCTGCAATTTTTTCTTTGTTTGTAACTACTAATTTCATCCTACTGCTGCCTGAAAAAGATAAAACCACAATGAAATGCATCTTTTCATTTGTGAATTTGTTTGTGAATCTGAAGTTTTGATATTCTCACATGGTCGCAGGCATTTCGTTTTCACATCCTCACTTTACACACACAAGATCTTTGGGTAGCATTCATGTCCTCTTTGTTGATTTCTACAGCTCGCTGCTTCTGCAACCAATCAAAAGGATACATTAGCTTTTAAACAGAAGGACCTTATCACTAGCTGTTATCTTCCCAGTTTCCTTTGTTGTCCCCAGTGCTTAAAGATGTACACTCATCCAAGTCGCAGTTATTTGGTCTGAATACTAAAACACAGGTAGTGGTTCTATTTCAATGCAGGTAAATGTGTAGTTGGCCAGCTCATCAAATACACTCCTCTGTGAAATTAAAAAGTGACACCCTTTCACTGATATGATTTCATTCTTGATTTCATATTTGCACAAAATTCCTCAGCTGTTGCTCAGTAGTTACATGCTGAGGATACCCATCAATCAGGATGCAATTACTTTTTTGAGTAAAAACCATTCAGGAAGGAAGCTGGTTGAGATAACTGGTCATGAGCTTACTGCTATGATGGGGAAATATACCTAATGAAGATGGCCCACTTTGTGAGATATACTTTGTGAAAACTTTAAATTTTTCACTGTCTATTTTAGAGATATGCCAAAGTAAATAGAATCAAGGATAGGTCCTCATATTTAGGAATCTATGGAAATCAAGGGTGGGAGCTCCCCTCAAAGTTTTCTTACTTCCATTTACTAATACTGATGGGAGTTAGGAAGAACTTGAAATGTGCTCCCTTCAGTGGCTTACAATTTACAATGTCTCATTTCATTCCCAAAGAACTGTACAAGAAGTTATCCACATATGTATATATAATCATATAAGGCTGATTGCAGCTCTGGCCATTTTCATGGGCTTATCGAGGGGCCTGCCACTGATTGGCACAGAGGCCCTGGCGGCCCCACCCCTGACTGGCCACCCAAGGGCTGCCTTTCATGAAGCCCCACTGCTCGCTGCTGATTGGTCAAGAGGGCTGCCCTTCATGTGACCCTGCCCTTCACCACTGATTAGTGGAGAGGGGCAGGACTGCATGAAAGGCAGCCCACTCAGCCAATCAGCAGCAGAGGGAAGAGGGAGACAGCATTTTATTTTTAGCAAGTTTTTTCCCCCCAGTGATTCCATGCAAACTCACAAAACCATGATCCAAATAGATTCCTACTCATATTATGTAAATACATTTACACTGTTACCTCATTTTTATAATACTTCCCTCTTAGCATAAATCCTGATTATTCAAGAGAGTTAAAGTAATTTACTAAACCACCTTGAAATCAAAACACTTGAGGGTACAGCTGGCCAAAAAGAAAATTCTTATCTAAATTCTGTCTTGGAATTCCTGTCTCTCAGCCCGTCTGCAGCCCCTAAAGTAGACTCATGCTCAGCCACTGCTCTCCCCATGCTCTGGCTCCCGCTCTCTCCTCCAGCTGTTGCTTCTGGCTCCCACCCAAAGGGATGAGCCTGAGGCACACAGAGCAGCAAGGTAGGGGAGTTGCCAGGGAAGAGGGGTGTCATAGGTACAAGATGCAGTGGTGAGGAGCCCACATGGGCAAGTGGTGCTATGGGGGAGGGAGTTGCAGGCACATGGTGAAGCAGAGAGGGCGGGGCAGGGAAACAGGCACATGGCACAGTGGTGTGGGATGGCCATCTGTGGCTTGCCCTGGTGTGGCCTGTTGGGCCCGAGACTCCTTCTGGTGTGGCCCAGAAAGCATGTGGTCCTGGTCAGGCAGCTCTAGTTTAGAGTTTACAACTGACTTGCTTTCAAGTTGGTTTTTCAATTATTTTAATTCTGTCTCCCTTCTAGGTCCATGGGCAATCTAATCACATTCTGCTCCTTCTTTAAAACGTCTTGTATCAAACTTTATTTTAGATCAAAGTTTCCTAACTTCTATGTACTAATACTGATGGGAGTTAGGAGGAACTTGAAATGTGCTCCCTTTACTGGCTTACACCAAAGAACTGTAGAAGGAGTTATCCACATATGTATATATTACCATTTAAGTCCCCATCTACAGCTGAACTTATACATGGCTAACAAAGTAGCTGAAGAATACCGTGGTAATGGGAACACTACAGCAAACCTATAGAAGATTTACAAGTCAATGCTTTAAATGTGTCGAACCATACAAAATCCTAATAGCAGCCACCGGAGTATGCAGAAGGGGGTACGCACGCGTGAGTATGTTTGGGAGGGATAGGAACATCCAAGAAAAGAGTGGCTGCAAAGACTGGGCCAAATACCATCAAAAAGGCCTCCTGTATTTAAGACTGCATTAGAAGGACTGCCACAGGGTGGAATAGGCTTTGTGTGCAGCTGAAAGTATCTTTGAAATTCTGTGTCTTCACGGCCAGAGAAGAGCTTCAGCAACAACCTTCAAAAAAATGAGGACTCTCCTTGAACCACTTCCTTTTGAAGTGCTGCTTGAAAGATCTATACAGCATTCCTCTGGCATCCCTCAGTGCTCTGCTCCTCCCAGGGTAGCTGCATGTCTGTGCTGTATCAAATCTGAAGTGCTCCAGAAATTAAAGCACTTAATATGCATGTCTGTCAGGGGCTTAAATTAACGCTGCTGGATTTCAACCCTATTGTTTCAGGATATCTAGGTGGTTTGAACCTGACAGCATGCTCATTTAGGTAGTTATCAAGTAAGTGGGAGAAAAGTACAGCAGCATAGATCATTGGTGAGGGGCAGGGGGGATTTTCACAAAGTTAAAGTAGTCTAGATTCATATGGCTTTTACTAGACCATCAGAACCACCTGTTACTGTCCAGAGACTTCCTCTCATTATGTCCTAACTAAACTGTCTGATGCAAGGTGCTGTCAGTACTGGACACTTCAGAGTTCAGAATACAATGCATAGAAAAACAGCAAGGAAAATAAATTGACAAATTAAAGCATCTCAGGCCAAAAGCCGTGGCCAAAATAAACTATTTTCCATGTTCAGATAAATTAGTATTGAAATAAAACATGCTCATGTCTGGATCCAAAGCAGGGTACTTTCCTTTACTAGCAGAACTGATCAGCTATCAAATGCTTCAATGGAAACATATTGTTAAAACAGATACAGCATAACTTTCCTATATTTAAGACAGCACACAGATCATTAAGATTTCTTCTTTAAATTCATTGTGCAAAAACTTATCTTTCTGTACTTAAAGGTGTTCCATAGTCAATAGGTCAGTATTCTAGATCAGTGGTTGCCAATCTTTTAGGTAAGTATGCCAGACGTTAAGCTCCGGCCCTCTCTGACTGCCACTCTGACCCCTGCCCTCTACAGCTGTACCTGATTTTGCATCCTGGGGCATCAGAAAAGAGGTGCCAGGCCTCACATGCCACCGACAACAGCTGCTCGCACTACTTGTAGCACACATGCCGCAGGTCGGCCATCCCTGTTCTCAATTAAATAAACATTTTCATTTATTAACTGGTACTATTTTAAAATAAGAAGAGTTTATATCAACTGTAAAGAAAGATATGAGAGGCAAATACACACCTATTCTATTAAAGGGCCAAGATAGTGGAACATAAAATCTATTAACTCCGCAGTTGGTTAATTTGCTGCTGATTTTCAGTGCTTTCAAGTTTTTGCCACTGTAAGTAAAGGAAAATTGGATTTTCCAATGCAGTAAAAGCTGAAACAGGCAGTCTCTTGTGCAGCCAACTCAAAGATTATGGGCACATACTTGGATTTTTTAACTTGTGGGTAAAGCAGAGCAGAAATTATATGCTTGGTCTCTTAGAAAGAAAGCCAAACATTGGATATTAGCATCCTCATGCAAATTAAATTAAAAACTGGTACTAACATGAAATTCAAAGTAAGGCATTCAATCATCTGCCCAAGCAAATAAAGATAGTTTGGCAGGAACAGCCATCCCCAGAGAAAAAGCAGGACAGATATTTCTATTGTCTCTGTTGATTTAGCCCGTGATGTGTCCAACACCTCAGTATTTTATAAAGAAATAATTTAAATTTGTGTTCCAGGATCTCTGCACTGGAAAGAAATTAATTGAGGCACGCCAACAAAAATAATGAAGGCAAACTTCAGCCCATGAATGTGGTCATTGTTTTATTTTATACACCACAACAGACAGAATCGTGGCTCAAGCAGCCATTGCTCTTGGACACAAAAGATGGCAAGTATCACCAACAAAGTTTTTTCACATACGAACACCTGGATTATAGCTACCTATTTATTGCTTCTGTCCCATTCAAATATGCCCTTAAATGAACTGACAATACTTAGTTTGAAAGGCTATTTTGGGGCATAAATTTCCAAGGAGATACTCAGTGTTAAACTACCACTGTACCCTAGTTTCCCATTGCTCTTACCATCTTGACTTACATTGATGTGGTGCTTGCTTCATTGCTTTAAAAAGAGCAGACAGAGCCACAGACTCTGACTTCCTATTAACTGGGAATGAACCCAAATTTCAATTTCCATCTTAAAAATGGATAAAGCACACATGATACGTCCAGTCTGATGGCACTGGAGTAAAGTTACAATATTTTTAAGAGGAGATAGACAAATAGTTACTATAACAGCTACAAAACTCCACAAAATCTATTTCCAGTCTTAACTGTGCCCATTTATAGGATCCTTCTTTTTCTAGAACACTTGCAGTCATCCTAATCTCTAACCAACTTGTAATTAAAAGCCAAAAGTAGCCTTGGTTATGACCACGGAACCTTTTTCTTCTTGCCTTCACTCACCCCCACCCACACTCCCTCCTGCTGGTCTTGTTTTAATAAAGGCCCTGACCTTGGATCAGACAACTCGAGCATGGACAGACTCCATGTGCCAACGTGAAGCCCGTTGAAGTGACCAGCAGATGCTTATGCAAGAGGGTGGACTTGACCAGCGAACTCTTGATCAGAAACATTGCCCTTACTTATTCAGTGGAGTGAAGAAGCTACAAGGAGGAACATCAGTTCATTTTCTAACTTTGCTTTAAAATTATTTTAGCCAGAAGACAGCAGCAGATTAAGGTTTATCGGGGCCCTGGGCAAACAAAAAATTGGAGGTCCCCCACCTTGCGAGAGCAGGTTCTTTCTGCGCCCATCAGGGGGCTGTGGCTGGGCCCGCCTGGCCTCCTCAGCACATTCGGGACAAGCCAGGAGGCACAAGCACCACTGAGTTGAAGACAGCCCCGACCTGACACAGCTCAGCTCCTCTATCTGGCAGGTGTTGCACAGCTGGGGCTGCAGTCCCCCAGCCTTGCAGGACAGGCCAGGGCCATGGCCTGGGAAGGCAGCATAGGCTCCGTGCTCTCTCTGGTTACTTGCCTGCCCCTCTACCAGTCCCTGCAAGGCGGGGCTGTCCTGTCCTCTCTTGTCCTGTCCCAACGGCACTGGTGGTGGCAGTCACCTGCAAAGAGCAAAGTGGGAGCAGGGCCACCCATAGGGCTCCTAGCAACAGACTGCACCAGGAAGCCACTGCCACACACGGGGTGGCGAGGAACCTCTGGTGCTGGTCTGGCCAGAGGGGAGGAGGCACATGCTGCCTGCCCCAAATGTCTGTGGCCAGTATGTCTGCCTGGGCTGTGCAGCCCCTGGTGCCCCTGAACCCAGTCTGCCCTTGCCGGAAGCGTTAAACTAAACCAAGAAAAACACAGCAACATTTTTTTTTGTTCACCTCTTAAGAAGGCGGGGGGGGGGCGGCGACAATCAAAAATCACTGTAATGTGCTAGTTCAGTTAGTAAAAGTGAAGATGAACCCTCTGGAAGCCCGGTCAGTGGTAACAGGGGTAACAAGAAAGAAATGCTGGCTCAAGAATGGCTGTAAAGTGAGTGCTAAACCCTGGCAAATTACAGGAGAAAGAAAAGAAAGGAAAAGAGAGGAAGAGAAGAGAGGAAGAGACAGACAGCTGGCGGAGGACGGAGCGGGATCCAAAGCAGTCCTCAAACCTCTTGCCTAAAAGCCCCAGCAGATGCCCCAGGCTCTTTGCTGCCCCGTCCCCGAGGCAGGCAGGGGCTGAGGCGAGGCGAGCCGGAGCCCGCGCTCCTCCACAGGCAGCTCCCGCCCAGGGCCAGCGCCTCCCCGACGGCGGTGGCGGGCAGAAGGCGGCGGTCCAAGGGCATCCGGGGGGGAAAGGAGGAGGAGGAGGAGGCGGCGGCAGCGGCGGCCCCCGCACGCCTCCTGCCCCGCTGCCCGCCTGCTTTCCTCACAGCCCGGGCGGCGGACCCCCTCGCCCTCCACTCGTACCTGTGTCGGCGAGGCCGGGGCAGACGAGCAGCAGGGCGAGGCAGAGCGCGCCGCTCCCCATGCTGCGCCGCGGAGTGCGGTCCGGCCGGGCCGGGCCGACGAGCGGGCAGGGGGCGGGGGCGCGGGAGGCATCCCCCGACGGGCCCGGCAGGCTCCGCCTCTGCTGGAGACGAGCCGCGCTCCGAGCCGCCGCAGCTGCCTCTGCTCGCCGGCTTGTGCCCCCTGGGCTCGGAGTCGGGGAGCAGCAGGGCTGGAAGGGACCGGCACAGGGCATCTAATCCGACCCCTGCCTGAGGTAGGATCATCCCTACCTGAAGGATCTCGTGCAAATCATAGAAAAGGAAGGCTGGAAGGGACCTCGGGAGGCATCTAGTCCAACCTCCTGCTCAAAGCAGGGCCAGCCCCAACTACATCATCCTAGCCAAAGCTTTGTCTAGCCGGGTTTTGAAAACCCCCACGGATGGAGCTGCCATCACAGATTCACAGAGGTTTAGGGCTGGAAGGGACCTCATCGGGTCCAGCCTCCCAGCTCTGGGCAGGAAAGGCTGCTCAGGTCAAATAACCTCAGCAAGTTGCACCCAGTCTCCACAGGCCAGGCTCATGCTCAGTTTCCCATGTACTACGCAAGCCTATGGTGGAGCTGGTTTCTTATGTGGTAGAGCCCAAATGGTCTTGGCTGCCCCAAAATTAAAACAGGAAAAAAAAAAAAAAGATGTTGGCTGGCCAAGACACCCTTCCTCAGAGCCACTGCCAGGGCTCTGACTGATGCATGGGCCCAGAATCTGGCACCCAGCATGGCATGCCACATCAAGCCCTTCATTTTTACACTGGGGAGCCATGTGGCATCACAGTCAGTAGTAGCAATGGGTAACCTGGTCCAGTGTTTTACTATCCTCCTAGTAAGAAATTCTTCCTAATACCTAACCTCAACTTCCCTCAACTCTGCATAAGACTATCATCAAGCCTGACACAGCAAAGCCCTAACAACCTAACCTCTGCCCGCAGGTGAACCAGGGCAGCCAATGTCCAGGTTCAATAAAAAGTTGTCAATATTCACTCAAGATATCGCAGGGTAGAGGGCCATGCCCCTGCTACAGGGGAAGACAAAAAAACCCCACAGTCCATATCAATTCGACCACAGGGTGCAATTTCTTCCTGACCCCAAATATGGCAATCTGTCTGACCCTGAGCAGAGGGGCAAGACACTCTAGCCAGGAACCTCTGGTTTTGGTCTTAGCAGGAGCACTGGCCCAGCCCAGACTCGAGTGCCAGTTGAGTAATGCATATCAGAGATAATCCTGCCTTGGAGTGGCATAAAGCTGAGTTGCTTAATGACTGCTTAAAACCAGTTTCAGTTGTTAATGTGCAGACAATCCAGGTGTTAAGGACTCCAGGAGCCACACAAAATGACTGTGTAATAAGGCCCTAAGAGTGATGTTGTAGCCACGATAGTCCAGAAACTATGCCATAGGCAAGGATGTTTTGGGGTGATCTCTTTTGTTGGACCCACTCAGCTTCTTTGCTTTTGCTACACCTGAGAATTTCTCTGAGCCCCCTCCCCTGTGCTTCAATTCCTGGGCCTAGCTTCCCATAATCAGAGACTGGATGAAAATGTTTTACATTGTCTCATTTAATCCACACTACATAGTTGGTCCAATAAAAGATATTGCCCCTGCCTTGCAGCATTACTCCAGATCCCTCAGGGGTCGACCAGGCACTGCAAGTCCCCCTCCCTTCTCTAGTGACAGTGAGATGCCCACAGTAATATAACAACAGTAGCAATCCTTGCCAGCTCAACCCTGGGAAGAAGAGTGACCTGGGGAAAACAGAGTGAGCCTTGTTCCATGAGCCTCTTTGGATCATTCAGTAGTTTGCCACATAGTCCTCCTCAAGGTTTTGGGATCCTGTGTCAGAGCCTGTAATGTCAAGATTTAAACCAAAAAAAATAAGTCTGGAGAATATTCCATTTGAAAATAATCTTAGATGAAATCCTAACTCTGCCTCATAATATGATACAGTTGATAAAGTAACAGAAGAAATATTTACACTGTTTTTTTATTAAGAAGGGAGATGACCAAAAACACTGCTGTCAAGCACATAACCAATGCTCTTCTGCTTTAACATTACAGGATGGTTTTACATTTTGGCAATTTAACATTTTGGTAGAATAATAACAATAAAGTATCTACTTTTAAGCTGAAAGAAACAGATCAGCTTCACAGAATATTGAAAAGGGCTCAGAGGAAAATCTGCCTTTGTCTATTTCAAGTTCCTAGACTGCTTCCAAGCTACCTTTTAAAGGCTTTTCTCTATGTCCACAAATTTGACTTTTTAAAAATGAAAGCTACGAGTCTGTAGATATGGAGCTTGTATTCGGCACTGCCAGACTTATGATAAAAGCATGCTGAGTTAGCATCACTGTGGGTTAATGGTAGCTAAAGTAAGAACTCACCTCTCTGGCCCAAGACAGGAAGTATCTAAAGGAATAATGAATGGTGTAAGGGACAGCATCCAGCTGGCATTCTCTCTGCAAAGAAAGTTAGTCCAAGATGTCCAAGACAGTAAAGGGGGGGGTAGGGGGTGGAAACAGACTCCAGCCAAGTCCTGAGAGTTCTGGTGAAGCAGTATTTAGAGTAGACCTTTACCAGACAGGGAAGGAAGGAACCCAGGTGGGGAAAGGATAGGATTTGTCTTTCTATGTTTTTATTTTTTTAGGTTTTTTTGCAGGACATCAGTTTTCTCAGACAAGATTGTCACCTCAAGGAGAGTGGTGTTTGAAGGCAAAAGAATAAAGAGGATACACTAGTTTGTTCTGCTCTTTGATTAAACTGCATTAAATAAGAGGATAGGCTCAGATGCACTGAACAGAGGATAGGATCATTGTGCACTGTCCTTGAAGGGAGAGTAAAAGTAAGTGAATTCTTATTCTGGACAGATGTAGTAATTGTGAGCGACAGCTTGTAACCTCCTGGGGGCTGTGCAGCACCTAGCGGCCTACCTCAGCACCCTAATCTGGCTCCTTTCTCTTACCTGCCATGCCTTGAGGTTATAGTATGATGTTTAGGAGGCTGCATTTAGGTAAGCAGCCAGGGTCTTTGGCACCTCTGAGGCCTCCACCTGACAGAGGCAACTACATACTCCCTCTCCAAGACCACCATAAAAAATATTAGGAAAAGGTTACCAGCAGCTGACAACTTGCCTCCTCTCTACTCACCAACTGGTGTTTTTCCTGGATACTAGAGTCTTTTCCCCCTCTAGCTGAGTTGCCATTCCTTCCTTCTCTGCAGGCAAAAGCTCTAGCCTGAAAAGGGCCCCTCTACTTTTCCTCACCTTGCCCTCTTTTCTCCATAATAGAGCTAGGGTTCCCTGTTACACAGCTGTGGCAATGCTATGGAAATCAACTAAACACCACCGTGCTTCCATAGTACATTCAGTTTTGGCCACTTCATTGCCAAAGGATAGAATAAAAAACAAGCAAACAAAGAAAATAGATCTAGACTATCAAAATAAATCTAGACCAGTTAGAGCCAATCTTTTTGGCAAGCGTGCCAAAAATTAGCCCCACACCCTTGCCACGTGCCGCTCTGATCCCCTTCCCTTGTTTGACTGGCTTCTCTGCTTTCTGTTCCATGCCTGATCAGCATCCTGTCCTGTGCTCCTTGCGCCATCTGTTGCTTTGTTTTCTGCTTTCTGCCCTATCTGCCACTGTGCTGCCTGTTGCCTCTCCCATCTGCCACCTGCCAAGCACAGAGGTTGCCCATGCCACTTGTGGCATGCATGCTGCAGGTTGACCACCTATGGCCTAGAAAATCTAACTGATTAGCAGCCTGCTGTGTGTTTGTGCATGCGATTATTTTGTCTCAAAGGCAGGACTTGTGACCATGCACCAACACAGACTGCGGCATGATTGGCTAGGCTGCAATACTGCAGAAAAGGACTTGGGGTTTATGGTAGACCATAAGCTGCATATGAGCCAACTGTACTCTTCCTGCAAAAGAAGCCAACAGAATACTGGGTTATATTAACAGGAGTGTCACTTGTAAATAAAGGAAAGTGATTCCTCCACACTTCTTAGCACTGGTGAGGGCTCACCTGGAGTACTGTGTCCAGTTTTGGATATGGACAGATTGGAAAGAATCCAGCAGAGAGGAACAAAAATGATTAGGGGCCTGGCAGGCACGATTTATGAGGAAAGACTGAAAAAACTAGGGTTATTTAACTTGGAGAAGAGAAGACTGGGTGTGGGGTGGATTTGATAATTCTTCACATACTTGAAGGAGGATTACAGAGAGGATGGAGATGGGCTTTTCTCTGTGGCTATAGTAGACAGGAGCGATGGCCTCAAGTTGCAGCAGTGGAAATTTAGTTTGGAGAGTAGAAGGAACTTTTTGACTATGAGAGTGGTGAAACACTGGAACAGGTTGCCTAGAGAAACTGTGGAATCTCCATCCTTGGAAATTTTCAAGAGCAGGTTGGACAGACATGTGGCTGGGATAGTTTAGCCAGAACTGATCCTGCCTTGAGCAGGAGACTGAACTAGATGATCACATGGGGTGCCTTCCAGTCCTACCTTCCTATGATCCTAGATTAAAGTTAAGAATGCTAGCTGGTCAAAGAAATTATTTTAAGGGTGTGGCTATTATTTATGTGGATATAGTGCCTAGGAGTTAATTTAAGGAAGTAATGATTTACATTTTCTTTCATTCTTTTTTCATTAGAGGCTCACAATTTCTTCCTCTAGTCCCATACTTTTTCCCACTGTAAGAATGGTGGCTTCACTATGGGTAAGGTACCCAAAGCTTTTGCCATTATAGGGTAATCAATGTTTAATTATCTGGTAAGAGCATTTCCCATAAAAGAAAAGGTGAGTAATACACAACAGCAACACAGATGCATCCAGTTAACGTCTAGAAATCCAGGATAAGGTGCCATTCTGACATATTTGGGGCCCAATCCTGGAAACCTCTATTCTTATTGTAATCATGCCAGTGTTTGAAAGTTCAAGGCCAGTAGGAGAGGCAGGTATTAAAATTTCTACAGGAAATATTAAAGAAATTATACAACAGCTATAGTTTTAAATGGACACTTAGGAACTGGTGCTTTAAGCTGCTTATCAGAGGTAGCAACAGTTAAGAGGTGCCTATGGTTAAGGTTGCCCAACACATCCCATTATAATACCTCCATTTTCAGTTACTTCCTACTTTTGCCAACAGTAGGCTGTCTGAGCGGATTTTTTCAAAGTTGGGTGTCTTCCTCAGGCTATTTTTTTTCAAAGTTCAGAAAGTTCCTGAAACTCGGATAAAGAAACCAGAGAGGGAAGCTGGGGTTGGATGGGGAAGGAGACTGGGACTAGGCTGAGGAATCAACTAGCTTCTGGAGGGAGGGAACTACCATAAAGAATGGAGGTCTGAGATGAGACTGAGACATGAATGAGCTGTAGACAAAGCAGGCAGATGAGTTTGTGCTCTCCTGAGCACACTCCCCTCTAGAACTTGGAATGGAGCCCAAGGTTCCCAAGTCTCACAACTCTTCCACTGTCAGAAAGATTTTAAACCCACTGGCAAAATATGCATCTCATCGTCTAGCACTGGTTTACATACAAGTCACGGTGGCTGTTTTTAGACATTTGTCCCTACAGATATTATACATACAGAATGGAATTTATTCATTTTCCTCTCTTTCTTTCAACTACATACCATATTTTAGTTTTAAAGTCCAGCAGGAAGAGGATCAGGCAGTTTGGACAGGAAGTGATGGACAGGAAACACTAGAGACCAGCCTATGTACTGGTTTTATACTGATCACAGGATAAAACCAACTGAAAGATTTTATGCAGGAAATTGAACTTCTTTTTTAAACTGCAAACCAATTGTTTTACATAACTCACGTTCCATATTCGCAATAACCTTGGATGAGATCCTATCTACTTTTCTTATAATATGAAACACATGCTAAAGTACTGGGGCAAATATTTATACTGGGCATGTCTACATGTGCAAATGCTCCAGGGTGGATTTGCTCTAAAGTAAATAACTCTCCAGTAAACCCATCCTGGGTAGGCCTCTACATGTGTGGGGAAGCAGGAACAGATTTGCTGCTCATGGCAGCAGTCTACTCCCCACCCTGCTGGCCCTGCACTGGCCGCCTGTGGCAGCCAGGTGGAGCTCTAGGTTCCCCCTGGGTGCTAACCCAGGGTCTGGCAGGGAGTATAGAGCTGTCTCCTGGTGGGGGCTGGGATATGGGCAGAGGGACATTGTCTACCCCAGCAGCAGGCAGCTACTGGAGGCAGGGAGTAATTTCCAACCTCCTGCTGCCCTGGTGACCAGGAGCAAATTTGCTGGTCTACACGTGCTGTACCGTGCAGTAATGACTCTCAAGTAAATTTGTTACTTATATTTACAGGTAGCAAATTTACTTGTGATGAGAGAAAATTACTGTGCAGTAAGCGTCTGCATGTGTAGTTGGTGATGCTTACTGTGCAGTAATTTGTTCTGATATCAATTAAAGCGTTTTGTGTAGAAGTACCCACTGTCTTCTCTTAAGAAAGGAGGTGACCAGAGCACTGTTGCCAGACGCATAGCCAATGTTCTTCTACTTATTATAGGATGATTTTGAACTTCGGTAATTTAACATTTTGGTAGAATAGTAATGATAGAATATCTCCAACATAACTTTTAACATGAAAGAAACAGTTCTCCCTCACCGAATATTGAAAAGAGCTCAGTGAAAAATCTGCCAAATCATAGCCTGTTAACTTCCAGGAAAAATACTCCTGGGTATAGCGCGTGACATTTCAGGAGATTTGTTGGTTTTTTTAGTGGGATTGAAAATCTATTTCACAATAGGGACTAGTCTCTCACTTACATATGGAGGGAGTACTTCATATTAATGGTGAGTTATGTTCAGGAAATTCCACTGCTAGAAACCTAAAAATGTTGTAAGACAGAATTAAACCATATGACGTAAACTTTGAGCAAGAAATATATGAAGACATAGTATCTAGCTGAACTTTTGCCTGATTCCAGATGACACTTTATAGTAAATAGTGTTCTTCATGATGTCCTGTTTATACTCATGGATGTTCATGTACCCTAGCACCAGTGATCAAGCCCTTGCCTTCTCCCATGTGTCATTATTCTCTCTCTCCTGCAAAGGTATGAATTGGGGAGTGGGGGTGGGGGAAGGCAGCAGCCATCCCTTGGTTCCTTCACTATCCAAAATCCGACCATGCACAAACTTTGCTATAGTGGGATATAGAATACACACAGAAACTGTATCTCGAACATCATCAGTTATTGCAGGATATATAATTTCTTTCTTCTGTATGTAATATGCTATATGCTTTCCTCTCACAGGGACACTCAAAACACTGATCAAGTTAAAGAAGGTAGATGTTGGAGTCTGTTGAATGACTGACTGAAGCAACACCTTTCTAGAAGCCTGAACTACAGAATAACGTTTAGCAAACATGTGTAGCAAGATCTACCTATTTCTGAAACTGATACATGTGCAAAAGCTACTGAAAACAACTGAGTATTGGTAGAATGAAGGGTGCATCTACATGTTGCCATATGACGACGCTGCTATCAATGTTCCCTCTAAAGAGTAGCAGTCCGTGAGCGTGCTGCTTCGGTCCTGCCTCCCCGTTTCGGTGTGGCGCCGTCCACCAGTAAGTGTCCCAGAGTAAGTGTCCAGGTAGGAGCGGGTAGGATTTGGCCACCAGACAAAGGTAAGCTCCTCACTCCTCATGCAAGGCAGGCAGCAGCTCCCTGAGACGAGGTGAGGCAGGAACAGGGACAGAGATGTGGGCTGGGGCTTTAGGCAGGTGCTGGCAGGTGCTCTGCTCCCCTGCATTGCCTCGGGGAATGAGGGGAGTGGAGCAGTTCCCTGCAGCCAGCGGAGTCCGTGCCAACCCCCAGCCCCAGCCCCAGCCCGTCGCTGCCTTGCCTCACCTCGGCCCCGTCTGAGGCTCTGCCAGCTCCAGGGAACTGCTCCACTCTCTGGCCCTGACACCATGTGCCTCCTTGCTCCCTGAGGTGATGTGGGGAAGCGAAGCAGTTCCCCAGGGTTGGCGGAGCCTGCGGAGCAGTTCCCTGCAGCAGGTGGAGCCCATGCCAGCCCTCAGCCCAGGCTGTGTCCCCGTGCCCACCCCGACCTTGCCTCAGGGAGAAGCCTCTGCATGCCCTGCATTAGGAGTGAGGAGCTTACCTTCAATAAGTGTCCCACACTAGCTCTGGTGCTCCATGCCCAGCTCCTCTCCAGGCTGGTGCATGGCCTTAAAAAGTTTGCGCATGGCAAGATTATTACACACGCAACTTAGAGGGAAATGCTGATTGCTATGGTGCCATGCTTTAGCACTTCCTTTTGGAAGTGCTAAAATATGGCACAGTAACTGCCCATACTGTGCCAGGCACACAGCATGCAGTTAGTTAGATTTTGCCACTACCTTGCTATGGCTGCATGCTAAAAGAGGGGAGTGTGCCATTATGGCAAAGTATCTGCCAATCACATGTAAACTTATATGATCACTATGTTGCTGTAGCGTGCCGTACAGCAACGTAATGTGTCACTACAGTGATGTGTAGACACACCCTAACTTGGGAGTTAGGGGGAATAGGATTTGCTTGTTTATGGCATTAATACATTATAACACATTTATAATCCGTCTGAGTGGTATATTCCATCTGCGAGTGGAAAAAGCTGTACTTTTAACTTTCAGCATAGGTTACAAACAATCATAAAATGATCTTAAATATTTAGCTCTTATGAAGAAAAAGACAACACTGTAGCCATATCTACAGTTTGTATTGTTTTAAGTTACCAAATTTTTAAAGGGAAAAAATCTTTTAAATGTATTGCTTAATTAATGTTAATCTCTTGTCATTCCTTGCTTGTTTACAAGCTTGTTAACAAACTTCCTTGCTTGTTTACAAGTATTTGCAGTGGTTGTGGACTTTTTTCTGTGAACACTGCACCTGCCAGACTGAATGGCTGAAGTTCTAGTATAGGTAAGTATAAACAGATTCTTTGTTTGTCCATAAGCCATCATGCTAACAGTGATAAAGAAGAGTCTTCTGGCTTTGATCTGAAGCCTAAAAATAGAAAGGGCTTTATCTACTATACACTCAACTAACTGAGTTTAAAAAAACAACTACTTATGACATCACAGGAATCAGTTTGGAGGGACTGTGTCAGCTGTCATAATCTTTAGCCTAGATGCAGTTAAAATAAATTAGAAATGTTTCCTCCATCTTCTTTTACCCTCACAGAAGTTGGGATATGGCACTGGTAGGAAAGGAGGCTGATGACCAGCAAAGAGTTCTGATCTTTAGAGTGCTCATTAATATATATAAATGACTCAATAATATATATAAATGACTCAAACAGAGTAATGCTCCTTTTCACAAGCATTAGAAGATGGAATAAGAAGGGATTTCATTTTCTTTTATTACAAGCAAGGTTCCAATGGGACATGCTTCAAATGATACTGTTTTGACCTACAATGTTGAGAATGTAAGTCTGGAAATATTTGTTAAATTTGAGGCATTTCATAGTTTCACAGTTGTTAGGGGCTGGAAGGGACCTTACAGATCATTGGGTCCAGCCCCCTGCATTTGGTCAGGAAAGACATCCACTGCTACCACTGCTATCCCCTGCTGAACCTAGGTGGAGCAGCTCTGGAGCCCCTCCCCACAGGCCTCCCAAACTACAGCTCTGCCAATTAATTTCACACAGGAGAGGGGCTTCTGAGCTGCTGCAGCCAGGCTCAGCAAGGGACAGCAGTGGTGGCAGCAGCAGGCAGGTTTGTCTGCCCTTGGCTTCCTCCTAGACCTCATCCAAAGTCTTGTGTGCAGTTCTGGCCTCCACATTTGAATTAGGATGTTGAAAAGCTAGAGGATCCAGAGGGAGGTAGCAAAACAATACAGGTGTTATAAGGCAACCTGTACAAAGAAAGTTGAGAGAACTTGATATTTTTAGACTGGAGAAAAGGAAATTATAGGGGTGTGTGTGTGGTTGGGGGTTGGGGAGTTCTAAATATTTGAAAGGCTGCTGCAAAGAAGAGGAAGAACAGTTGTTTTTCCCTGCTGCAGAGGACAGGGCATGAAACAGTGACTTTAAATTGCAGCAGTGTAGTTTTTCAATTAGATCTCAGGTAAAATTTCCCTATCGTTAGAACAGTAAAGCAGAATAGTAAGTGGTATCTAGGGAAGTTGTGGGATCTTCACTGGAGGTTTCCAAGAGGATGCTGGATAAGCATTGGATAAGCATAATTTAGGAATATCATTCCTACATTTGCCTAGGAGTTTAGACCAAATGACCTGTGGGGTCCCTTCCAACTCTAAGGTCCTATGATTTTATTGTCTGTTTGCTCTTTTTTTTACACTGTAACAGATATTACCTTGATGTACAAATGTTGTGTGCCCAAGACTGAAGAATGATAAAGGGACTTTTAAATTAAATTTTCAAACACCAAATTGTGGATACTGGATCTTTTAATTTTCCTCCCCCTGGGTAAATTCTACCTGAATTCACTTGCTAATGATCTACTTCTCTTCATTACGTTGACTGAAGTTACTCTGTTACATTGATGTAAATTTAGAGAAGGACTGGAAAAATATGCATATTATGTAAGTGAGATGCCAGAGATAAAAATGGAATAAAGATATTGTGAACACAGGACTGGAAAAGAACTTTTGAGCCACGAGTGTAGTTCCCTGTGCTCAAAAGTAACAATTTACCCATAGAAACCTTGAAATCACCACTTCAAACTCTGACACAACTACAACATTTTTTATTTAATACAATACTCGTATCTTTAGGAACATGAAGTGCTATCTGAGAGTATATTCTCTTTCCCACCAGGGGTTGGATCCTACACTGCTGAAGTCGATAGGAGTTTTTCAGCTCTCTCTTCAACATTATTGCTTGGGCCATCTTTTCTCTGTTGAGCCCAAACAATAATGGTAGGTATAGGAACTGAGTCTATGCTTATAGAAACCAATGCATACATTTAATTAAATCAATTTTTGAAACCATTATATAAAAAGCTAAGGTTAAGCTATGTTCCTGTAATGACACAAAGTTGTAAAAGATACCTAAAGCAGCAAGTGAACTGGTTCATTAGGAGGGAGCACTTTAACTGCTTTTCAGGGCCAGAGGGTGAAAAAGAGTTGGCTACAAACCTGGAATGGCTTAGCTCAGGGCTGTCCAGCAGATGGCCTCTGGGCTGCATGTGGCTTGTAAATAGTTAATCTGCAGTCCTGGGGGTTCCCTCTATTCCTCTAGTTACACAAGCAGCTGGGAACTCTGGGCTCCCACTCCCACCTCCACTTCCTGCCATGTTGTAGAGGATGGATCAGTGCTGTGTGGTGCATCCAGTGTTGCTGGAGGTGGCCAAGGCACCCACATGTCCCTTCAAAGCAGGGGAGCCCGCAGCCAGGGAGCTGAGCATGTGGCACTGGAGCTGGGGGTGCACATGCCCACTGTGTAGCTGACATAAATCATGGCCCCCAATGCATGTTGCCCCTGGGACATGTAGGCCCAGGCTGCTTATAAGTTGTTACAACCCTGGCATAGTTTATATCAAGGATGCTCAACCCTTGGCACACAGGCCAGGTCTGGGCCCTGGCACCAAGTCCTTTGATCCATGGGACCTCCCACAGATCCAGAAATTTGGTAGTAGGAGAGTGGTTGCACTGCTCTCCTGCTGCCAAATTTCCAAACCTGTGGGACCAGGCCCTGCGCACTGGATTGGGTGCACAATCCTGGCACCTGGGGCCAGCTAGGGGCAGCACTGGGCTGCAAGGGCCCAATTCTGGCATGTAGGGGTGGCACCAGGTCCTGGGGCCAAATCCCAACATGCGGGATTGCTGCACCAGTGTCCAATCCCAGCACATTAGGCTGGTCAGGGGCCGCACTAGGCCCCAGACCTGATCTGGGCTCAACTGGGCCCATGGACTAGCTCCACACCACTCATGTGGAACCATGGGGCCAAAAGCTTGAGCACCACTGCTTCATACCTTTGGAACATACAAACGCTACCTAATGGTAATTTTGCTGGGGAGCTTTTAGAAGCACTCACATATACCATGAACTGAATATAACGCGTACCTTAGTTTTTACAAACATTCTGAAGAAAAAAAAAAAATCTTCCAAAACAGGTAATTAACTAATCCAGCATGCTGAGTCTGGGGCTGTGTCCTGGTTCTGACCCTGTGTGCTTTATTGGGGCTATGCTCTGGGTCTAATTCAGTGTGTCAGGTCTAAGGTTGTGCACTGGATCTGACCCTGTGCGCCAGGTCTGCAGGCTGGCCTGATTCAGTGTGCTGGCTCTGGGCCATGCGCTGGCTCTGGCTACAGTTTGACCCTGGGCACTGGCTCAAGACAGTGAGGGGCCATGTGGCCATGTCACCTGGCTGCAGGGCTCCCCATGGGTCCAGAAATTTGGCAGCAAGGGAGTCGTGAAAGTGTTAATTGCCATGGCTCTCAGAGATGCTGCAAAATGCCTGGACCCGTGGGGATATCTGTTTCTCACATATACCACGCACCAAAATTTCCTCTAGCTGATTTGAGGGAGAAAATTGCATGTTTTACATGAGTTTTGAACGCTATTCCAGTGTCATGACTGAGAACCATATAATCCAGGAATAAATAATGAATTATGTTGAAATGTTTACCTTTGGTGAATAAGAGACAAATGGTATAAAAAAGGGCTACAGATGATAAGATGGAACCTCTGGCTTTTGGTTAGCTGATGAATTGCCTTTTAATAGAAATTTTAGTTTTAGTTTTATTGCTGAGGTATTTAAAATGGGATATCATTAAGGATGAAAAGTAATTTATTTTTATTTAATGCTGCTAGAGACTTGTGTCTCCCTTTTCATATTTTAATACTAATGCTTTTTTTTAAAGGGAAGAGAAAAACCCTTATGTCTAAAAGTTCCTGAAGTTAAGTCTATGGGCCAGATTTAGACTGAAGTCATCGGAGGTACACTTCTTTACAGCCATCTAATCTTTTGTGGCTTCACACACCCTGATTATATAACTGTACTCCATGAAGGACAAACAGAAATAGACAAAATGTGCTGTATAAGCATAACTGGATCACACTAAAATGTTTTCCAAGCATGTTCAGATGTGCTGCTAGCTTTAAGGAAGCCTCCAATTTCAGACTAACAACCTTTTTTAAAGAGTTATTCTGCAATAAATTAACTGACACTTTTCCATAAAGAAATAATCCTCTTTGGTTGCTTGCAGTCTCTTTAAAAATGTAACAGTAACTTCAAATCACTGTTTAATTTATCATTCCTTTTCCAAGATTTTTCCTCCTATTCAGACTAAAATACAAACAGAGAAGAAATCACACATGCACTGAGGAAAAGAAGAAATGAGTAAATAGAATGCACAACTTAACACCTCCCCTGCAACTCATTTAGTGATTATCTAAAATTCATAGCAGCCCATGGAAAAATAACAGAACTAAATTATAGGATCTTAATTAATTCTGGCAAAGGATGACATAGCATCTAGGTTTTTAAAATACTTCCTACTGCAGCCCAGAGGAGGCCCCATGAAAGTATTTGAGTTTTTGCCAAGTTTGTAGGGACAAAGCGTTCAGTTGGATCAACTTCTAGGTCAAGAACAACTCTAGTCACTTCTGACTGGGTTATATAAAGCTTAAGCAGCTCTGAAACTAGGAAAAATTGATAAATCAGAGGTGCAGTATGGCCAAAGACAGATTTAAGAGTATTTAAAAATCAGTGAAATTAAATTACACTTGCTACTTTGTTTTTTTAAAGATCAGCCGGTATCTTGTGAAATATTTTGAAACACTAAATTTAGCAATAACTTTTATTTTTATGCTACATGCTGTAGTTTGTATATTTTTTTAAATAACTAAGAATTTTTTTCTGAATAAGGACAAACACAGCCTTTGGATCACATTTGTCATGAAGTTGGATGAGGTATTCAAATTTATTAATAAAGTTTTCTATTCTTTATTCATCCAGGGCTGAATTTTAAGGAATACTCTTTTAAAAAGAAAGAACATTGGTGGTAGGAACAATGTGTTAAATACAAGAAACATAAATAAATGCAAAGGATAATTATAAAAAATAGCTTTTCTACTCATCCTGTTGACGGTGTGTAAGTGGGTCTAAGCTTTCACTTGCTTCTCCTGTTTAATCTCTGCCTAAGAGAGGGTTAAATCGTGTTTTCCTCACTTATAGAACTAGTGCCATTATAGCCAGTAAAACTATTTGCCCGAGAAAATCAAGGGAGATTTAGCTAATTTAGCTCTGTTTGCAGTATTTTCCATAGTAAATAATTTTGACTTCACATAGCATTGTCATTTCAGGTAGAAAAACAGGCAGAAGCAACAGATAAACTCTTCACATTGATCTTGCTTTCCTACAATGAACCTTCATCAAACAGAAAAGAACAGAAATATCCCAAAACCTTATACATAAGCCAAAATTCTTTAATACTATACAGTGTTATTCAAAGCTTATGTAGGAGTCATCAGCTGATCTTTTAAGTATGATTATCTTAGTAGAATTGTTTCTCTTTTCACAGATTATTTAGTATAGCATGAAGTCTTGTTTTCTTAATTATGTATATTCTGTCTATAATCAGAATTAAGGAACTCTGATCCTGTAAACCTTACATGGACATAACTCCCTTGAAAACCTCACAACAAAAAAAATTGCTAAAAGAGTACAGGATTAGGGTCCAAGTGAAATGGCAAGACTGACCACTGATTTCCATTTTGCCCTTCACTAGGCATCCCCCTGAACAGATCCATGTTCCTAAGGGCCCCTCTAGACATTCAGATGAAGGTGCGATAGAATCTGATGGATGATCTACGCAATCACATTTCCTGCCATACCATGTGCGTGGCAGGAAGTGTGATTGTGGTCCAGTATGAGCTCCAATCACACCTTGCTGCTGGTGCAGGGGAGCCTGGGATCATGTTCATGATTCCAGGTTCCCTCTGCACTGGCAAGTAGGAAGCTCCTGTGGCTGGGTTCATCAGCTGACAGGGCTTGCAGCTTGCAGGGCTTGTAGGAGCATTCCATGTGCTGTCATGGCTGTGAGTCTCACAGCAGATGGGGCTTGCCATGGCTGTACATGGGACGCTGCTGCGGCTGTGAGCTTCATCAGCTGCAGGGCTTGCAAACATGGCAGCACATGGTGCAAACCCACAGCTAGGAGTCCCATAGGATGCACAAGGCCACATGTTCAATTAATGCCATGATACGAGAGAGCCACACAATTATTACACATATTTTATGGAATAACTTTGTAGTCTATTCCTTTTTTTCAATCATGCAATTAATTGATTGAACATGTGGCTGGGTCACAATTTAAGACGTGATTCATTGGTTAGTCACATCTTAAGTGTAACGTGTAGATGGGGCTTAAAAAGTTTTATTTGGCAAGATACTTAAGATTACAGTGGAACCATTCACATATGCACATGCTGAAGTGCTTTGCTGGATCAGGATATACTAGACTTTAAATACATGTAGTTTTATTGCAATTTCTATATGTTAAAATTGAAAAAAATGATTTTTCTATAGGTCCATACCATTTTTTAAATGTTAGGTTTAGCAATGTTGCTAAACCAAATTAATCATTTGAGATATTTACAGCTTTGCACAATTATCAAACTGCACGTGATACCATATAAGCTCAAACATCGGGTAAAGTTATTAAGCAAAAATTATCAAATGCCTAAATCCATCTTTTCACATAAAAAAATATATTTTTATTACAACACTGAACAGTTAAGGCCACAACACTTCAGAAAGATTATAATAAGTTTATCTGTTGCAATTACTAAAGTTATTGATAAAAATAAATACTAAGACCATGGTCTTCATGTCCAAGGCAAAAAATTCAATTTAAAGAAAAACATCATCAATAGCTTTAAGTCATAATCATTTTCAAGTATTAATTGCAAGAGGTGCTTAAAACTGTCAGGTTACTGTATATCATTACAGTATTACACAGGTTGAAGACTTTGTCTTTCTATCCTGGTTAATTTGATTTTCCTTAGGATTCTCCCTGGTGTGATTTTGGTTTTCATCTTTGCTATCTTCATCAGGCAAATCTTCGTTTCTTTTTTCCTCTTCAGTCTGGAGTAGCTTTTCAGATCTACCTTCTGTGCTATTATGTCCATTTTTCTGACTTGTCAATGACCTTCGCTTGAACAGAGAAAACTAAAACAAGAGAAGATATATTACACCCAAACTTTTACCAGTGCAATTCACTATTTATAAGAAAATGTGCATACAAGTTACAAGTAGCATTCAGGCCACTTTAGGATATCTAATTATGTTTTATAAAATAGAAAACAAAAACATTTTTAAACAATGTAAATATAAATATTTCTATGAGTTTTTAAATATATTTAAAGGAAGCATTTCTTTAAGCTGATCACAATCCTAATATTGCATTTCTGCAAAGAAACAAGAAAGTGAAAATGAGTGGACTGAACAGTAACATAAGTGTATCTACAGAGCCCATGCAAGTAAGCTGCAAGAAGCAAACAAACATGATACATACATGAAAAACACAACAAATTTCCAATACAATACTGTCTCAGTGATTGGTAAGAGTATCCGTGAAGTGTATCCAACAAACACCCTGGATCTGCCAAACACTTAGGCCCCTGACAGATGTTCATTTTAAGGTGTGGTAGGATCAATTCCTGATCCGAACAAACACATTTTGGGATATTTGCCAGTGCAGGAGAGCCCAGAATCATGATCCCAGGCTCCCTCTGCAGCAGCAAGTTGAAATCCAGGTGCCCACAATCAGCTGATTATCAGCTGGGACCAGGGTCCAAATTAGGATCCAGTTGGGCAGTTTTTAAAGGTCTGGGTGCAGTGGGCCAAAGACTGAGGAGATGCTCCTTGATATCAAGTTTACGATGACCCACATTGATCTTGGGAGTTGGGGGGGGGAGCAGTCTGGGGTTCTGCCTCCAGCCTGATTGGACAGGGAACATCTGTGTCCTGGGTCCTGGGGCTGCCCTGTCCTGGATCCTGACACTCAGCTGAAAATCAGGATCTATCACTGGCCAGCCCCAAACAGCCACATGTTCAATTTAAAGCACATTTAAAATGAGCCACTAAGTTGTTACACATTCATAGATTCATAGATTGTAAGGCTGGAAGGAACCTCGGAAGATCAACAGGTCCAGCCCCCTGCACTAAGCAGAAAAAATAACTGGGGGTCAGGTGACCTCAGCAAGGTGACCATCCAGTTTCCTCTTGAAGATTTCCAGGGTAGGTGATTACACCACCTCTGGAAGGAGCTTATTCCACAATCTGGACACCCTAATTGTGAAGAAGTTTTTCCTGATGATGAGCCTGAATTGATCTTCCAGGATTTTGTGGCCATTACTCCTGGTTTTCCCCCTTGGGCGCCCTGGTGAACAGTTGCTCACCAAGCCCTTGATGTACTCCCCTAGTGTAGCAGTAAGCTGCTACCAGGTCCCCTCTCAGCCTTCTTTTCCTCAGGCTGAAAAGTCCCAGATCCCTCAGCCTTTCCTCATGTGGCTTGCTGTGTAAGACTGATCAGATGGGTGGCTCTTCTTTGGACTCTCTCAAGCTTGTCTGCATCCTTCTTAAAGTGTGGTGCCCAGAACTGGACACAGTACTCCAGCTGCAGTCTCATCAGTGCTGTGTAGAGCAGAAAAATCACCTCCTTGGTTTTGCTGGAGATGCATTGATTAATGCATGCCAGAGTATTATTTTCCATACTGGCTACAGCATTGCATTGCTGGCTCATATTCATACTGTGGTCTATTATTACCCCTAGGTCCCTTTCATTGGTGGTGGTAGTCAGTTTGGTGCCACCAAGCCTGTAGGTGTGTTGGGGGTTGCTCATCCCAAGGTGGAGGACTTTACATTTCCCGATGTTGAACTTCATCAGATTCCAATCCACCCAACTTGTTAGGCTGTCTAGGTCTGCCTGTATCTGTAGCCTATCTTCAGGTGTGACCACCCTCCCCCATAACTTGGTACCATCTGTGAACTTGGCCAGTGAGCTCTTCATCTCCACATCCAAATTGTTAATAAAGATGTTGAAAAGTACTAGACCGAGCACCAACCCCTGTGGGACACCACTACCCACTTCTTGCCAGGATGACACAGATCCATTTGCTATGACCCTCTGGGTTCCGCCAGTTATTCACCTACAGGACTGTCTTGGAGTTAAGCCCACAATCCTCCAATTTTCTCATGAGGACATTGTGGGAAACTAGATCAAAGGCCTTTTGGAAGGCTAGGAACACAATATCAACCTGCTCTTTCATGTCCAGGTGGCAAGTTACCTGTCACAGAAGGAGATGAGGTTGGTAAGGCAAGACCTGCCCGCAATGAAGCCATGCTGGCTGTCATTCAGAATCCTACCTTTTGCAGGCCTATCACAGATAGACTCCTTGATGAACTGTTCTAGGATTTTCCCTAGGATGGGAATTAGGCTGATTGGCTTGTAGTTACCTGGGTCCTCCCTCCTGCCTTTTTTGTGGATGGGCACAACAATGACCCTCTTCCAGTCCTCAGGGGCGTCTCCAGAGTGCCACGAGTTGTGGAAGAGTTTCTTCGGGAGTTCAGCAATGACTTTGGCTGCTCCTTCAGCACTGTCAGATGAAGATCATCCGGTCCCGCTGATCTGTATACATCTAATTTTTTTTAACTGGTCATACATCAATTCTACGGCAATAGTAGGAAGGTGATCATTCCTACTGTGCTCATCCTCTACTCTACCTGGCATGGTTTTCCCCTTGGTTCAGTGAAAGACGAGGGCGAAGTAGTAATTCAGGAGTTCAGCTATCTCCTGGGTACAGGTAAGCAGCTCTCCTGAGTTGTTGAGCAATGGCCCCACACTCGTCTTTGTTTTCCTTCTGTTCCCTATGTACCTAAAGAACATGTTGTCCTTGATCTCCTTTGCTAATCTAGGTTTGGTTGCCACTTTAGCCGTTCTTATCTGTTCCCTGCAAATGCAGGCTGTTGTGGACTAGTCCTCCTTGGGGCCCGACCCAAGTTTCCATGGTTTATAAGCCTTTCTTCTTTGTTAAGAGGACCGTGATTCCCGTTTAGCCAAGAAGGCTTCCCAGCCTCTCTGTTACCTTTTCTCTGCATGGGAATAGACTTCCTTTGTGCTTCAAAGATCATGTCCTTAAGGAACAACCACTCTTCATGTACACCTTTCACCTTTGGTCCCTGGTGCTGCAGCAGATCCCCTACTAGTGACTTAAGCTTGTTGAAATTTGCATTTTTGAAGTCCAAGACTTCAAGCCTGCTATCAAATTTGTCTGCCTTATGTTGACTAGTGAACATGATGGTTTCATGGTCTCTGTTGCCCAGACTTTCCTCTATGTTTAAGTCAGTCACCAGGTCATCTCCTTTGGCCAGGACCAAGTATAGCAGAGCGTCACCTCTGGCTGGCCCATGCACCTCCAGAGTCAGGAATAGCTCCCTGACACAGGTCAGGAAGGATCGCAACTGATCCAACTTGGCCGAGTGTTTCCCCCAGGAGATGTCTGGATAATTAAAATCACCCATGATGACCATGTCACGTGCATGTGTGGCATCAGTCAATTCTTAGGTGAACTCCAGATTGAGTTAATCCCCCTGGTTTGATGGTCTGTACACCTACAGTTAGGTCTGCCTTGCCATGCTCTCCTCCCTTCCCTCCCCCCCGCCCCCGCAACTTACCCCAGAGGGTTTCAAACTGTCCATTTTTTGAGCCAATGTCAGCCTCCAAGGAGGTGTACAGCTCTTTCACATAGAGAGCAATGCCTCCACTGTTGTTCCCCACCTGGTACCTTCTTTGCAGGGTGTAGCCCTCTATAGCTATACTCCACTTGTGTGGCAAGTCCCAACAGGTCTCTGTAATCCTTACTAGGTCATAATGCACACTGAAGAGTAGGAGGGCTAGCTCCTCCTGCTTGTTCTCCATGATCCTGGCGCTAGTATATAGGCACCTGAGTCCTCCTACTGAGGCTCTCGTTTTCCTGTCCTGCTGATAGAGAACTATTCCCTCAGCTCCTGCAAAAGTGGCTCTCCCAGTGTCCCGATCTATAGGGCTTACTTGTATGTTGGTCCCTGGACTTGTTTGAATTTGTGTATCCCCATCCCCCAGCAATCTTAGTTTAAAGCCGTCCAGAAGATTGGCCATCCTGGCTGCCGACAGTTACTTACCTTTCTTCGTGAGGTGGCTGCCATCCCTTCCCCGGAGTGCTGTCTTCCTGAAGTGCTCCCTCCACATTGTATGTGGAATACATGTATGACTCATTTACTGTATTGTCATGACATGCCTTAAATTGACTTGAATATGTGGCCGGGTTTCAATTTATGGCATGAATATCCTGTTAGGCACATACTTAACTTTAAACTTCACAAGTTTTTGTAGTTCTGTTCAAGTTTCATAGTTTCTAGGGTCGGAAGGGACCTGAGTAGATCATCTAGTCCGACCCCCCGCCATGGCAGGAAATAATACTGGGGTCAAACGACCACAGCAAGATGTTCATCCAATCTCCTCTTAAAAACCCCCAGGGTAGGAGCCAGCACCACTTCTCTTGGAAGTTGGTTCCAGATCCTAGCCGCCCTGACCGTGAAGTAGCGCTTGC
>NW_017728906.1:49249188-49256430 GCF_001723895.1 Crocodylus porosus | reverse complement strand
TCCTGAGTCCTCCTTCCTCTCCTTTTTGAAGATGGGAACCATGTTGGCCCTCTTCCAGTCCTCTGGGACCACACCAGAGCACCACGAGTGCTCATAAAGCCGTGCCAGGGGTCCTGCAATGACCTCGGCCAATTCCTTTAGGACTCTAGGGTGAAGATCGTCCAGGCCGGCTGACCTGAATACGTCCAGCCCCTCCAGAAGCTCCCTAACTAGTTCCTTGCTAACCTTTGGCCCAGGTGTGCTTCCCCCGGGGCCCCAGGGGGGCCCAGGAGGGAGGTGGCTGTTCTGGTCCCTACTTAGGAAGACAGAGGCAAAGAAATCGTTAAACATGTTAGCTTTGTCATCTGGTGTGACGACCAAATTTCCCAACACGTCCTGCAAAGGCCCCACATTTCCCAGGAAGTAATGCTCCCTGGCTGATGTCAGTGGGACTGAAAGTTGTTTTGCTTTGATGGACTGAGAACACAGTAGTCAGAAACTTGCAGGAGTGAGCCTTTGTATTCCAGACTACTGAAAACCCCAGGTGCTTCATACAAGGTATGTCCCTGCACCCAGATAAAGTCCCACTTAAATCAATGAGGGCTGAAATTGGCCACTGGCATAGTGATCCTGGCAGGACTTGACCCCTTAATAGTTGAAAAATAAACAATTCAGTTGCTGATCTTAGTGAATAAGATGTGAAAAAAGCCAACGGAAGAAGTCATCCCTAGGTATCCACTTATGTTTTTGTCTCAAAAAAACTAGAGTGGTTAATTACTTTAATCTTTAGGACAAATAAGAAACATAGCTTTGAACTAATATCCATGGTAGTCAACAAAAAGACTCCTATTCACTTCAACAGCAGTTGGATAACCCCCTGTGCAAATCCTGCTGATCTTTCCCAATATTAACTGTAATTATGCGAAATGTTATTTAATTCAAGTCAGTAAGGATAATCATGTAAGTAACAGTTTGCAGGAGCACCCTCATAATTTGCATTAAAAAATACATTTAATTTAAAAATTCCAGGTAAATTCTGGAACCAATTAGTTGTCAGTTATACAAGCAGGACATCCCATACTTGTTTCAACAGCATTTTTAAAAACAAATAAAATAATGCTACTTCCTTTTTGTTTTTGCCAGGATTTGTCAATGCCAAAGGTTCAAAGTTCACAATTACTTTTGGGAACTGCATAAAATATTTTGGCAAAATAAAAATATGGAGGTAAAGACTGTTTATTTTTTAAAGTAAGTAACAGTCACCTTTCAATTGTGTTCTATTCCACTTTTATTATTCTTTTATTCCAATTACCATGACTATGTGCAACAGCCTATTATAAACTTTATGATAGCAACGTACCCTTTTTTAAAAGGAAAATATATGGACCCTATAATTATTTTATGCTATCCTCCAACGAGGAGAAGCTAGTCGTAAAATCTTTACTTAACCTTTAATTTTCACAAAAAGCTATGTTTGTTTTTACTGTAAAAACAAATGCTATAATTAAAATATTTATATTATGTCTTGATCATAATGAGTGTTTTTGTGTTCCTTGCTGTGTTTGAGTTCTTAATGTATTCATATTCATGTTCCCTACATGATGAAATTCTGTTTACACATATATTTTCAGTTCCACAGTACTTTTTCCACAGAGTATCTGATGCATATGCAAAAAGTCAAACATGTTGAGGGGTGGAGATCTTGTGGTTTGTTAGCAGATTATGAATATGTATTAAGGTAATGTCTTCTACCTATATTCATGGTGTGATTTCTGGGTTGAAATATCATGCAAGTTATTTCCTTTTTCTAGTCCAGGGCTGTCCAACTTGTGGACAAGCTCCTGCCTGGGTACCATTCCCCCTACCACTGTACTGCTGCTGTTCTAGGGTCTTCAGGTTTCCCCCCCATCCTCTGACTTCTGCTTCCTACCCCTACTCCTGGGGGCAGGGCAGGGCAGGGCAGGGCAGGGCAGGGTGGCCTGTGGGGCCCAGGAAACCTGCAACTGGATGGACTTGGAGGAGCTGGGTCCCTGGCTACTTTGAAGTTGGATAGCTCTACTCTACTCTTTCCTGCTTTGGTGGAGGTTTTTGCAGAAATGATATCTGTGTGGCAAAGTGGGGCCCCCCACCTAGCTACAGGCCTAGGTTCCCCACTTGCCTTTGGACACGCCCCCCACCTGACTCACCTGCCACAACTTGTTATTAATTAATTAATTGATGATCTTAAGCAGGAGGCTGCCCATTTTATGCCCCAATGCCAGGGGGTGCTACCTCCCCTATACCACAGCCCATGCCTTGCAGATGGCATCTGGATGCTACAGTGCTCCTGGCCTACCACCAGAGCAAGCTTAGGCCATGCCATCAGGCCTCAGTCACTTACACATTCATACCACCTGCCTCTCACTCGGGCCTCACAAACTCCACCCTCTCTCACAGGGTCTCTTCCATGCATCACTAACTTATGCCGCCTTGCTCCCTCTTGGCGTGGGCCCCCTTAGGCTCAGCTAGTCCATTCCTTGGGTGGCAGATGTACTGTCTGTTGGGCCTCTCCCACGGCCCTCACTGGGGTAGTGGCCAGCCAATTACCCAACCGGGTCTAAGCTTACTCTGGCCCTTTCTGGGGTGACACTATTTGTATCTAAATGTACCGGGGCCTCAGCCCTCTGGTTCTTCTCCCCCTTCACTGGGGATCCCTATCTCCGCCCCTTCACTTGGGGCTCCGCTCCACACCACACCCTTCACTCCCCAGTGGGCTCAGGTGGCTGTAGCCATGCCTGGCCCCACTCTCTGTCCTCTGGGTCTTGTACCCTGTAGGGCTCAGGCAGCTGCAGTTGTGCCTGGCCCCACTACCTCTGGTGTCACCTGACCCACCTGAGGGTGGGAGCTGGGGTTAAGGTGCCCCGACCCGCCTTTCACCGGGGTGGTAACTGGCCTAGCATTTCCTGGGGGCTCCTGTGCCACTGAGAGCCCCACCAGGCCACCCACTCCCAGCAGGGTGCAGTTTTAGGTCAGGTAAATTATTTAGGCCCAGGACCAGGAGCCTCCTATCCATCCCCAACAGCTCCTGCCCTTACCCACAGTTGATACCAGGAGCCTTGCAGACAGGTGATGTTGCAGCCTGGCCTTCCAGCAGAAAATGCCCTGCTTATATAGGCAGCCCTGACTCTAAAATGGCTGCCCTAATCAGGCTGCCCTAATCAGGCACCTATCAGCTGCTAGGTTCAGGCCCTTAAAGTGGCAGGCACAAATGGTACCCTGCCACACTGTGATTACACTGGTAAAATCCTGTCTGCTGCAATCAGTAGGAGTTTAGCTATCATTTGAATTCAGTAGTTTCATAGTTGTTAGGGGCTGGAAGGTTTCAGTATTTCACCTAGAAATCTGCACAGCAAAAGGTTCTATACACCAAACAGTCTGGCCATTTTTCCTCGTACGTTATTGAAAATGGGAGATAGTGTTTTCTCTCCTTCGTCTAAAGCAGCTCATCTTTCTTTCCTTACCGCTGAGATTTTTTCATTTTCCTTGTTGCTTTCCTCTTCAGAGTCATCAAGGCCTTTTACACTGACCCCCACCTCCACCCCTAAGGCTGTTCCCATGCCATCTGCTCCACTCTCTGTTCAGCTTCTCTTCCACTCTAGTCCTTGCTCTGCTAAAACCATAGTCTCCATAGGAAGCAACCAAAGTGGGGGTGGGGGGGTGATCTGACATAAAAAGCAGGATAAACTGCTACCTCACTGTAAGATGTACTGAAAGCATGGCATGAAAGCAGGACATGACAGTACAAATAGCCAAGCAAGAGGAATGTACAGGATACCTGAGGGACATCCCTGCCACCTTCCTAGTAACGGCTACTCCTAATTCAAATTCTGTCATTGTGAAAAGTTGGTACTACCTATAATATTATCACAGGGCTAACCCACAGAGACCATCCATTACTTTTGATCATGTGGGTATTACAGAGGGCAAGATCCCAATGACCTTACTCACAAAAAAATTGTATCTTATGCCATAACTGGTTCCCTTCATATAAAATCTGGACATTTACTATAGCTATCATCTTGCCATAGTTTCATTATGTGGCAACAGTTCAGGATACTTTCCCATGATTTTGTCTCTTCTCCCTCTCCTTTTGTCCATCTATATAATGGCATTAAGGGACTCACTCCTGAAAGAAGCAACTATTCAACAGATGAAAGGCCCTGTACAATTCCAAGAGCTGTGCACAAGCAGCCAACACACATGCAAAGATCTCAAAAATCTATTTTTAAGCAATTCCAACAGTTTGCTCATCACTTTTCAGGCATTTATAAAGATGGATATGGTTTGGTGATACTTTTCTGTTGCTACAAGAATTTCATCACTTTTTTTTAAGTTTTCAAATTAAACCTAATCAAAATTCACGTAACTTACCTTTTTGGTCCTCCCCAGTATTCCTCCAGATATTCTGTCATCACTACTTTCTGAAATAGTCCCTGAAGAATTGTTCATAGTATGGGTATTGGTGCTTTTTTTATCTAAAATAACATAAAGCATTACAAAAATTCCTCTTTGGTGAAGAAAGAACAGTTCTTTAAATTATTTTTAAATACACACACAAATTAATTCTGGATCTAAAATACAACAGAAGGACAGAATGTTCAGTTCAATTTCAGGCTTAGCCAAATTCTGATGCTTCTGTTTTTGTTTTGCTCATTTCTAGTTATGATTTCCAGTTTTACTCCAGATGCTTGATTTTCAAGAATACAATACTGGCACTCAGGTAAATTATTTTGACTAAGACACCCATGATTTCTTATGGTTAACAGAAGATAGCATGTGTTGTTCTCAAATTTAGGAAACATACCCTAACTGAAAGAGTCTGACTCTTAGTGCAAGAATTGTCTTTCATTATCAATCTTTGTTCTGTTAGACCAATGCAGCATATGGATTTAATCTAAAATCAATTCAGTATTGGTGGGACAGAAATGTCTTCCTACTTAATAGATAGGGGGCTGGAAATCATGTGTTGCTAAACTGTCCACTGCAAATTACCAAGCAATGCTAGGAGAAAATGAAAGGGCTAGTGGTCTGTACAAGGTGCAGGACAAGAGCTACAGTGTTCTGCAGCTTTATTTGCCCATTTCTTAAGAAGAAACCAAAGGGAGGAAGTTTTGCCATTGACTTAAATTGGGCTAACAATTCACCCTTAGAACCAAATTTGCATAAATATAAGTTCATTCATTCATCAACACCAGGAAGTTGAGGAACACCTCCACACTGATAATTATGAGAAGTGTGTCCTGGACCTTGGGGATCAGCTGAAAGAGGAAATTATGATTCAAGGCATGCCGCTAAGCTAGCAAAATATAAGGAGCCCTCAACCCTAGGTATGTTGACCTGTTTGACATTTTATTTCTTCCCTTCCCCTCCCTTGTGGTGAAGGAAAAAGACATTTTGAGCCTGAGAGATTAAATTCCTGGATTCCACTGTTCTTGTAAATAGAGGAGGTGGAATTTCCCAGAAACTCAGTGATTGGCAAAAGGAGGACTGGAGCTGTAGCCTCTCCTCTGCTGCATTTCTCCTGCTGAGCATTATAACAATTCAGCAAAACCACAGTGCCAAATCTGTTTTCTCTGCAATCAATCTCCTGAAAATGGCCCAAGACATTGCACAATTGATGCATTGGGTTTCAGTAATTTATCTCTCTTTTTCTAATTTAAACTTGGTGGGCTCAGTTGTTATTTCATCACTATCCCTAAGGAGGCACAGAAAATAGGAGTGGAGTAACTGAAACTTCTGATGAGATAAGGAAGCTGAGGAGATGCTCTCTTCTGAGTGTGAATGCAAGTTATGAGTCAGAAGTATAACTAGCTACTTTGTAGCCCTGCGTATTGATTCTAGGGGAAAGGGTGGCCACGTGACAAGCGAGTCTTACCCTATCTTTGAAGATTCAAAGACCCTGGCTGCACCTGCTGCTGTAGAGCATGCTCCTCCACTAAATCAGCACCCAAGGCTGGTGCCTTGCTCACCCACCCTCTGTTAAATTACTGATACAGGTGTTCTCTGTTACTCTGAGTGATTTAGGAGACTACCCATCCCATTTTAAGAAGGGGCCTAGGGGCCTAATTCTCAGATATAGATCTTTCAGTGCACAAATGCAAGTGGGACTTAAGACTCTTTACTCATATAGGTGCTTTTGAAAATTTATCCATAGCCTTTGTATTTAAAAACATTAATTTATCTTTGATTGACAGACTCTTCTTGTCTTTAGTGCTGTAATGAAGATAGTGAAGTCAATCCAATAGTTTTCATGACCCATGGGTGTTGAATACTGAGGACCCTGGCCCCCCTGGGGAAGAGGGCTGTCACCTGAAATGCATAAAACCTTCCACATGTCCATCATCTTAGGTTCCCCTGGCAAAAATTAAAGTCAGCACCTATGTCATTACCAGACACATTTCAATTCATATTTTGTTTCTAAGCATTTTCCATCAGTGTCATGTGTACTAACAGGATGTCTGAAGAAACCAGAGGGATAACTTTCTCTGCTACTCCCTGTCCTCAGTACTGTACCCCACTGAATGGGATGGGGATAGGACAGCTCTCTGTATCCACAGACGCCTGTAACTGTTTTATTTTTTTTTCTCTTCTGTATAACTGCCGCGCAGCACTCTCACATTTATGTAACCTTGAAGTCTTAACTAGTAAGCTAAATGAGCGCTTTGTATTTTTCTCTGTTGGCATTAAGCTACACATGTGCATTTTGTAGATTTTATTTCTTATCTAGAAGTGTTATTTTTGCAGAAATGAAACTTATGTAAAAAGTCTGCCTAGCAATTACTACGTAAAAGAAACTATCCTATCCCTGTATGCTCAGCTTATATCATAGTTAGTGTCACAGAGGCAGTCCAACCAATATCTATAGAGGCAAAGAAACAGAAAACAGCAGAGATGACGACTGGAAAACTCTATAGGCCCGATCACCCTATAGACCGGTTCTCAGCCTCTCCGTCTGGGCATACCCCAGGCGAAGACAAAGGCCTTGAAAATCCGACAACTGACAACGATTCACCGTGTTACAGTTTTGTACTGTACATCTCACTCATGAGCTGTTGACCAGTTCTGGGACTACGGAGCCGGCAGCCGCACCTAGCTTTGGACTAGCTCCACTGTTGGAACGCAAGGGCTGGCTCTGGAACCCCGTGAACCAACAGACCCCCTTTGTATCCAGCATACTGTAACTGAAGAAACATCGGAGACTCCACTCCTCGACTGCCTCTCATC
>NW_017728906.1:49216165-49249088 GCF_001723895.1 Crocodylus porosus | reverse complement strand
GCTTCGTTCCAATCGGCCTCCCCTCTTATTCGTAAGAGGGTGAGGCCAGGTGAGTGAATAAAATCTTTTTGTTTTATCCTATATCTACTCTGTAATAACTTCTATTACTAACATCCCATCTAAATGAGCTGTTGACCAGTTCTGGGACTACGGAGCTGGCAGCCGCACCTAGCTTTGGACGAGTTCCACTGTTGGAGAGCAAGGGCTGGCTCTGGAACCTCGTGAACCAACGGACACCCTATAAATTAAGAAACATTAACAACTTACTCTAAGTCATCTACTTGTGCCAACTCGGCAAACCTCAAGGGCGGCTATAAAGCTACCTCCAATCCCGCCCCATAAGCCGCGCGCTTGCACAGCTCCGCAAAGCCCGCGGCTCCCCTAAGCGCTGCCGGAGCCGCTAGCCCGGCATTCCGCCACAACGCCCTGCAAGATGTAGTAAGGATACACATGGTAGCAGTCAGTATCCATTGGTTATTACTCTTCGGTGTAAAGGGCTTGCTGCCTCATTTTCCTACCTGTCGTCCTGTCATCTAGAGTTGTGATAAGGGCTCCTATACATCATATAACTCTGATACAGGCTTGCTGTAGTTTTAAACAGACAAAACAGGGTAGAATATCTCTATGAGTGTACCACTATGATAGGCTTCCCGAAATACTCACCCCAAAAAATTTTGGAAGGGAATAGTTTTTTTGGAGATCAAAATTGGTAACTCTGTCAGCTCTAGAACAAGCAAAGAACATTGCTTTGTGTGTCTTACACAACATCAGTGTCATTTAGCATTTATGTAACTAGGTTCACAAAAAAGTGTCACTAGGTAAAATGTGGTTGATTTCAAAACATCTGTAATGGCCAAATTCTAAATTTGTACCTTGCTGAATTATGTTCTCTTCTTGAGTGTTTTGTTCTTCCTGTAAAAATAAAACAATTAAATATATAATGTAGTACTTTCAAGCCATTTAAAACAAAATGTTTAACAATAGCATTTAAAATTTCTGAATAACTAGAGTATTAAGATTGATATTACTGCATTAGGAAAAGATGAAACAGGATTAAAAACAGCTGCAGACATGTTCACTGGAATTATATGGCTAAATTCCTATACAGTACAACATGTTAGAAGGGGTAAATACTGTACCTGTAGGATTTCTGTGGTATTATTGCTTTTCTCTCCGTCAGGAGTTCCATTGTGATGCACCTCTTCTTCATGCACTTGCCTATCAATATCCTCCTCCTCCACTTTGTCTTCCTTCTCTTCATCTGATTCTTCTTCTTCTGCTTCATCATCAGTCTCTTCATCATCATCTGTATCATCATCTTCAGAAGATATCTGATCCTGTAACAAAACATAAAAAGATAATTATAACTAATAAGCCTGTCGTGCTTCTAACACATTAATAAAAGGAACGGACTAAAAATTAGGCTTTTTCAAAAAGCTCATGAAGACACAGTAATCAGAATGCTCTCTGATTTCCCACATACACTGTGATTCAAAGCTTGTTTGCTCTCAGCCTCTGATATAAGAATTTTTCTACAAATGCCATTTTTTTGCCATGACTAGCACATAACTATCAAAGAAACTAGTTTACAAACAGCATGTTTCTCGTTCTGAAAACAATTATAAAGAAAGCAACAAGTAACATGTATTTTTATACTAGGACATCATATAGTTATATCACTATCATTATATTGCTTAAATACTTCTTGTGATGTGAAATGTAACGTTTTTCATATAAATATTATACCTCCTCTCACAGAAAGGCAATGATCATGAAAATGTGTAATGCACGATTCTTTCTTGAACTTCTGGTAATGAATCGCTTGAGTTCTGGACCCTGGGCATATCTACAAGAGACACCTTAATGCACAGTAGACTGTTCTACTGCACATTAGTGTGTCACGGCAAAAACTGGGCTAATGCATTAATGTGCAGTAGGATTAATCTACTGCATATTAAGTGTAACAAAAAAACTTTCACCTTTGCTACTGTGTATTTGCGCAGCTACTTAGCCTTTATTTAGTACCTCATATTAGAGGTATTAAACTTAACGCACAGTAGCAAAGACGCATTAATGAGCATGTAGATGTGCCTTGTGTATCATTTCACCAGAGTACCTAGATAACATTATATCCTTGCACTGTATTTTTTGGAGCTTTCATTAATTTAGATATCCCAAACAATTTTATATTAAAGATACATTTAAGGATTTTGGAAAAACACAACAAAATGTTCCTAATTCTGGCTTAAATAAATGCTTCCTTGCTTTTTGTGCTGTTTTTTTCCCTGCATCCTAACTTTTGATTGCACTTTGGACGGCTGCTCCTTACCTGTTAACACCTCACTGAATTCTCAGGTGCAGTCGCTGCGTCTCTCCCCTAGTTTCTGCACATTCTCTTTTTTTTCTCCCATCCTTGGATTCATTGTTTTTGGCTCTGCTGTTTCCCCTATTTCCTACTTGTTAGAATGCTACTTGTGGTGCAGAGTGGGAGCCTTTCACTGGTGCTTCTGTGGAGCTGGGACGCAGAATCTTTTAGCCAAATCCTATGTTATGAAAGTGGGCACAAAAGCTTTACCTGATGATCTGCTTCCTGGGTCTCTAGCATTCTTGGAGAGTTATTCTTTTGTTTGGATGTATTTGAAGCTGCTGCAGGAATATGGAGTGTAGGTAGGATTCAAGACGCTAACCATCACTTTATCCATAGACATTTACAGTGAAGAATCAAAATGGATTATCACACGACTTGCCCCACTTTTACTGTACTCTTTGACTTCACTTCCCATGCACTAGTTACCCGCCCTCTTCATCCCAAAAACCTTCCTCCAGATTGAAAAATACCATGTTGCATACACATGCAGAGCTTACATTAAAGGCAACGGGAGCTCAGCAGTAAGTGTATTTGAGAGCAAAACTGAACCAGCTCACTTGAACATTTATAAACTCCTAGTCTTGCATTTACTAAATTAATGTTATCTAATTCTGTTTAATTTTTTATGACAGAAAATCCCAGCAAAACAATTCCATCTATTTAAATGTGGTAGAGTTCCTTATTTGACAGATCTTTTCACCTTTAAGTATTTTGTCCAGATTTAGCCCCTCTGATCCATGCATAGATCTCCAACTTTCATATGGAAGATGTAGGAGGTATAAGGCTTGGATACCTTTGCATCAGTATCCCCCTCACTCTAGAATCTGCAAACAACATATAATGCTTTGAATTTGTGGCAAAGAGGGCTAGTGGCAAGGAGTGCAGAATGGGCAGAATTTTTTGTGAGGTGGCACGCTACCCCCACACTGATACTGTAGAGATCAGTCGGAAAATGTAACGTAACCTGGGAGTATATTATATTTCCCACTGGCTGAGTCTACACGAGATGCTGACTGTGCAGTGGATTGTTATTACTGTGCAATAGCATTGTGTGGCAGGAAGCATGACACGATGCTACTGCGCAGTCAGCATCACCTAAAAGCTGTTTGGTGATGCTACTGCGCAGTAACTCTGGTTCCTGCACAGTCTTTTAGTACTTGTTTATAAAAGTACTAAATGACTGCTCACTAATGACTATACAGTCAGCATCTTGTATACATGCACCTCCTGAGGGCTATCAGGGTGGGAAATGACATACAAGTAGGGGCCATGAGCGGCCACAGGCAAGAAGTATCTTTGGTACCATAGCAATGTAGTAACTATGCTACGAAGGAACCAGTGAAGACATGGGGTATCTAGACATAATGGGGATGGCCCTGCCTTTTGGTATTTGGGAATTTTGGGATGGGCACTGTAGTTAATTCTAGTCACAGCAATATTTGCTCCCACCAAAAATTCTATTAAAATTACCTCCAACAAGTGTTAATTCAGGGGTAGATAATTTAAGTCTCTGATTCTAGGCTTTATTGTAGATACAAAATAAGTTGCTCACATTCAACCCTAACATATGAGAAAGATACTCACGGGCAGCCGGAACTGATTTTTGCTAGGTCATCTATCCATCCACCCACATACTGAATGAAAAGTGCTGCACCAGAATGAAAACATGGTGATGCTGGAATCACTGCTGGGGACTCTCTCCTGATCAGCATGCAGCAGGGACAGAGTCCAATCTTCAGTGTTAGAGCCAAAGGTTCAACTGTCTCACAGCTATTGCCAAACTGGCAGCAGTTGTTGACCTGGTTAGTTCAGCCAAAAGCTGCTGCCAGTTGAGCAGTGGCTGTAAGAGGGTTAGAGCTTTAGCTCTGCCTAAGCAACCAGGGGAGAGTGAGTAGCACTGAAGAGTAGGTTCTGCCCTTATTCCATGTGATCAGCATCTGGCCATGACTCTGGAAACATCTTTTGTCATTCTGCCTTCCCAAAACAAGGTGCATGTCTTATTTGAGGGTATGTGGTGTGTGAGAAAAATACGTTGTTCTGCTGGCTTTTGGAACAAATATTGGTCTAGTATCATTGAAGGAGATTCCATGTGGCTTCTTCAATTGCCTTACCACAAACCTCAGTCATACTCTGTTTGGGAACCAGGTTTCCTTGTAAAATACTGAAGAGTCTCAGTGTGGAGCATGGCTCATATATGCCCACTGGAAGCCAGATTTCCATGTGGTCTGATATGTCTCAGTATGAAGCCTCTCTGCACTCCAGCTGGCAGCTATTCATGTCTGCCATTTCTGAAGGGAAAGGGGAAGAAAGAGCTGTCCTCCAAAGCATAAAGTCTGTTTGTCTTGATTAGCACCCTTGCTTAGCAACTGTGGTGGAAAAAACCGTCAAAACCGTTGCTAAAATTAACATTTAGTCAGTTACAAATTGTTGAGTGCACCATTTCGAAGCAGAAAATTCTGAGGCGCTTCCTGAGCCTTGGTCCTAAGTCCAGGCTCAGAGCAAAGATCGGGTCCATTTCCAGTTGCCGTGGAAACCAGTAATTGCCCACTGCAAAGACACAGAGGATTAAGAACAAAGCACTTGGTTATATATGGTCCTTCTTTGTCTTTATTCTTCCAAACCACAGGTGTAATATAATAGCCACTTATCAGCTCTTTCACTAATGCAAGAACAAGTTTCTGGAGCCTGGCAGCCACCTGCCATGGGGGCTGGCTGCGAACACACAAGACCTCATGGCACCTCTGAGATGGCCTGGGTAGCCTGCTTCCCAGCCAGCTCCTGCCAGTGTGTGCTGGGCCAGGCTGTGCTCACTGACATGGCTCAGCTTCCCTGTCTGAGCTGCTGGGTGGGGGCCTGGGCACATGTGGCTGCCTCTGCTGGGGCTGAGCAGGAGATGGGGCCCTCCCCAGTGGCCTGTAGCTCAGTGACAGCTGCTCCCCATGCCCAGGCTGGGCCAGGCCAGGCAGCACTGTACAGAGCCCCCTCCCCACCGCACGGTGGGAAGAAGGAGGGGGGACAGTTCCCTTAAGGCAAAGAGAGCAGGGAGGGAGTTAATTCCTTCCTTCCCTTCTGCCCTCTGGGACCACACCTGGGGTCGACCAGCCCCCACCTCTGCAGCCTGCAGATAGGCAGACCCTGGCTGCAGTGGAGGGGAAGGAGGGAAGAATTAACTCCCTCCCTGTTCACTTTGTCTTAATGGGGCCATGCCTGGACCTGACTGGCTATACCCCTACCCCTGCTCAGGCTAGAAAGCAGAGGGGTGGGGCCAGCCCTGCTCTCTAGAGCACAGAGTATCGCCCAGCCCAGGGCTGCAGAGCATACTTGGATGCGGGAGGACTCTGGTTTAACTTAAACCAGGAAGGGGTCTTGGACAGAAGTTGCATAAACTGGTTTGACCCAAATCAGTTAAGTCTGATACTACATTCAATCAGGTTAATCTTAAACCACTTTCAGCCATGTTGAAACTGGTTTATGTGCACTGAACTTATGTCCTGTTACAGGTTTAAACCAGTTTCTGATCACTTCAAATGGTTTATGTGTAACTTCTGTCTCTAGCCCTATAGTCCACCCTCTTTTGTTCAAGCCAGAATGCATAGCATTCCTACACTAAATTCCAGTGCACCTGACAGATATAAGTACAGGATTTTGCCCTTCGTTAGTTTATCTGTACTGGGAAAATACACTGTGTTAGAAAAACATGCTAACAATCATACGAAATTAAAATGTGAAACATTGTTTTACCCTAAAGTGGGGCAGGGCAATCTTTCAAAAAAAAAGATAATAGACCAGTTAACCTTCAGGTAGTTAGATATGCCTGAACGTATAGACATCTCACATGCCTTTAATAATGATCTGCTCAGTGATCTGCTTTTCTGTCACTTAAAGTGAGATGATTGGAGGTACTACTTTCCTAAATTCTTGGCAATGTTAATAAATAAACTGGATAATCTTGAGCTACAGTGAAAGTATAGCATCTTCAAAACCTAAAACTGCTAACTTGTTATCATGAGAAATTTAAATTAGGCATCTATTAATGTAGTAATTGTCAGTTCTCTTTTAATTCCATTTAAAGTGTCTTTAGTTTAAGCAATTAGTAAAGAAAAAGCTGCCTGCTAAGTTTTGATTACTTAAATTCTATAATTCTGAGAGTGAAGCAAAGCAATCAGATGAGATTTAAGAACTTATTCTTTCAGCTACAAGTAGCATGGTAGCAGTCTCAGCCACACTGAGATTTCCTAATCTCTTTTCATGTACACAAAGGCTAAAACCTATTGTATACCTTAAAAGAAGCTCTCACAGTACAATTTTGGGAACTGCTGGTTCTAATTTAACAGATAAGATTTATTAATAAAATAAATCACTTTAGATCAGATGACTCATTTTATTATACTGTTAGAGTGTGCAAAGACCAACCTGGAACCTGGCAACTCTGCACAACATGGGTTATGTAACATTATTTTCCCATTAATGTTACCCAGGGGAAGATCCAGAGGGGCTCACACCACACACCCCTTTTCTGACTGGGCTGCAGGAACAGCAGCTTCGAATTTTTTTAAGTCCCCCCAAACTTGTAAGAATTCCCTCCCCCCATTCTCCTCCATGCTCAGCCACATGTTCCCTTCCCTCCCCTGCCCACTACTGCTGAACTGACTTAGGGGAAGGAGGGGAGGAGGGAGACTCCAGAACTGCTTCTGCCCACCAGCTGGGCTCAGCCCATGCCTAGTCCTCTCCATTGTTCTACAACAGCCTGTGAGCAGATGTGGGAAGAGTAAACCCCTCTTGCTGCCAACCATTGTGGGCTGAGCCAGGCTCTTGTGTAGTCCAGCTGGAGCTGGGCAGAAGCAGCTCTGGAGTTTCCTTCAACCCAGGACAGTGAGGACAACAGCACTGGTAGGCAGAGAAGGATGGGGAGGTAGGGGATGTGGTTGAGTATGGAAGGGACTTTACCTGATCTGTGGACTTACAAAATCTCTGACTGCTGCTCCTGCTGTGTAGTGTGTCCACCCTGATGCAGGGTGGGGAGGGTAGAAAGGCTGGGAGAGGAGGTGCAGGCACCCCTGCAGCCCTAGTTGCTGCTCCTGCACTCCCCTTTGCAAAGACCTGGATCTGCTTCTGGTGTTACTCAACTCCTTCCTCCATTCCCTTCGATTGTTTGTAATGCTCACAGACAGCATCTTGTCCAACATTAGACTATAGCTCTTTCAAGGCATATCCCTCGTGTTTTCATAACATGCTTCTCAGTGAAGCTGGGACTTGATTGTGGCATCCTGATATTATTACAATGCAATTTGATAGACTATGGCTGAAAACAGACTTTGCCTTTGTGCTATCATAAAAACTTTTATGGTGGCACAAAGCCGAGGCAAACAGACGTCCATGCCCCTTGCTGTAATTACAACTGTGTATATTTGTGATTTGACAATAGGTGGCAAAAATCTGTGGTTGCCTTTTCCTGTTAGACATGCTTGCTTTCCAACAGGAGAATGAGGGCAGCCTGGAGTTGCCCATGTTCTCCAGCCACCCCAGGCAGGAGCTTAAAGCACTGCAGGGGCCCAATCCTGTGTACCCTTGGGAATTTCCCAGAGTACTTGGGATTGGACCCCTGAAGTCCCAGGAGCACCTGCCAAGGTTCCCCCATTTACAGAGGTGCAGCCTGGGAATCCTCTGACAGGGGATTCTGTGGGCTCACATATTGCACAGGGCATGACAGAATGATATGCACATCTGGGGAATCCCCTGCTGCTGTCCTGCAGAATTGGGCCTCTGAAACCTGGCAGGGGCTGACCCTATGGAACAATAAGTGATGTCTGTGTTGCCCAGTGAAAGAGTAATCTGTGCCAGGACACATCCTGGTATAGCTGATCCCCCTCCAAGGGCAACTGGTTATATCCTTAGAGCTGCAGAATGCAATATCTTTGGACAACATAGTTAAAGGGAGACAGACTAGTTGTTCAGGTGTCAATTACAGCAACATGGAGCTTCAGTCAAAGCTGCCACAGATAGTATTTAGACAGAAGAAAAAAAAATTAAAAGTGCCTAAGAGACATTTTCAGAAGTCATTTTCTGAAAGAATGAGGCTCCTATTGTGAAAATGTTTTTTTGAAAACCTGACCCAAAGCTATAGTATACAGAAAAACACAAGATCATATAGAGAAACCTAGGCCATGCAAGCTACAGAGAATATAAACACTTAAGGAATTTCACAACACAAAAACTGGAAAAAATGAACCCAGCATTAAACCATTATGGCTGCTGCTGTTTTGTTCAGTTCTATATTCTCTAGCTGGGATGAAAACATAAGCTTGTTATGGGGTTTATGTCTGTTGACTATTCTTACTTTACATGCTGTAGATTGCTTTTACTATTGATTTCTTGGGCAGAGATTAATGACATGGAGTTAGGGCAAAAGAGATTTTAGTGCTCCTTGTAACTTTTATAGGTTATATTAGTTTGTTAACTGCATAATTCTGTATGTCAAAGAACACTACACATGCAATAGCTGGTATCCGTAAAAGCCCTTTAATGGTCTAGACTTGAAATGCTCTTTCAGCCTCCCTTTTGCCTGCAGATGTTTTGGAATAATAATGTAATGCTGAAAGCATTATTGAGACAAAATGCACACAACCTTTAATGCAACATAATTGGAGACCCTTCTATGTCAGGAATGAAGATCTCCAATACTACCTGCAAAGCAACAATGCATTTTAAAGATGGCAATGACTCCTTGTGACATGACTGAAGAGAAAGAGTGAGCATGTTGAACTGTGATATAGGGGTCACCATTAATATTTGTCATCAGTTACCACACAAAAGTATGTAAGAAAGACGGTGGTTGCTTCCACTTCATATTATAGGGAAGGTCTGTGAATCCTGCTGGTGGTGTCACTAAAGTAATTCTGGAGTAAAGTAATGACCGTTTAACAGTAAATTATGTAGTCAAGCCCCAAGAAATCAAAACCAATTGTGCAGACCCATTTACCATAGTTATTCATGCCTAGGAAGCATGTTAAAACAAATACAAAAATACTTTGTTAAACAGGCAAGAAGGGATTTATGAGAACAAGTGTTACAGAACAGTTTGCCCCTTTTTTCCATGCAGACAGTGAGCATGTTCTCGCATTAAGAAAAGTATTGCATTTTCTTGCAAAGCACATGCTTTCCCCCAAAAATGAACCATCCAAAATTGGGGAACACTTTTTTAAGCAAGAAAGCTCCTTTACGTATTTGAATGGAAGAAAGGTGATGCTGGAATAGCTTCTTGGGGGTGTGCTGTCCTCCCCGCAGGAGTGGTGGTGTCCAGCTTTCAGTGTCACTCACTTTCTTCTTCTAGCTCCAAAGCTCAAGCTTCAACAGGCAGCAGAAATATGAATTAATCTATGCTTTGAGTGGAGACCCCAAGTATCACCCCAAGCAACTACCATCCCCAAGGCTAATCTCCCTGGGCTCTAACATTAGACCTTTTTAATCTCAAAGCCTAGAAACTTACAGACCTAAAGATTATGTGCTTTCAACTCAATTCCTGACTCAGCCACACTGCCCACACCAGCCAGTGTCTAGTATAGATTCCCCAAAACATGCCTGCATCAGCTAGCCCTGGTATGAGGCCCTATCTTCCTGCTGTACTGAAAAAGTGTAATGCTCTTTAATCTTTCCATATACACGTGGGGCCTTGTCCTTACAAATGATACCTCTTTATTTTTCTACTGGCATTTTAAGCAAACTTAAATTGTGCCTCCTCCTACACGGAGTGGCATTACTCTTATCAATCACACTGTACCATCCACACATCCTGACAATGGCCTTGTTAGGCTTTTGCAGTCCAGCCACAGTCTTTTTCTTCTGGATGTTAGTCACTCTCCCCCATGCTGTGAAGGACAAGCGAGAGTAGTCTTTGCCCTGGGGACAAGATCAGGGTAATTTTTGCCTCCATCCTATTTCATGAGAAACTTTGCTCTATGCGCAGACTCTCAGACTCCACAGACCCCTGGAAGAGATGCACCAAGTAGGTCACTAGTAAGCATCCTTCCCACTAGGGTAACTTTCCTGGGAATATTTGCCAGGTTTAGATCACTATAATACAAAAGAGGGGATTTCTGCCAGCCCAGGATTCTTCCCAAACTATGGAAAGCTCAGTACCCCAAGACTTTGAGCCAACTACTTTCTGTGTTCTTGCCATTCTTTTGGTATAGCCCAGGAGATCTGTGGGTGGAATTCTCAAAAACACCTGAGTGACTTAAGAACACAAGTCTAACTTCCTACCAGAAGGACCTGTGCTCCAAAGTCATTCTGGTGCTTTTGCAATTCTATCCTAGGTGTTCAAACGGGCTATTCTAAAACATAATTTATTTTTCCCCACCACTTGACTCCACTGCCCAGGACAATAGACATGTTGAGTCTACTGCAGAGATGACAATATATACATGGTTTTTATGAGACATTTTAAAATTTTATAGTAAATCTGCTATGGTTTGCAATCATCCTGGATAAAGTTATTCCTGCATCATCAATTAATGTGCCCAGATTCAGTTAAATTGACCAGGAAGTTGGGAAGTTTCCTCCAGTGTTTAGCCCAGATCCTTGTGCATACATGATATGAGCAATGCACTGTTCTATTGAAAGCTATGTTTGATTAATCATCAAGAACAGTGGTTCTTAACTTTTCTAGACCTAAGGCACCCCTCAAAAAATACCAGCTCTTAGTTTTCATTTGAGTTGACTACAAAATAACAGAACAATTTTTCTGTTGGAAAGAACTCAGCCCACAACAGGTCAGAATGTTTTGAAAAACATGGATTTCTATTTGAAATCTCTGGGTTTACCTTGTGAATCACATCTGCACACCTAACAGTTCCAACATTGTGTGGTACCATGTGGGACTCTTGAAAGGATCTCAAGGCACCCCAGGCTGTTGCAGTACCCTGGTTGAGAATCACTGACCCAGAGCCAGCATGGAATGCAGAGCACTGTCACTTTAAGACAGTGCTTACATAATGAAAACGTGCTCCACACTGGAGACCTGTTCATTTGTGCACAGGTACAGTCCAGGTTATAACCCTAAATCTGGGACAGTGAGAGTGGAGATGCTTGCCTTGAACTGTGATTATTTTGTCACATAGAGATCGTAAGAAAGAACAAACAGGTCTGATTTTAATTCCTGATAGCATTCCAGAGCCACAATGGTAACCATCAGAGGACCACATAGAATCTGACTGCTCTAGACTTGTACATCACTTTAGCATGTAGGTACACGTTCTTGATCATTTCTTTGACAGTTATTTTTTGCTAATATTTAGTTAAAAGAGGGAGCTAATCGACACCAGTACGCTTCTCTAAATAATCAAGTAATTAGCACACTTGTTTTGCCTTTTTCTGTAGAGCAGGGGTGCTCAACACCTGGCCCATGGGTCACATCTAGGTTATCTGGCCTGTAGAGCTCCCTATGGGTCTGAGAGTTTGACAGCAGGAAAGAGATGGTACTGATCCCCTGCTGCCAAATTTCTGGACTTGTGGGGAGTCTCCCCTGGGCCAATTAGTGTGGTTTACAGGGCAGTGTGGGGCCCAATCTGAGGGCACAGCACTGGGCACAGTTGGTATGGAGCCCCTGATCCCAGAGTGTAGGGTCTGATCCTAGTAGGTGGGGGCAGCACAGGGCCACAGGGCCCAATCCTGGCACACAGAGCCAGTGCAGGGCTTGGTCCAGCCCTGTGCCACTCATTTGGCCCACAGGGCCAGAGGACTGGTCACCACTGTTAAAAGACAAATAAAGACCTGTGAAGTTCTCAGCAGTAAAATTTTGTTTTCTAAGAGAAAAAGAAATCTGACCAAAACCTTGTCTTATACCAAAAAAGAAAGGAAAAAAATAGACTCAGATTAAAGAATACAGTAATATTTTGGGTTCACTGAGCACTTCCAAATAAAGAACATGTTGCAGAATTTTGTTCACGACTATGTGGTAAGTTTCTCAGTTGCACAATCCAACTATCTGCTTCCATTGCTTGTATGCTGCTGTAATGTTAAATACAAGTATGTATATATATAGTACTCCTAGATGTTATAACTGAACTTGTTAGCATACATCAACTTCTATATACTATATTAAAGTATGATCTCACAGCCAAGGCAACTGTTATATGTTATTAGCATGAACTATTTATGAGCTCAATGGAAATGTTGCTATTGCTTTCAGCAGATGCAGAACCAGTTCGTATAACGTGTCTCCTGTAATAATGGGGGTAAGGATATTTTTTCACATTAATTTGAAATATATATCTGTATCTATATATAGATATAGCTACATATATAAATAAAAGGAATGCGTGGTGTTGAATTCCTAATGAATAGGTTAGGATATTTTTTAAGGCAGTGGCTGTGAAAGGGTTAAAACTGTAACTGCTGCTGAAAACTGAATTCCACCCCTCTTTCCATAGGGTATGCTGAAGGAGGTGGGGGGGGTGGGCAGAAGAGAAGGAAAAGCAGCAACAGCCATTTTACAGTTTCTCCATGTTTCTATTCCAGGCCAAAAAACTCAGCTTCCCCACTTAAGATATGCACACCAATTCTGGACTGATTTTTGGGGAAAGGGTGCATGTGGTATGTTTACAAATATGGTAATTTGGTATGTATGGTAATTAGAAACTGAAGGCAACTATTAAGCTATACAAAATAAGGCATTTTACAAAAGTCTACTTAAAGCCTGCTACAGAGATAAAAGAAATCTTGGAGCTCTTCCCAGTTATACCAGGAAAATAGAAGACTTAGCATATATCATATATTCAGCAGTTTTAAAACTGCCTTATAGGCACAAGCTGTATTAGACAGAGTGTAGAAAGCCCTATGCACTTACATAAATTAGAAGCGAAAAGAAGGGGGACAGTGATCATCAGTGATACAAACTGCTCCAGGCTACTTCCAGTAATTAGAACTGACCCTGCACAAGGTTAGGGGCATTCTATATCCAACACATCTGAAACTCTTATCATGATACTCTCCAAAATCCCCATGAAGAATCTCAATTCAAAAACAATTCCACACTTCTTGTAACAGCATGGCCCACCATAGCTTATTTTATAGGTTTTGTTTAATTGTAATATGTATTTTTGCAAACAGTATCACATTAGATGATTTTTGATCTTTGATTGATTCATTTGGTGAAAAGTAAAAGTGACTTTCTTATAGAATACTCATGAGTAAAGGATCCAAGAACAGATTATATAAAAGTACGCAGTTGGATACCAGGAAAATTTTACAATAGAGGCCCAGAAACTATAAAGCCCTTACTTAATTCTGATATAGCTACATGGTTTGCTTATGAAACTTAGAATAGGAAAAAAGGCAGAGTGAGTTAATAAGGTCTGCCTTTGTTGTCTTTTGAATTTAAAATAGTCCCCAAAATATTTCGGCAGTAAGAAAAAACAAATAATTCTAGTGTTCAATACCTACATTTATCTCACATATTAAATAAGTAAAAAAAGAAGTTCAGTTTACTTTTAAAGGTTAGAAGTTTATAAATGCATAAATTGCCTATTATTGTGAGAGTGAACAGCAGAAGAAATGCAGTGTGATCTGGACTGAAAATAAACTAACAGATATTTCAAATTTGACTGAAACAGAAACTAAAGCTATTTATAACTTTTCAGCCAGGAGGGATTTTGTAAAAAGAAAGAAACTACCTAAAAAGTAGAAAGAGAGAAATAAATTGCTTTTTTCTTAGATCATTCCTGAAGGCCTCCTCACAAACAATAAATACTTGAAAATGAATGGAGAAAAGGGAATACGGAATTAAAAATCCTCGTAGTCCATTTACTGTTTTATACACAAACTTCTTTATATTCCTCAATGAACAAAATCTAAAGCCTGCTCAGTGAAGACTACCTTGTATCAGTGACAGCTGTCCAACTGATGATGGAAATGCAATCTGTGATTCCATAGCCCCAGTTGAATTTTGCACTTGGAGCAGAAATTGAACTACTCTGCTATATAGGAAAATACAGCACAGTTCTTTCAGTACTCAGTACTTATGCTTTAGGTATAACATGGATTTTCTGAGAATCTACAAACAAGTTTATGAAGTTAAAATTTTAAAATAGCTTGTTGAAAAATTTTTCCCCTAGGTCAATTTTTGGTGACTCCACCCTGAAGCAATTCTATGAAGAAAAATGGTAAAAGACTAACATGGCATTAAAGATCAATTTGATCCAATCTAGAATGATAAACACTAGTATGAGTTAATTTAACTGCAAATGGTTAGATTAGTTACACCTCGTCACTTCCCTTCACAGTTAGTACTGGGGACATAGCTAAAGGATAATGTACTCTCTCATCTGCTAGTCAATGTTCCTCCTTAGGGCATGGGCACATGTTCATTTTTAGTGTTACAGGGGCTGTTTTGTACAGGAGCTATACTGTTTTATAGGCCCCCCTGACAGAAGTGCTACAAAATCACATCAAGCATGCTCTCCAGCTAGAGGGCAATAAGGAAGTGCTTCTTTGCTTTCCCGCACCCCCTTGAAAGACTGTTAAAGAGGTAGCACATCAATGCTCTTGTGGGAGTGGTGGTGGCATCAGAATATTTGCCTAGAGATGCATACTCAATGGAAATGCATTATGTTGGCAGTTTCAGATACTGACATGACAAAACATACTTTTTGTTCCTTTTGAGGAAGTCTGGAAATATGATGGGGATACCAGCTTTCCCTATTTCAAAATTTTCTACCTACTAAAGAGTATTTCAGAAATGTTTTTGGAGTACCACAGAAATGCTGTAGCAGTATCATGTTTTATTTCCCAATAAGAGTGATCCATATGACAATACTATTAGTCAGCTCTGTTATAAGTAGCTCTTTGCATGGCTTTCCAATGGTCAGAAAGAAGCTCCCACCCTTACCGCATGACTGTACACAGATCATTTACAATAGTTAGCCTAGCTTTACCAAAAGGTATAGTGACTGCACACCAGGCAGGAACTGGGGCCATGACTTACTTACCTTACCCATTTTCCTGGTTAACCTTGGGAAGGAGTAGAGCAAGCACTGAGGGGAATAATATGCTCCATCCTAAAGGATGTAGAAGATTGTGATGCATACTTGCACAAGGGACTCCTCTTACACAGATCTGCAGCTTACAAGCCCCAGTCAAACAGCCTGTGAAGAATCAATCTCTGCTGGGATCTGAACTAGACAAACTATCCTCAAAAGCACTTTCTGTCCAAGGTACACTCTTGAATAGCCATGGCCATGACCAGAAACAGCAGAGGTTCCCTCCAGGTTTGTGTTAAACATGGATTTAAGAGCCACAACTAGGCAAGATGTTAAAGCTGAGAAACACAACTTCAGTCAAAAATACTGTAAAATTTTCAGAGGCAAAATTAAAAAAAACCACACAAGACTAAGAAGTAAACATAAATGCACAAACTAATATGAAAAATACTACATTTAGAATAGAACAATCAAATGAACAAATACAAAATAGAGAACTGACTAGGCTGCAATATGGAGAAAAGGGCCTAGGAATTACAGTGAACTACAAGATGAACATAAGTCAAAACTGTAATGTTGATGCAAAATAAGCAAATAGCATAATGGAATGTATTAACAGGAGTGTTGTGTGCAAGTTATGAAAACATTTGTCTAGGATGGTTTTGACAGGGATGATCTTGTTCTGAGCAAGGACAGACAAACTCTTGAGGTTCTCCTAAGGTTCTCTAGATGAATAAGTTTAGTTTTATTCAGAATAATAGATCCACCAACAGAGATCTGTCTTCTGCAGCAGCTAGAGTTTAAACTTCAGTTTAAGCAGAAAATCAGAGTTGTCCCTGCTCTATAACTACGTAACTCTGGAAAAAATCTTTTTTTCTTCATTCTCCCTTTCAAAAACAAGGTGTATATAATATTCAGGGGCATTCTGCTTGCAAGAAAATACAGTATGTTTTGTAACTGATGATGCTATCTTCTATGGTTTGTAAATGGAATGAATGACACTGAAAAAAGGAAATGCAGCTAACCAGGTTCTACTGATAGTCTACTAACCTATTACAAACTTTTCAGAAATAATTCTGGAGACAGTGCATTAAAAATATTTTAATATAAATACATTACAAAGCAACATTTCAAAAATGCTTATAATGCAAATGAAATGTTAATACTAGCAATACTTTTATTGCTGAAATCTATTATTTTTTCCTTCTGTTTTGATTAATTTATCCTACTTCTCTCCATGTACAAAGACTCTGTCATGAACACTCCATGGGCTGGTCAGTAAAGATTTGTTTACTTAATCGTCTTTTATAGCTTCTACTGGCATAGTAGCCGAGAACTGAGGATAATAATGACAATTGGTATAAATATCCATTTCTTTCACCCCACTAGCCAGGCCATTTCAACATCAGTGAAATTCCTTGTCAAGTAAATTTATCTTAAAAATTCTTTGCTAAAAGTTCATAAATTGTATAAATAAGTTTCGTTGTTCAGAGTTTAGGAGAACACCAAACCTTTTAGAAATTCCAACAAATTTGTGTTTTTTCAGCTGTATATGCCAATGTCTATGCTATTCCATTTAGTTTTTTGGCTTACCTTTTTCTGCAATAGGTCATTAAAGTGATTCTTAAGAGGGGAAGACAAAGATTTCATTCTTAGGCCCCAATACTGCAAACATTATCCATGTGCTTAATTTTACTACCAAGTGGTACTTTTTACAGTAAAGTTAAGCACCTGTGTACGTTTACTAAATCAAGGCCTTCAAGAGCCAACCAGTTCTTGACCAACTAAAAGCATTGTGTACCTAATGAATTGTACATAGTGAGCTCTGTCAGGAACAGGCTGCATCTCCCTTTGTATTTGTATAATACTGAGTACATTGACAGTGCTTAGCAAGAAAACAATTTATGGGTCTTTATTTTCAGGTCCTTCCTATACTTATGGGTACAGATTAAAGACTTTTGTTGTCACTAATCAGAAGGGCATGGACTGGAATGCATTTTGCACCAGGTGCTCAGAGGCCTCTAACTTTGTATCTACCTTTTCACTACACAGTTGTATGCTAGCAGCAAAATCAAAGGCAAAGTTGAAGCTTTTGATGAAAATCAAGGCTTCTATGTACAGAAACTGTATGCTGATTATATAAATTTGGCAAATAGTCCTTTCTTTGATTTATTCAGAATATTCTAAAATGTGCCGTCTGCATGAATAAATGGTTATACAACCCTAAGAGAAATTTAAGAGAAAAGGGCACGCTACTACTGTATTTCTTGAAACTAAACTGATTTACTGATCCTCTATGTATATAAGGCACATCATTATACTAGGTACCCTCTAATCAAAAGTAAATGTTTCCTCTTAATAATTTGACTCAAAGGCAATTAACACTACACTGCTATAACACATTATTCACGCCAAAATCCTAAAATTTAAATGTAGCATATGGCGGAACAATGTTTTCTCTTCACGGATCACTTTCTGCGTCTTTACTAGTGCCATGCACTGAAAAGACATGATAAAACAACTCAAAATGTGGTTTGGTCCCATAAAGGTCAACAAAACTTAGTACTTCCTGCAGGTCTTCAAGAAACTGGCACTTAAAGTATTTAATACATTTAAATATGTGACTATATTAAAAAAATCTTTTAGAAAAATATGATAAAAAATACCATAGTGTAACCCTACAGCTTCCTAGTGAATTTGCTTAAATATATCTCTAGAGGCTTGTACTACTTTAGTGTCAAATAATGAGGTAGCACATTGTTCCAAAACTGTTGTGAATCTTGTAATCCATTCACCAAGTGATGTTTCAACTTTACTTTCTGTTTACTATTTTGTACAGCACTTTCTTTCTTCTCCTCCTTTCTGTTACTTTTACTTTGTCTTTGCTGAGGCTTATTTTCTTTTATTTTTTTTCTAGCTTTCTTCCTTTCCTTCTCCTTTCCTTCATCATCTTCCTCTTCCCCCTCTTCATGTTCCCCTTCTGACTCCTCTTTCCCTTCATTTTTTCCCTCTTCCTCCCCCTCTTCCCCTTCATCTTCCCTGTCTTCCTCCCCTTCACCCTCATCTTCCCCCTCTTTGCCCTCTTCATCTTCCTCTTCACCTTCGCCCTCTTCCTCTTCCCCGCCTTCCTCCCCTTCGCCCTCTTCCTCTTCCCCGCCTTCCTCCCCTTCGCCCTCTTCCTCTTCCCCGCCTTCCTCCCCTTCGCCCTCTTCCTCTTCCCCACCTTCCTCTCCTTCCTCCCCTTCATCTTCCCCGCCTTCCTCCCCTTCCCCATCTTCCTCCCCTTCCCTCTCTTCATCTTCCACATCTTCCTCCTCTCCATCTTCCGCCTCTTCCCCATCTTCATTTTCCCTATTTTCCTCCCCTTCCCTGTGTTCTTCCCCTTCCTCTTCCTGCTCTTCCTCCTCTTTCCCTTCCTCTTCCCCCTCTTCTTTCCCTTCTTCTTCACCTCTTCCCTCTTCTTCCCCTTCCTCCCCTTCGCCTTCTCCCTCCTCTTCCCGTTCATCCTCCCCTTGTTCCCCCTCTTCTTCCCCTTCCCCTTCTTCCTCCCCTTCTTCCCCTTCCCCTTCTTCCTCCTCTTCCTTATTTTTCCCATCTTCCCCTTCTTCATCCTCACCCTCTTCTTCCTCACTCTTATTCTGTTCCTCTTCCTCCTCCTTGTCTATACACTCATCTTTCTTATATTCGCTGTCCTCTTTTCTAGTCTTCTCCTCATTGTCATAATCTTTTTCCTCATTCACTAACTCTTTTTCCTCTTCACTCTCCCTGTCTGTGCCATCTCCTCTTTGGTGATTCTCATCATCCTCTTCCTCTCTCTCATTCTCATGTTCTGCTTCAAACAATGATTTGTCTTTTCTATCAATTTCTTCCTCTTCATCTCCATCTGCTGCTCCTAAAGCATCTTCATCTTCACCTTTTCTAACCTCATTTTCATCCTTCTCTTCTCCAGATTCTTCTTCACTGTTTTCAACTTTTTCAGAGTGCTTCTTTTTTTTACTCTCACCATCCTTTATTCTAATGTCACTTTCTCCACTCTCCTGCTCTTGACTAAATTCTTCTTCATTCTTACCGTCTTCCCATTTAGCCTCAGCATCTCTTCCTTCTGGATATAAATCATCCCCATTTTCCACTGCTCCTATTTCTTTTTGTGTTCCTGTGTCTTCATAAGTAGCTTTGTGCATTTTTTGTCTCTGAAGTACATATTCTGTAAGATCATTTCTATTTTCATCACTAGAAGATGATGACACACCTACTGCTATTTCTTTCGTGAAATTCTTCTTTTTCTTAAATACTCTCTGTTCTTCATTACTTTCTTTCTCTCTGACATAGATTTTTCCAAACTTGTCAGATTTCTCAGTTTCATCCTTTGCTTTGCCTTCAAGATCCACCTCATTTTTACTTTGTTTTTTAACTGTTTTGTTTTTCTGTGTATCTAATGAACTAAATACTGGTTTATTACTGTCTGCAGAAGGAGGCACATCTTTTTTATGGGCTTGCTTAGACTTAGTATTCACCTTTGATTGTTTAATCTTATCACTGGAAACATAAATTATGTCTTGTTTAACAGACTTAGACTTTTCTGAATATTCTTTCTTCCTTTTTGCTAATATGCATTCTTTAATAGTTTGCTGAACATCATGCTTCAGTTTCCCAACACTGTGTGCTTGTTCAAGTTTACCTTTTATCTTCTTTTTATCAACGTTAGTTTTTCCCACAAAGGCATGAAAACCACTTTCTAAATCTGAATAATTTCCAAGTGACTCTGAAAACAAAGGTTGCTTTTGCAAAGAACCATCAGTTGACTTTGAAACTTCCTGCATGAAATTAAGATCAGCCCGTTTCAACCCACCCTTACCATCATTTTTCAGATTCACATTTTTATTGCTCTTCTAGTCCACATGAGAAGCAGAAAATTAAAAAGAAAGAAGGAAAGCATTAAGAACAAATTAAAGGAGAGCAAACAGAAAAAAACTATAGAGACATATGAATAAAAAAGGAAATGATTTGTTAGATGGGACTATAAATGGGAACGAAACATGGACTATTCCAAGTAAAACTCATTTATAAATATAAAGCAACTGCATTTGAAGAATAAGAATTTTTAAATAAAAAAATAAGCTGAAAATGAAGTATCCTCAGTATTAAAAATCATCACTGCTTTAAGATTACTACAGCATAGTAATAAAGGAATCATTTAATTTTATAAACATTAACATTACTTCTGTTCAGTAAAATAACTGTTTTGCATTTACACCTGTGTTTTATAAACAAAAACTTGCCTTCTCTTGTGCCCTGCATTTTAATTCAGGTAGTCTAATATCAACATAGGAGTATCAGATATTCTAGTATAAACAAAGAATTACAAAATGTACAGTTTAAATTACAGTGTACTGCACCATCAGTTGCAGAAGCATCAAACTATTTAATTTCAAACTGCACTGGGCAGACAGACCCCCACTGTCACATGTAGACATTCGCTCTCTCAGAAACTCTCCTGAGAGTGATTTAACCTTGGTTGGTCCCAGGTTATTTTCCTCTTGGAGCAGTCATTTTTTACTCTGGGAGAAAAACCCTGAACATCTTTACGCTTGTGGTTTCTCCTTGGAGAACAGAAACTCTCCCAGGACAAACTGAATATCAGTATGAGGCCTGTGATTGCACAGAATCCCACTGACTTTAATGGGCTCTTTGCAAGGAGATGGTGCAAGGTTCTATCCAGCTGAGTAATTTGAAGGCTCTGAGGGAAGAAGTTAAAGGTAAGAATGAGTCTATGAAAAACTGCTGAGTTTACTTTTTTAGCACTTGCAGCAAAAAACGTATTGTCATCCTGGCTAGGGATATACATTGAAAAAGCCCAAGGTGGAATTGATCTAATTTATGTAGCTTTCTATAAGTGGCATAGCTTAAATTGATAGTGAACAGAACACATATTTGTGCTTTGGTTGGGAGGTAAAATCTTAGACTGGTTTCTGCCATTTTTGAACCAGTCTATATGTGCCAGACTTTTGTTCTGTTATGGGTATAGACCGTTTTTTAATGCCAAATTTCTGTTACAGGTATGGACTGGTTTCCAATCATTTATACTGGTAAAAGTGGAATGTCTGTACTTGGCCCCTATCAAATTGGTTAAAGACATTCTAAAAAACAATGTTATGTTACAGGTACCTTTTGTTTTTGAACTGGTGATAATTTTAAGGACTGGTCACTTGGATTCAACTTCATCACATGCGTCTGAAAAGAATGAAGATATCACTTAAAATGGAATACAATTAATATGTGTGAAATCAATAATCGTGATAGTTTAATTACACACTTTCATAAAGCCTTTCATCAGAGGATCTCAAACTGTCTTCCAAACAATTTGTCACAAAATTAAACTGTGATTATAATGGATATGAAAACCTGTATTCCATTATTCAATGAAGTAGATTAAATCCTTCTGTACATTATCTCCTAGAAAAACCTACAGTTCAACATTTAAGAAATACAACCTACAAGGTCAGGCTGAAAGAACTAGAATTAGTCATGAGCGGGGATTTGTTAAAACTTAAAATACCTGAAGGGAGATTATACAGAGGATGGAGATAGACTGATCTCTGTGGCTGCAAGGGACAGGGCAAGGAGTAATGGTCTTAAATTGCATCAAGGAAAATTTAGGTTGGGTCATAAGAAGCACATTCTCACTCTGAGGGTGGTTAAATACTGGACCAGGCTATCCAGAGAGGTTGTAGAATCTCCATCCTTCCCAGGCCTCTTATCATTCTTACTGCTATCTACTAGACTCTTCCTAATGTGTCCACATCATTCGTGGCCCAAAATTAGACACAGTACTCCAGGTGAGACTTCACCAATACTGAACAGAGAGGGAGATCACTCTTCCTGATTTGCAAGTGACACTCTCATTAATACAGCCCCATATATTCTTGACCTTTTATTCTATTTTTTTTGCAATGAGTACACTTTTAACCCTAGGTTCTTTCTGCAGTACTGTAACTCATCCAATCCTTCCTCAGTCTGTGCTAAATGCAGAACTGCATTTCTTATTGTTGAATTTCATCTGACTGATTTTGTTTCATTTATCCAGGTTGTTAAGGTGATTCTGAATTCTAGCCCTACCCTCAGCAACTCTACCCGATTTGTTGCTGTCTCCAAATCTGCTAAGTGCACAATCAATGTCCTCCTTTAAATCATTAATGAAGACATCAGACAATCCCACACCAAGGACTGACTAGGGGAACCCCACTCAATACCTCTCTTAACTAGATACTGCATTACTGATGACTGTTCATTGAACACAATGACCCAAACACTTGTGTATTCACCTTACAGAACATTAGTCTAGTCTAGTCTGCAGTTCCTTAGCTTACTAATAAAATTGTCAAATGCTTTGTTAAAGTCCAGTTATATCATGTTTCCTACTCTCCCCTTATCCACACAGCCTATCAGCTTATCATAGTAGGAAATCAAGATGGTTGGGAATGTCTTGCTTTTAATGAATCTATGCTGGTTGTTTCTGATCACCTTGTTTTCTTTCAGGTGCTTAGAAACAGACTCCTTGATGATCTTTTCCATAATCTTGTTTGGTATTCAGGTTAGACTGACTGGTCTGCCCTGATCTGTAGTCTATTAATTGAACTAGCAGTAGTTGGTTAAAATAAAGTTATAACTTAAGCTTGACTTAATATTAAAGGAACAAGTACTAGGTATCCATCTTGTATGAAATTACAAAAATTCTGTTCAAGGAGGAAAAGCAAACCAGTGTAGTCAATCAACACAAACAGGTTACTAGGCCACAAAAGGCTAAAGGTCTGTGCAAGTAGAACAAGAGCTCTTAAAACCTGGAAACCAACCCACTTTATAGCATGCATTTCATAAAAAATATTATTGCTATCCTGTTACCTCCTAAAATAACAACTGTTAAGCCACAAGACAACTTCAGTAGCAGATATTTTACCATATTTAGTATATCAGTTGTGTTTCCAAGGCTTCTTTCATTGTCTGAATCTTCCTCTGTGGAACTCCTGTCAGATTTTTGGTTTTCTTGATTCTCATCTTAAATAAAACAAGACAATTAAAAAATAAGTAAACAGGTAGTATAAAAGCAATTGAATACAGTCAGACCTCGAGTTACATGGGGGAAACGTTTCTGAAAAAGACTGTGTAAGTTGAAACTGTGTAACTTGAGGCATTAAGTCAATGGAAAATGGGGGGATGGGGACCTGGGACCAAGACTTGTTAACATTATTTCATAATAAAAGGATATTTAAACACATAATAATATAATTAGTAGCCTTATTAAAACCTTTACTCCTGGCTACACACTCATACAGAGACAAAGCTTTAGCTCTAATTGCCATGCTGTCAACAACTGCTCCTTTTCTATTGGTCATTTCCTTGATCCAAAGATTAAGGAGTTTCTCAACCTTAGCTAAAAGAGGAATTCTAGTCACCAATGACACTCTCAAACTCACAGGGGTTGTTGTTTTCACACAGTCTCTAAATTTTTGCTCATTTTTTTAATGGTAAGCACAGTCGATTCACTTAAACTGTACTGGCGAGCAATCAACACAGCACTATTGCCTTCTCTTAATTTATCAAGGATTTTTATTTTCTGGGGCAGGACTTACATGCTCTTTTGGACACAACATCAAAGGCTTTCTTTGACACCATTTACACAACTATTCAGGGGTTAATGTGACCAAAGATGATGGACAATCTTGGAGGAGACAAGTGATGCTAACGCTATGTAAGCAGACTCCAACTAACCACTGCTCTACCGCAAACAGTGTAAACGTGAAGCAGGGTATCACGTAAGTTGAAACATGGTCATGTTATATAGAGCATGTATATGTGAATCAGTGTAACTCGACTGCATAACTGGGAGGTCCAACTGTATAACAAATGAAAACCCCATCCCTTCTGACACAGAAGTATTATTAGCCCCATTTTAGAACTGCAGGATCTGAGATATCATATCCTGCAACCTCAAACAGCACCCTTGCAGTTCTTCCTTTGTATTATTTATGTTAAAACTAGGATAGAGTATGATGCTTAATCTCAATTCACTAGTGGTCTCAACCCATTTCTGCAAATTTTCAAAACAAGATCACTTGGGAAATGGTTCTTTTTAGATGATCTCATGATACTGTACTTTTCAATTTCCAAGACAATAAGAATAAGCTGTGGTTAAGCTATAGAATTAAAAGCTAGACAGCCCAGGTTCTCTTCCTACATCAGTCATGGACTTTCCTTCTTGGACAAGTCACTTAGGGCTAAAGGTTTCAAGAGCTTAAGTATTTAAAGGATTTCTCCTTCAAGTGCTTATGTAGCATTTAGGTAGCTGTGTAGCAGCAATTTTCTGGAATTTACCCACAGTTTGGATTCTATTTCTACCAATGGTGCAATAGGATTGTGCTGTACCCATGTGTGAGGGAGAGAAAGAGCCAGCAGGCTCCTTGGCTCCCAGACTGAGCGGAGGGCCAGTGACCCCAGGCCCGCAGCCCCAAGGAGACAGGCAGAAATCCCCCTTATCCAGGTGTATGGGGAAGGGAGGGGCCGGTACTTCCTTCGCCGGCGTAAAAGAGAGGCCAGAGCTGACAAGCGGAGGCAACGCAGAACCGGAAGGAGGACGTGGAGGTGATGGAGCACGCTGGCATACGCTGCAAAGGCTACGAGCAACACCGAGTGCCAGTAGGAACCTCTGGCAAAAGGCTAAGCCCCAGCGGGGTTTTAGAGCCCAGTCTGCTGGCCCCTGCGGCGCATAGGATTGTTTGTTTACCGGCTGGGAGTGGATGGAGCCCAGCTGGAGCTGGGTACAGTAAAGACCCTAATAGAAGGGCACTATTTGACTTTGGGTACCGTAGCCCCTGTAATAGGGGCGCAGCTCAGTAGTGAGCTTTAACTGTGGAAAGGGGAAGCTGACCAAGCCCCCACAAAGGGACTCTTCGAGAGCCAAAAAGGGGCTCAACCCCACAGTTGGCAAGTTTGTATTGGAGGACAACTGCAGACGGCTGGAGCAGCCACTCTGATCAAGGGAACCCTCTTGGTCGTAGTGCTCGTTTTGATTTTCATTTTTCTTTTGGGGACTATCTGAGTGACGTGCGGATACATGGCTGGACCAGACAGTCAGCCACCACCCAGTGGAATGGGCAAGGGTGTAGGGGTGGCGGAGCCCTCAAACTCAGGACCCACAGGACGCCGGTAAGACTCATAATTGGACTGTGCACGTCGGACATCTGAACCAACTCTGTTAACATCAAAGTCGTGGCAGGCGAAGCAGGAGCGTGCGACACACCCAAAGGTGAGGATACACTCGGCTACCGGCAGGTGGCGCCTGCACGGTCCGCAGGCCTTGGTGTTAAACACGACACCATGTAGGCCAGCAATAAAACAGAAGAGAAGGAAGACCCTTCCCACCTTTTAGCCCAACAGACAAGGAGTGAAAGATCCATGTCTAGCCCCACCTCACTCAGAGAGGGGGTTCCCAGCAAATCACTCTAACCAGCAGGCCATACACTAGGCATTACCCAGAGTCCTTGCCAGCCCTCCTCCTGACGCTGTTCAGAAAGGGAAAAAAAGGGGTTTAGCTTCTAATCTGGATGCCTGACCCCAACAGCACAGAAACTAATTCCTCTGTTTACAGAGGTGTAGGTTGTAGCCATGTTGGTCTAAGCACATAGGCAGACAAGGTTCTGTGGGTGAATCTTATATCTTTTATTACCAGGATGGCATCCACGCCTGCCTTACATATCTACAAGAGCAAGATTACAACTCAGAGTACAGACCCAAAGATATTACTGACCTTATACACTTCATTCTCACACACAACAGTTTCGCTTCTAATAATCAACACTTCCTACAGAGCATGGGCACAGCTATGGGCACAAAAATGGCCCCACAGTATGCCAACCTTTTTATGAGCCACCTGGAAGAAGAATTCCTCAAGGACTGCACCATCAAACCCTTGCTATACTTAAGATATATTGATGACATCTTCATCATTTGGACTGAAAACCTGTAATCTCTGATTGAGTTCCATCAGAAATTCAAATTACCATCTCTCTATCCAACTATCTCTTGAATACTCCAGCACCATCATCTCCTTTTCAGACACTATGATTAATATCCATAATGGCAAAATACAGACCTCATTATACAAGAAACCCACAGACCAACATACATATCTACACAGAACCAGCAATCACCCTAAACACACCAAAAAGTTGCGATATACAGCCTAGCCCTCAGATACCACTGAAAACACCCAGGATTGCCACCTCACCAATCTGAAAAAGGCTTTCACCCAACAAGGACACTCCTCCAAAGAAATAGACTGCACATTTGAAAGAACCACCCAGATACCATGTGAAAAACTGCTGCAATACAGAAGAAAACCCCCCACAAATCACACACCACTGGTTATGACATATCATCCCTCCCTTGAACCCATACAGAAAATCCTCAAACAATTGCAACCCATACTAGAAAGAGACCCTATTCTTAAAGTGATCTTCCCAGAACCACCCATCCTAGCCTTCAAACAAGCACCAAACCTCGCTAACCTCATCACCAGAAGCAAACTTCCTCAGGCCAAGAACACACCGAATGGATCCAGACCATGCCATGACAAGAAATGCAAAACCTGCCAACACATCTCCGCCACCCCCACAATTACTACACCCCACAACAGAGCCATCACCATTCCCAGATCTTATAGCTGCACCTCCAGAAATGTAATATATCTCATCCAATGCACCAAATGCCCTGATGGAAAATACACAGGAGAAACCAAACAACAACTGTGCACCAGAATAAATGCACACCAGAAATCTATTAAAGACAGGAATACCTAAATACCTGTGGAGGCACATTTCTCACAAGGAAACCACTCTCTCTCCAATCTCTCAGTCCTGATCCTCAAAGGAAAAACTTACAAAACACTTCTCAGAGATGAGCCTATGAACTTCACTTCATCAACCTCCTGGATACTAAAAATCATGGACTGAATATAGACATTGGATTTATGACACATTATAGCCTGCCTGACATCTGACTCCGCAGGTACCTCTCCACTATTCAACTGCTACATTCATCCCCCTTCTCCCCCCAACCCAGTCTGTCTCTCACCCACTGACTCCTCAGTTTACATCTTCACTGACTGCCCGTCTTGCATGCATACCAGCCCAGCCTCTGATTTCTTTATTTTTCATTCCATCCAGGAAGACCACACACCAACCACAGAAACTTCCTCAGCCTGACAGGTTTTTAAACCTGAAAGCTTGCTTAAAATTTTTTTCCCAACTATTTAAGTTGGTCTACTAAAAGATATTAGATTCATCCAAAGAACCTTGTCTGCCACTGTTATTTATCCATTTTATCCAGTAAATATTACATGCAATGCTCAGAGGGTTGAAACCTAGGTTTAGTGCTATGTATCAGTTGCTCAAGTGCTCAGTTCCTGGATGATAAGCAGTTCCTTCACACAACCCTGGAGAGAGAGAGAGAGAGAGAGAGAGAGAGAGAGAGAGAGAGAGAGAGAGAGAGAGAGAGTGTGTGTGTAATGGTCAGGAAGACAACAGCAGAAAGCATACATTTCACCTGTTGTACAGCCCACATTAGATCCAAAGGCTTTATTTATATTAGCTCCTTCTGCACCAGGATGTTTGTCTGCAGATAAACATGGTGGGACAGTGTTGCTGGTGATATGTAAAGAAGATTTCAGCAAGCCTTTTCCCAAGGGAGGTAGTGTTCGTACCATTCGACCAAATTGTTCTGGTGATTTTTCCTTAAAAAACAAAAACAAAACAAAAAACCATTTAGAGAAAATTTGGGGCTAGTAACAGAAGGTTAAAATGCAAATGCCTTCTCAAATTTAATTATGGTATTAGCTCTACTGAATGCTGGTAGTATAACTAGGGGTGGGCAAAAAAGGCACCCACCCCAGATACCAAGTTAGGAAGAGTGCTGGAATAACCCTTCACAGAGTCTATACCCCAGAACCCATGCTGGGAACTCCGAAAAAATGAGCTTGTGTCTTGCTCTTGTTTCTTTGTGGTCTATTTAAAAAAGTCCTGAAAGGACTTTTTAACCTTCTCCATACATCATAATGAAGCAAAACAGGACAATTGTCTTTTTTTCCCATCATCACTCTTGATCATAGGACATATACTCATTTTTCCTTCCCTAACCCTTGAAAGTCAAATATTTATTTCAGCAAAGAATATTTATTTTTGACCATATAATTTTAACTGAAAAAGTAACTTGCATTCTTGCAAAAAAATATGCACACTCTATATGATGAAAAATACTTAGTTTTGAATTTACCCTCTCTCTCCGTCGCATTCGTGCTGACAATGTTCGCTGCAAGGTGTCTGATATTAATGAATTTCCACCCAGTTTGGAAATAGTAGCAGTCAAATAGTTTTCATGTAAATCTCCTAAGAGTATTTCTTCAGACCCTTTCGGCCTTGGTGAGGCAAAAACTAGCATGTGACAGCCACCACAAGCAACCTACGGTATCAACACAAGGATTTCATTACCTCACATTCACCATCATGGATGCAAAGGGTAGAAAAAGTGTTCAAAACTGAAAATGTTTTTCTTCATATATAGTGACAGTATAACCATAAGCTAAAGCATACTACTATCATTACTGGTGTTTAAAATATATATTGATCTAAATTCATTCCTATTCTAAATACAAAATGCAGTAAAATACAGAGTAAAAAGTTAGCAAACTCTCTCTCCAGAAGTAAATAAAAGTTGCTGCACTAATTTTCAAAGGAGATTAGCAAATCATTTTGATAAAAGCCAATATGGTACATACAGCTTTGCCAACTGTAGCAATTTTGTCAGGGGTCTCACACTGATGTTTTAGTTTAAGTCTTAACCAGATAACTTATCGCAGAAGAATCTCAGCTTTTATTCAAAAAAGAAGTTTCTGGCTATTGCAATTACAGAAAAGACTATCCCACAAGCACTGTAACAGCTCAAAAAATGAGAAGGGAAGGAATACAAGAACTCAAAATATTAGTTTCTTTTTTAAATTTTATGAGATTCTGAGGGCCTGACTCATAATATTTTAATAGTTGCTGCTGGCATTATTGTAACATTTCAGCAAATAAATAAATATAAGCATAGCCTAAGAGAGAACAATAGTACCCCTCTTTTCTCATCACACCTGAATGACAAAAAATAAACTCATTTTCATTTTATTAATATGCTGGTAAATGTATTGTTTAGATTCTCTTTAACCATTTCTAACTCAGACACTGCAGTACTGGGTTAGTGCATAAAAATCTAAAAGCTATGTCTTGTCTATTTTTATAGTCCAAACCAACTATAATGCAAAAATGAAGCATCGGCATGATGAATGCTGAAAAGTCTTTTTTTTTAAATTACATTCGTAGAATGTTAGTAATCTATAGCAATATTAGTTAAATATTGAAGAAAATGTATTTTTAAATACAATCTTGAACGATCAGGTTTCTTTAAATAAAATAACTTGTTTAAATTACAGACGGATGAATGCTTGAGAAGCAAAAACAAAACAAAGTTTTACCAAAAGAACGGAAAACCTCAAGAAATTAGAACATAAGGTAGGTATGAATTGATTAGTAAAATTCTCTTCTCCAAGTCCTAACTTGCCATGTCGTCCATCTCCAAAGCTAAACATAAGGCCATTGTCTGTATGGAGAAAGAAGAACGTATTTATACAGAAGATGCATTAAAAGTACAGGTGAAAACTAATACAAACAGAAGGAATAAGATTTGAAAGTAAGGAGCAATTCATTTCCAAAAGTAGTATCTGAATATTTTTTAGATTTTCAAACTGATGAATATGGTCTGAAAATAAATATATTTTCAGAAAAAGTACTGTCTGGGATTAAGTTACTCTAGACAACTGATAAAACAATACAATTAAGGTACAGCAAATCTAAGACTGATAAATAGGACTGCTAAGCAGAAAGGCATCATGAGGCTACAATTGCTTTACAAAGCAGTATAGTCTGCAAGACTGAATATAGGCTAAGAATCTAAAAACCCTGTATTTCAATCTCTCTCTTCCACTAAGGCTAGTATGATCTGAGTCTTAGCCTTCAGTTAAACTTTAACTTAACCTTTAGTACTACTAAATGTGGATATATCTTCTTCATTATACTCAATTTATATTGAAATTCCAGATTGTAAATTAAAATCCAGTATCAGCTTAGTATTTTTAGCATACATACCTGTTATGACAGCTGTGTGATTTTCCCCGCATGCAATGTTACATATTTTGTGCCTCCTCAGATAGTCTACAGTCTTTGGTACTGGGGTTTCAAAAATAAATGTACCATGTCCAAGCTGTCCATACTGTCCAAGACCAAAAGCATATACATCTGTCTCTGAAAATGCACATGAAAACGTAAGAGCACACATGCCCTAGGAATAACCTGTCCATTATTACCAAAACAAAATCACACCAACTTCATGAAAGCAGTATGTTTTATCAGTAGAGGTGCACTGATACATTAGTCCATATCATATCATCACCAATAAAAGGAAAATTGACATTATCGGCAATCAGCTTGTTTGGGCTGATGTGGCTGATAATGTTACCGATAATGTCACCAATAAATGCTGCCTGCATGTGCGCAGCTGCAGCACGCACACAGCCAGCCCGGCAGCTTGGAGAGCCCTGCCCTAGTCCAAGTCCCACTCCCTCCCTCACCATAGGGGCCTCGATCTGCCACTCCATGCCCCTTCCCTCCAACAGACTTACCAACTGGACGCTGCTTTCCCAGCTGCCAGGCTGCATATCAGCAATTAGATCGGTATCAGCTGATATAGCTCATTAATAATCAGCCATTGGTATCAGCCCAAAAAATCTTTATCAGTACATCCCTGTTTATCAGGGATTAGCAGCCTTGTGAGAGAATGGTGTTTTACTTCACTAGCCAGAGCACAGCACCACTGAACATGTTCCCTAGCCAATACAGCCATTCAGAGCTGAATTGCTGGCTGTGTATAAGTGCCAGAATTGGTACTTATACAGCTTAAATTACACTTATATAGTTTAAACAGCCATTTAGGTGTGAAACAATATTCTGCTCTTACTGTGTCCATTATTGGGGGAGTTATAGCCCCATTATGTGAGAGGCAGTACTTAAAAGCTGGACATCTTGAAAATGTCATGGTGGAAGGAAGGAGGGAACTGGAGGGCCTCATCTTTTCTATAACCAAGATCCAAAGAAAAACCTTTCTTCATTTCCCTCCATCAGTCAGGAAAGAAGAAATAATTGCAAGCCAGTCACTTGAAAGGAACTGTGGAACAGAAGGTACTCTCTGCCTTTGGTACACGCATGATATGAGGGTGCTGCTAAGGCAATACATTTCTGTGCTCAAGTACATGCGCGCCCACTCCCTGCTGCACCACAGTGCACAGGTGCCCCATTGCCATGGGCTCATGCAGTACCATAGACTGCAACATGCCACCCTGCCCCTGGACAAGGAGCAGCAGAAGCCAGAAGAAGAGAGAAGGGGAACCCAGAGACCCCACCTCAAGTGCAGTTGGAGTGACTGTGGGGATCAATGTCTTGGTGGGAGCCTGTAGGTCTGCAACTTCACCCCTCACAGACTGCATGAGGCCCACCAGCCAGCAGTTGGTCAGCCCTGGGGTGGATCGCCTATTACTGCCCCAACTCTCTAACATAACATGGAATTTCACATTAGCAAAAAATGCAGGATCAAGTCTTATAACACTAAAAGCTAAAAAAAAAAATCTACTTAGATCTTTTGCCTTCCTCAACCCAAAAATTATTAAAATATTTTCAGGAGTCATATCAAGAAACCATGAATGTGCATCACAATTTTTTCCACCTTTTAATTTAAACATGCAAGCATTTTATAAAGCTCTTTCTATTAAATGTAACTCTTAAGCTCCCTCTGCTGGAAGATATGGTGCTAGAAAACAAAACTCAGAAGAAATTTCTGAGCAGTAAAAAAAAAGAATAAAATAAATAAAACCTTCTTATAATTAGTTTTTTATTTAATTGGAGAGATTCGGGGCAGAACTCTCTTTGGGCACCTATGTGGTGCTTTTGGCACATGTGCAGATAGGAATTCAACTTCCCCTGGACCTGTAAGCTCAAGCACATAGACTGAGCATACACAATAAGTTGCATACTGAGTCTGTACACAGGCACATGTGTGCACACTTGAGTAGGCAAAATATGGTTTGCTGAGAGATTTTGTCCAGCACATGGTGGGTCCCTCACTCCTGTAGGCTGAGGTGTGGTGGGCAGCCTGGGCTGTGGTACATGGAGCTATTCCTGCCACACCCAGGCACACAGCAGGGCTGGAGCAGTGTGGTAGCCAGACTTCATTTCCCAGCAACCCCAGAGTCAGCAGTGCCTTCCAGCACCACCAGACCAGGCTCCATCGCCTAGCCACCCCAGCTTGTCCACCCCACACCCACCACCGGGCCAGGACCTGCATGGACGGATGTGAATAGGATGGGATTCAACACAGACAAGTGCAAGGTGATGCACCTGGGGAGGAACAACCGGCACCATACCTACAGGTTGGGGAACTCCCCTCT
>NW_017728906.1:49206133-49215820 GCF_001723895.1 Crocodylus porosus | reverse complement strand
CTACTTCACGGTCAAGGCGGCTAGGATCTGGAACCAACTTCCAAGAGAAGTGGTGCTGGCTCCTACCCTGGGGGTTTTTAAGAGGAGGTTGGATGAACATTTTGCTGGGGTCGTTTGACTCCAGTATTATTTCCTGCTACGGTGGGGAATCGGACTAGATAATCTACTGAGGTCCCTTCCGACCCTTGAAACTATGAAACTATGAAACTCGGCCGGGACTGAGGGTGGGCGGGGAGTGGCATCTGGGAGCAAGGCAGGTGGCTGTGACCAGGGAGACCCCGGGATCTTGGGGCAGTGACACCATGGGGTTGGGTTAAAGTACAGCCTGTGACGGGCACGGGTTCCACAAGCAGGGGTGTGCAGGAAGTGGACCACAGCTGTGCCCCAGGCCTAGGCCCCACGCTGTCACTACCCCAAGATGTCAGACATGGCCCCAGATGCTGCTCCCTGCCCACCCGCAGCCCCATCCTGTCCATGGAGTCCTCAGGATTGCAGGGAAGTAACAGTGTTAGTCAACCAACTTCTAGGGATGGAGATTCTACAATTTCTTTAAGTGGCCTGTTCCAATGTTTCACCCTCATGATTAGAAAGTTCCTTCTGATCTCTAACATACGTTTCCTCTGCTGAAGCTTGAGGTCATTGCTCCTAGTCCTGCCATAGAATACTAGAATCATAGAGAAAGTAGGGCTGGAAGAAACCTCCAGAGGTCATCTAGTCCAAATCTATGCCTGAGGCAGGATCATCCCTATCCAAACCATCCCAAACAATAATCTAAAATCTGCATAAGACTACCGTCAACCCTGCCACAGGTAAAGCAGGGGAACTACAGCAGCCATGCTTCTATGAAATGTTGTCAATATATACTTAAGCGACCCTGGGTAGAGGGCCTTGCTCCCCACTACAGAGGAAGGGAACCCCCACCCCCCAACCCCATCCATACCAATCTGACCATGGGGTAAAATTCTTTCCTGACTCCCAATATGAAGTTCATTCAGCCCTACTTCAAAAGAATTGGAGAAAGTAGATTCTTTCTCTACATCTGACAAAGTAGGATGTAGGATGTTACCTACAAAAGTTTGTCTCTCTGAACCAGTTAATGTCTAAAGTGCCACCCTGGGCTACCTTCTTCCTGCCTTCATATTAACACAGCTAACCACCTCTTACCTCAAAAGAAGAGCTGCAATTACAGAGGAAATAGCTTGAGCCAAAGAGATGCAACTATGTTTCAGATTTTTAACTGGCTATGCCAATGGCTGAAGGAACTGAGAATTATGGGGAGATGAAGGATGGTTGTGGTGGGGGGGTGGAGCGTACTCCATAAATCCTCATAGGTGACACCGTGACATCTCTGCAGTCTCCAACTGGCATTTAAACTTCTAGACAAAGCCATAATTGCTTAGAAAGCACAACAGGAAAAAGTGGATGCTCTACCAGCTCTCACCAGTTTTATTCCTCTTGAAAGCAGTGATTTTTTGTCTGCAGAATATTAAATATTAGCATAATATGCTTATATTGAAAATGACTGCAAAATCAATTACTTAGACAAGTTTATTTTTACCACAGGCAGCAAAAATTACCTTCAGAGATTTCAATATGAATACTGTACTGACTTAGAAAAGAAGTGGTTTGATGATGCTGGAGAATCCCAAGTGGTTTGCACAGATTTCTAATTCTGTCATGGAAAGGTAAAGTTTTATCAACCCTCCCCTCTGAACTCAAACTTTGTTTTAGAAAAGGAGCCTTGACTTTTAAAATTTTTAATAGTCTAGAGGAGGAAAATGAAATCAAGAATGCTTTAAATAGAAGCCCATACAATTGATTTATATTGCCACATTAGCTGAGGACTGCCACATTTTTTCCTTTGAAAAAGAAACTTCCTTTGGCCGGTAGATACAGGTGCTAGTAATCGACATATTATTGCTCCCAGTCAGCCTAGGCAGCAGGGAGCCACATGGGGTGGGGAGAGCTGTCCTGATCGCCATGTGGCTGTGAGGCAGCTGCCCAGAAGCCAGGAAAGCTCCCCCAGCCATGTGGAGATCTCCCTGCCAGCCTGGAGCTGGCACCCACGGGAGCCTAGAGCTCCCCTTGGCTGCTGCAGAGGGACAGAGCAGGACAAGAGCAGCCTTGGACTGAACTGCTCCCATCAGAAGCAAATTTGCTCTGTTGGGTACACGTTCAGATGCATGCAAGGGTGCAGCTTAATATGCTTGAATTTTCTGTGCAGAAAATTCAAGCATATTAATTGCACTTGTAGATGCACCCATTGTGAGTTTTCTGAAAACTTAGGTGCCTACAGCATCCCAGGGTATGGGCAGACAACACTTGGATTGGTTTAAATGCAGTTTAAACAAGACGCAGACAAATGTACAAGCCTGTTAAACCAGTTTAAAGCTGCTTGGAATGGTTCAAAAGTGCACCCAGAAAATCAAGTAGTCTTTTGAACCAATTCACTGTGAACCAGCTCAGCGTTATGTGTGGATATCAAGTGTTCTGTTTGGTAGGTCCTGTATTCACCACATAGCATTGCTGTTTCCCTGTCACACTGCTGCAGCTGGTTGTTCTGGTATGCAGCCAGAACTTTTCTGTCGCACCATTTTCCATCATGTTCTCCCAGACCTGGAAAACCAAAATCAAGGTCCCAAGCACTTCCCCCTCATTCCTGGGCACCCCAAGTCAGGCAAACAAACTGCAAAAATCAGTCAAGTGCAGGCTACTGTTTAGAAGAGAAGGAAAAGTAAAAAAATGAAAACACCCCAGCCACAGACTGCCCAGCCCCTGAAATGGCTAATGCATGGTGTAACCACTTGTCAATGTCCAATTCAGCTAGTGTGAGGCAAACTCACTACCACCCCGACGTTGACACTTCAACACCTAGAAAGTGACTGTTCTACCTGGAACACCATGGCACTGTATGTGTGGACACCTCTGACCCAAGACAACCGGTTCCCTATCAGTGACATTTAGGAACAGTTCGGTTCTTATACGTGCCCATGTCCTCAGGTGCTTACGTGGTTTGACAGAGTGTATGTGGGTCACTCACTCGGATTTTGGTGCCTAAATTCTGCTTAAATTGTATTTTAGTGGTGCATGACTGCTTTGGTAAATTTTGCCTTTTAATACCAGTATTTGTGACTGGAGCTTTTCATATAAGTACAGTGTGCTTATCTAACCCTCAGCCCAAATATTTAAAACATCAGAAGAGCTTCCTATGGAACTTAACACTTATGCTGAAGTAATCTTCCAGCTAGCAGGATGGAAGAAAATGCATTTCTCAGGAGATTCCATTTCTTTCTTTTGCTAGCCCAACTGAACCTTCTGGTAGCCCTTAACACTGATTGTAGACTTGCTCTCCAAGCACTGACTTTTTATCTGATTTGATTTCTATTGCAGCATTTCTACTGTTTCCATCTCCAAATTTAAGTCTAGTACAAATATATTTGCCCATATTCTTGTTTCTCAATACCTATAACAGACTGCCTCTATGGTCTGTATTTCATTATTCTCCCTGGTACGCTGATGAAATTCAGGTTTAGATCTTATACAACAGCGTAAACTCAGTTTTGACAGTTGCCCCTGTAACATTCAACTGGCACGATATAATTTTATTTAAACTAATACCTTCTAAATAGAAACTATATTGGGTCCAGATTTCTGGTCTTTTTTTTTTTGTATATAATGACAGTCTAATCCTATATACAGGGATTCATTTAATAACTTGTACAACAGTGCCAAGATTAAACTGTGATTTGGCAGAAAGAGTGATGCAACAAAGGCTTGGAAGTGTTAGCAAATGTTGCATTATTTCCTGGACTGGTTAATACCATTTTCTATTCATAGTTTTCCAAAAGGAGCGTTAAATTACCCCAAATATTTCAGATAGGCTCATTGGGAGCCAAGGACTTTCCACTTACATCCTTATTCTCGTCACTGATTTCCAATTCAACATCACATGAAATGATACAATATGCCATCAAATCACTTATAGACTGCCTCAATAAGATGCTTTTAGACCCTTTTATTATATCACATCTCCAGGCACTCAGATTAACAGCAGCTGGCTATCTACAGCAGGCCCAAAATCCAGACTAAAGTCTTTGGAACCTGGTATTTGTTGGTAAAAGTAGACCCGCTCCACAGTTGTAGAGTCATTTCCTGGGAGAGGTTCGCAAAATTTAATCCATTTAACAGCTGTTCAGTCCACTGGATGTGGAAGATGTAATGACAGTACCAGGGGCTGGATGGGATTGCAAGGTAACAGTATTTTCTTTACGGGCTCATGGAAGAAGGGGCTTAAAAGCCTATGGGTATTACAGAAGATATTTGACTGGAATAAACTGAGGTGATGGATGGAAAACACTTAGGGAACTATGGTTAAGAACTGTGCTGTTTTTAGCAGGAGATTTTACCATGTGATTGGGGACAATCTAGGAAATAAACTGAGGTTCTCATTATATCCATAATTGCCTCTTCTTGTGAAATACAATAGTAGCTGAAATCAGATGAGACAGTCAAACTAAAAGATCTCAGATATAAATGTAAGATGACAGGAGGCAGTGCATTTTCAGAGGAGTCCCTGACTGTGAAATTAACTTCTCACGATAGATGAATTAATTGACAAAAACACTATCTTCTGAGTTCTCCTTTATCAGGGAAGGAATGAGCTACTGGAAGGTAATGACAGGAGAATTTTAGTGTTTGGGGAAGGATTTGAAATTCTCCAGTTGTAGGTGCTGATCTAACTTCTACTGCATACCTTCTGTAAAGACTGCATGTCCAAAACAGCCTGTATCTATGTCCAAAAAGACTGCATGTCTAAAACAGCCATTCAATGGACACATTTTAACAAACTGGAAAAAAAAATTCCAAAAGGAATGTATTTTCTGAAAATAACTTTTGCTCTTGAAGGTACATATACAACAATGCACTGGTGTACGTATTCTTCACTGTCGTGTACAGATGCACTTTATTTATGCACTCTCTCTGACCTTTTAAAGATTTCTTGTATGTAGAAGACAATACCTGGCTAACAGTTTTCTCTCTACCCCATAAGCAGAATTATTCTAACCAGATGCAACAAATGCTAGACAACTGCACACTAAACAGAAAGGTCCAAATTCTAGCCCTACTGAGGCTTTGTCATTGACAAGACTTGGACAGACTGGACTCAGTTTTGAAAGATAATGCAAGTCCTAAACCCCTGCTGACTTCCAGAGGGCTGAGGTTTTTCAAACCACCACAGGGTCATGTTCATTGCATTGTACTCATTAACAAACATATTAGGGAAAAACTGAATTTATCCTCTATGGAAAAAAGAGAATATTTTATTAAATGTGATTTTTTAGATAAGCCTCTTACTATTAAAAATAAGGACTGCCTGAAACAATAATAATATCCTTAATTCCCACTCTAATTCTGTTTTGATACAGAACATTTTAAACAGAATCATTTTATTGAAATAGAAATAGCATTTGTGACTTGAAATAAGTCAAAGTTCTCCAAAAACAACTTTACTGCATGTGAAAATTCAAAGAAAACACAAACCACAAAACTCTCTTCAAGTGACAGCAAATGTTTTGAAATAAATCATTTTTAACTTAGAAAATATACTGTCTGGCTTTGAACAAAGTGTTCAGAAAACTTAATAAACATGAATAGGAATATAAGCTAATGAAGGAAAAAGGACATGTGAAAGTGTTAAATTTAAAGCTGAAAATCTATTTAAGGACCTTAAGAGAGATAAGGAAGTGATATGAAGGAAGAATATCAAAGGTATTTTGAGTGGGGGTGATCTAAGGAGGCAAGAGTGAGAATACATTTGTACCTTTGATGGCTATAATTATTAAAGCCATAGCTTATTGGCTTGCTAACCTGTGCCCTAGGCACAATCTGTGGTACACATACCACCAGTGATACGCAAACAACCTGTCAGTGGTATGCGTTAACAGATTTATTATGATTACAGAATTTATATAAGCATAGTACATTGGATATTTGATTTCTATATATGCCTTCTTCCTTACATGGTTTTTAGCACTATCTAGCAATTGTTGTAGAATGGTGGTTGCATGATGGCAGTCAAGTGCAGGCAAATCATTATTTAATAAAGGGCAATACACATAAATATACCAACACTTGCACCCCTACATGTAGAACCGCCTGTTTTCTCTCGAGCTTTCTAAAATTCTGTGCAGGTTCGCCATCTTGGCTTCAGTTGCATGAGGGTGATTTTCTACAGTTTGAGCTCCTGTTGTGTTATCCACAGGCATTACAATTGAAAGCTGTTGCATAAATACTAGTAATACCACAATGGAAAGGTGGCTGACTTCAACTTCTCTGAAGAGAAAGCACACTGAACAATGGGAACCTTGAGGAATCAAGAGAGTTGGACCTTGAAGAAGCTGCTGGTTTATCGGGAAGTAGTACAGCTCATGTTGTGGGATTGAGTGAGGAGGCTGCTGGCACTTCTGAAACAGGCTTGGCTGCTGCAACAGCTGGTAAGCGTAAGATTACCAGAAGGTATGATCGCAGCTATTTGGATCTGGATTTACCTGGAGTGGTAAAGAAAGTGAACCAATACCTCAGTGCATGATTTGCTATGTTCTCCTTTCAAACCGTTGCACAAAACCTTCGCTTCTTCAGCGGCATCTTCATACAAAGCATAACTCTTAAAGACAAACCTCTTGATTTTTAAAAAAAGAAAACTCAGCCAGTTCTAAGACAGTAAGAAAACAGTAACTGCTCGAAGTGGTGTTAATGCAAGGGCTTTGGAAGCATCATAAAAAGTAAGTTTAAGGATCACTCTGATGGGGAATGCACACATGATAGATGAGACACTCATGCTTCCTGGTGTAAAAAACATTGTTTCATCTGTTCTTGGAGAGAAATTTGCAAAACAGTTGGATGTTGTTCCTGTCGAACAACACAGTATCAAGAAGAATGGAAGATATGGCTTGTCAAGTGGAAAAAACACTAATTGAAAGCATCAAGAAAAGCAAGTGCTTTTTGTTGTAATTAGATGAAAGTACAGATGCAACTAATTTTGCTCAACTTCTAGCATATGTAAGGTTTGAAGCAGATATAGCAATTAAAGATGTATTGTTTTGTGAAGCTCTGTCAAGTCGTACAACAGCAGAACAGATATTCAAGAAAGTGGATAACTTCATAACTGATAATGATTACTGTGGCAAAACTGTATTAGCTTGTGCACCAACAGGACATGAGCCATGACCTGCAAGTCAGGAGGCGTTCTGGCAAAAGTGAGAGAAGTTGCATCCGCTGCCAAATTCACACTGCAGTATACATTGTGAGGCTCTAGCAGCCAAGACAATGCCTGCCAATCTTAAGGTCATTTTAGATCAGGCAGTAAAAGTGATCAGTTTAGTCACACCAAGGCCACTCAATTCATGATTGTTTTCTCTTCTGTGCAACAAAATGGAAAGTGAGCATGAAAAGCTTCTCTATACCAAAGTGAGATGGCTTTCTTGTGGAAAGGTATTGACCCATCTGTTTGAACTGGAAACCGCTTATTTATTTAGTACTTGCAGTACAAGTACTACATAAATGTGCAATAACGACTGCACAGTAGTGTTCTCATGTAGATATGCACAAAATGTATTAATACTCAGGAATGGCATTCAGTGCTGCAGCACTATTCAATGCCTCCTTTCCATGTCACATCCTTGCATGCCCAAAATAATCCTTCCTATAGTTTGTCTTCATAGGCCCTGGCCCATATGCTTTGCAGCAGGTCCTGCTGTTCCACATACTGCAGGGGAGGCTGGGTGGAGCACAGGGTGCCTCAGTATGGGGCTTGCCATCCCTGAGCTGAGGCACCTTATGCTCCGACCAGCCAGGGAGTGGCACATGGAGATGAATTCCCTCCTCCCCAGTCTCCATGCACTGCAGAGCCCCTGCACTGAGGCACCCTGCACCCCAGCCAGCCACTCCCTGGGACTAGTGCCGGGGGTTGCTGACTCCTGGTCTAAAAGATCAACTGAGCTTCTTATTGCAGAGCTTGTAAGTAAATAACTAATTTTTCCATTTGATGTGCATATTGCAACAGAAGCCAGTGAAAATAATAATCATGGAAATAACATATTAGGAAAGGATCTGGGTAGGTACTAAGCAGTCAGTCTATCTGGAACATTTTGAGTAAGTTCATACTCCTTTGGGAGAACTACACATGGAAAATGACATTAACCAATCCAAGAAAACTTACAAAATGTTATCAACACTTCCAAATCTTTGTCATCTCTCACTTTTTTAAAAATCAAATCACAGTCTCTTGGAAAAGTATTATAAAACAGTAGTGTATAAAGCAGCAGAGAAATGAAGTATCCTGCCCAAGTTTATGGAAGGAATCTGGACTAAAACTGGGACTCAAAATCATCAGTCCTGTATTTGGCTTACTGAATCATGTTTCACTCCTCTTTGCTATGAAAATACAGTTAGGCAGAAAAGTAACTTTCTAATAACTAAATATGAGTACTTTATATTTTTCTATAAAGGGGAAAGATTTCTTACAGAGAAAAAACAAAAGAACCAAAGCGATCACCTTCATGCCACTAGAACACTGCTTGGGCATTTTCTTACACTTTACAAGATTCATTGCTCTATCAAGCAAATGAAATCTATTGATTACAAGATCAGAAAAAATAGCCAAGAAACCTGCATACCTGTAAGCGCCACTGTATGTCCTCCACCGCAGGCAACCTTTTTAACCCTTTCCAAAATCCCTGATACAGGCTGTGGAACCTTACTGTTTTTCAGTTGTTCAGGTAACAAACCAAGTTTTCCATTCTCAGGCTCTCCAAAAGTGTACAGCTGGCCATCTCCTATAGAAATACAAAAGAAAGCAAGATTTATAAGGAAGCATCCAAAAGCAAAACTGGCCCAGTTTTTTCTCATGCTTTTATAACTGATAAAAGGTAATTTGGTCTTGCATTTAAAAATTATTACAGCTCCATTCTATAAAATAATGTACATCTTTAATCCCTATCAACTGAGAGTTTTTAACCCATCACAGGATCATGTCCATTGCATTGTACTCATTAACAAACACACCAGAGATGACTGGAGTGTATATTCTATGGGAAAAAAGGAAGAATTGTAATGTTTCCCACCCAGGGAGTCTGTCAGGAAGAAAACTGAGCTGTAAGGCATGTAGCTCTTATTGCAGTTACCAATTAAGTCAACTGGAGTTAATTGTGAGGAATTTCAGGAGATACTGCCCCTATTAGTGGAAAAGGCTTGGGATTTTGTTGGAAAACCCATATTCTCGTCTCCTAGGAAATGTGAAAAAGAGGAGGAAAGCAGTACAAATATTGTGGAAAACCTGTTAATGATTGGGACTACAAAAAAGAGCTATTATGCTATATTTTAGAATTATGTGGTATTGCATCAAGTGCTTCAAGATTCACCAAGGCATTATCCCCATCAGAATTAAGTATAAGAAATTGGTATACAGGTCCACAAATGAATTATTTGTCTCTGTATTACATACCAGCTATCTGGCAAAGACCACCACAGTTAAAGCAAAATAAATCCTTCCTGTGGATTAAAACCTTAAAAACTTAGGGGAACCCAATTCTCAAACTGTTGGGCCCTAATTTTGGGTGATCCATTCTCTTTGTAAAAGTTTTGTTTGTCATTACTCAGCTCCCTGCTGCTTTTTTTTTTTTTTTTTTT
>NW_017728906.1:49198318-49205818 GCF_001723895.1 Crocodylus porosus | reverse complement strand
CTCAGGCTGGGTTCCCTCCTGGACACGGAGCACATGGAAACTCTGTCTCCTTCCTGGCCAGTCAGCAGCACCAACACTGCTGCATGGCTGGCAGGGGCTGTACTTCCACATGCCGTGCTCCAGGAGGAAACAGCTTTTGACAGTAAGGAGGGCAGGGGGGAGGTATGGGAGACATAGACAAAAGAATGATGCAGAAGGAAGGTGCAGAGATTGTGGGGAGATGGAAGTGGGGGGTGCAGGTGGCCAGGGGCCAGGAAGGCTGCATGGGGAAAAAGTGGGTAGACAGAGGGCAAGGGGGCCACCTGACCCCCACCCCCTGCTTTCCCTGCAGTGGGGGGATAGGAAAAAATTTCAGACAATCCTTCAATACTTAGATTCTGTACCTGGAAAATTATAACAAATATATACATTTTCCATATACAGAATCTAATTACTGGAGTCATCTTAAATTTAGAGCCAACTTAGATTCAAGTAAATACAGTAGTTCCCAAACTGCCCATCTATTTACCCTTCTACTATGCTGATACAAGAAATAAAGGCTTCAAAACTACCATCTGCTATGATATTTATATGCTTATCTAATTTTCTATTCTGAGAATTTTCTTTGGCATTCTGCAGCCTTTATATTTACATTGAATTGTTCCTTAGCCTTCTTTCATTTACAAAGTTGCAGGATGCAGGCTTTTTTTTTTTTTTTTTTAAGAAGCCACAATTATAGCAATTTCATCTTGATTTTTATGTACAAAAACACTAGAAAATTACTATTAAAATCTGTTTACTAACTAGGGACATGAATCAAAGCCTATTTACAATAGGTCAGATACAACATTCTCAGTAGTAATTTATTATTTAATATTTGTACAGTCAATTGAGAAGTAAAGCATTATACCAAATATTATTTATTATTGTTATTTTAGGGTCATACCAGGATTGCATACCAATCAGATTTTACACAAAATCAGCAGGAAAGAAAACTGATCATGAATTACTACTTAGGACACATTTTGTGCTCAGATGTTCATATATCACTCCCATCTATCAATCAATAGGAACTGCATACAATTAGGTAAGAATTGGCTCATTGAAAATAACTGGATAAAATATCACAACATAAAATTAAATCTCCCTAAGAAAATCCTAGGGACCAAGGACTGACCACTGATATCGACTTTATGGCACACTGTGCCACATTAGGAATCTACCTAATTCCTGATATTTTTCCGTCATACTACAGGTGATAATGACTGTCCTCTCTTTTGAGAGGTCTTGATCTCCCAGTAATCAAAACTTCTTTTCTTCTACTAATTGTTCATGTGCTTCTCTTGAGAATTTTTCCTTTCTCCAGTTTCACAGCTCTACCTATCATTCTTAATCATCACTCAGACCTGATGAAGAATGCCTTGCATTTGAAAGCTCATCTAACTCTATCCCAACATTGCAGTTGGTCTAAAAAAAGGTATCATCCAAAAATCAATCCTTGCCTTATTTAAATCTTATTGCATTCTGTATGAAAAAAATAATTTTAGTTTTTTTTAAAATCACAGCTTGATGTAAGGAAGTGCAAAGATTTGCAAACTTTTAACATGGGGTAAATCCAAGACAAATAAATGTTTAGACTAATGTAAAGAGTAGCTGCTCAAGGAAATTATAGTGACAGCTACATTTATAATTAACACACAGTACACTATATGATGTTTCATTACTGACACAATCATCACAGATACCTATATATACAATGTGTCTGAGATATGCCAATTTTATCCTACAGCAGAATAAACTTTAAAATTAATAAATAAAATTTATAAAATTAAGACACTATTAATATGTCCAGAAATCATCTGAGAAATCATAACCAAATGCTATGAATTGCTAACCAATTCAACAAAGTTAACTTTAATAAAGATATATTTTAAGCATTCCTGAAAAAATATACACTCAAATTACAAAGTTTCCAAAACATGAACCTCTAAAAGCACAACTACTATATTTCTTAGAACAGATGGCAAATTTGTCCCCTTACTCTACCTCTCTCTCAGACTTTGAGCTTCTATTGGCAATGACCATGTAAGAAACAAAAAAGTCTAGACAAAAATTGAAAATAGAAAAAAATTAAAGATAATCATAGAAGATACTCAAATGTAAGATCAGGCATTAAAGCTACATATGTACTGTACTATCAAAACAAGCAGGTATCAGCAAAATTGTAACTAAGAAAGTTAAAGACCTGATTAAAACCGAAGTCAAGGAAATCCTAAAGGGACAGCATGGGCAAAAACAGAAAAGGAAAAAAATTACAATTTTAATTTTGACAACAGAAAAGAAATACATCATACTGTTGCACAGATTTCATTTTCCTCTCCTGTCTCTTTGTTTTGGTTTTATGAAGAACTGTGGGTCAAATCTGTCACTAACAATTCTATTTAAGTCATCTGATAAGCACCAGGGCTTTATTGCAAAAATGTGTTTTTCCTCAGCAAGAGCAAACTTTCTTACTGAGCACATGTTTTATGTTTGTGGAATCTTGGTTCCTGATTATTTGAAGGCAGATTTGGCAAAAACACTTAGTACATACAAGGAGTTGCGAAGAGCTTCCTGTCCTTGGAGACAACCAGCATATTCAGGAGGTACAAAATGTCTTCTCAAGCTCCTGAGCTGCTATATTTCATTAAAAGGTACAGAATTTCTTCCCCCACATCCCTGGAGGAAGTACTTAAGTACTTTCTCTCTGCTGGCCTACATAGGCTTGCATGGAAATTTCTCATGAAAGAGGAAGTTTTTCTTTAGCTTAATTATTTCTTTGGGAGCCCCTATGGCTTCAGTTTTAGTAGGACAAAAAGCATCTTCATCTTAGCCTGAAAAGATCCTTAAACTAGCTGAACTGGCACTACTGCACATGCTCAGTAGCAATCCAGTTTGACTACATAAGCAACTATGTCCACTTCTGCCCTGCTGAAATCCAACGTCATCTGAGAACACACATTAATTCCACAAAAAGTCTCTCAACTCTTAGCCAAAAAGCCCCCAGACATCAGTGTTTGACACTAAAAGCAAGGGAGAAATCGTTCTCATCCTTCTCAGTAGTCTATTGGGTAAGGCAGCTGCCCAGGAAGTGAAAGACCTGGGTCTGAGGTCCAGCTAACCTGGAGGGCATTTGAACCCACCTCTCCTACTTCACAGAAGAGTACAATAGCCACCAGGTCGTGGGCTATGTAGGGCTTGACAGCATCTTCCACCCACCCTGGAGATGCTGAGCCACTAGTTGGAAAAGACAGCAAAACTCAAAGAGGCAAAAGGAGAGCATGCAAGAGAAAGCGTGACTGTAGCCATCAAGAGGGGTACTAACCTGCAGTGGGAATCATGGGTTCTAGTCCCTGCTGTCAGCGATATTTTGGTATTTTAAACTAACCTATTTTGTCTAACAGCATAAACAGTCCAGGGTTCAATGCCCACAGTGAGAAGGGGGACCCTACAATGCAGGTTTCTCACTTTCTGTGCAAGCAGCTTCACTAATATCAGGGAAAAAGTGGAGCCCAGCAGTGCTGCTGGCTCTCTGGCCCCTTTCTTTTATACTCAGATACACTGGCAGATACCTCCCCAGAGTCAGCTGGATTCTAGCAGATGATTGCATGAGCAAGTTCTGATTTCTTAGGAGATGCGATCAAACAAGATCTAGCATAAACGAGGCATGTACGGCTGCCCACTAAGACAATTAAAGAAGTATATACATCTTCCTGGAAGGAACAGGATTAGCACCTCAAGGTGCACAAGACTGCCTTTTTGGCTATGGGGAGAGCTATGGGCAGAATTCTGTTTCACTCTGCACACCCACATGACACTTATCCAGCTGTGCAAGCGCCATTTTTAGTACGTGCACAGCTTTGCAATCCTAGTCTATGTCTAGTGTGATTGTGTAAATGTTCATTCAGCTACTGAGCATGCTCAGTAGGTTGAATGGATGTGATGCGTGAGCACAAGTCCTGAAATTGCAGCCAGGCAAAATCCCATGAAAAACAGGTCTTAAAATGCCAGAGGACAAAGGCAGCCCTCGCATATTTCCATTCAGAAGCAGTGGTTAGGGCACTCACCCAGGAAGTGGGAGATTCCAGGCCCCTACCACCACACACAGAGAGGGTTTGAAGCTACAATCCCTTACATCCCAGAACAACATGAGGCCATAGATTAGGTATTCTAGAGGTCCCTCCCAGCTTTTCTTTTGAAAATGGACCACTTCACCTTACATTTACTTGGGTGGAAAGCAATGGGGAAGTTTCTGCCTCACTGGGAACAGGGACCAAACCAGCACCCAAGGCCTTCTCCCTTCAAAAGCAGCAGCCATCTTGTTGAGTTACACACCTTCTAGTTTGTCCATTTTCTGTTGGCCCCATACATCTTGCTTTCTTGCCTGACCAGGAGGCTGACTTCAAGAGGACATTTCTCCTATATCAGTGGAGGCAAACCTTTTCGGCAGACATGCTATCCTGCACCCTCTCTAAATGCTACTTTGATTCCCTTCCTGTGCCTAATCTGCTGCTCTGCTTTCTGCCTCCTGCCATGTGCTCCCTGCCTGATCTGCTGCCCTGCTTTCTGCTTCTCGCCTTATCTACTGCTATACTACATACAGAGACTGTGCGTGCCACGTAGGGTTTGTGCCACAGGTAGGCCACCACCATCCTATATCACTATTGATGACCCAGCAAACCTTCCATGTCATTGGTGATTATGATTCTTCTTATTGCTTGATGTGTGGGGTGGTTGATGACAACCAAGAGTGTGTGGTCAGCAAAGGTTTTATTTTTGTGTTGTAGTAGGTTGCTGTGGGATATTTGAGTAGCTATTTCAAAATTATTGATTCTGTAAAACTTACCTGATACATATAGTACTCAACATATTGTCCGTAGGGGTGCACTGATAAAGATTTTGGGGGCCAATACCGATAGCTGATATTTAAGGAAGCATATTGGCCGATACCAATCTGATATCCGATACAGCTGGCATCAGGTGGTAAGTCTGGTATGGTGGAAGGGGAGGGAAGGCTGTGGGGGTGCAAATCAGCAGCCCCCAGTAAGGGAGGAGGCAGAGGCAGGTGGGGGGCAGTGTGGGACAGAAGCACAACTTGCGGGGTATGGGCAGCTCCTGCCGCTGCTTGCACCCTGGTGGGGGGGAGATGTGCCCCCAAACCTGTGTGGGGCGGGCTGCAGCTGCAGCATGGAGCTGGCACTTTGCTTAGTGGGGGCTGAGCTTGGAGGGAGCGTCAACAGCAGTGGGAGGCAACTGCAGCCACCCCAAATTTTGCTGCAGCTCTGCGTACCCAGGTACGTAACAGGGGTCCAGATAGTCTTGAAAATCGGGGGGGGTGGCACACGCAGCAATCCAAGGCCTTAAATGCCTCTATACAAATGCTCATAGTATGGGGAATAAGCAGTTGGAACTCACCTTCAAATAGCCTGTTCAAACCCAGACATAGTAGGGCTCACAGAAACCTGGTGGGATTCATCCCACGACTGGGTGGTTAACATTAGGGGCTATAGGCTTTACAGGTGAGATAGAACAGGAAGGAAAGGCAGGGGTGTGGCGCTCTACATCAAAGAGCAATACACAACCTCTACCAGTGGGATGGGATCAGAGGAGGGGCAGGCTGAAGTGATCTGGGTCAGGATAAAGGGGGTTCGTGGGGAGAGGGACTTAACAGTGGAGGTCTACTACAGACCTCCCAACCAAGGGGAAGAGCTGGACCACGAATTCTCAGGTCAGCTTGCAGAGGCACTTAAGACAAGGGATGTAGTTGTCATGGGTGATTTAAATTACCCAGACATCTGCTGGGAGGAGCAGTCAGCCAGGTCAGACCTCTCACAGAGCTACCTGGCTGAGATACAAGACCTTCACTTATCCTAGGAGGTGCACAGTCCTACCAGGGGAAATGCCCTGCTGGACCTGGTCCTGGCCACAGGTGACGACCTGGTGAGGGGACTCCAGGTCCTCGACGACCTGGGTGAGAGCGATCATCGCTTGCTGGAATTCACCATCCAGTGCAGGGTGTCAAGGGCCTGCAGCAAGGCAGTAGCCCTAGACTTCAAGAGGGCCAACTTCAATGTGTTGAGATTAGTGGGAGAGGCGCTGGGGTCTTCGAGAGTAGGGAACTCAGTGCTCAAGATGAGTGGTCATTCCTTAAGGAGACAATACTCAGAGCCCAAGGGGTGACAATCCCAACAAGAAGCAAGGGGGGCGAGAGTGTCCAAAAGCCCCTATGGCTCACCAAGGGCATTCATGAACGCCTGATTGCCAAAAAGGAGGCGCACACCCAGTGGAAGGGAGGGGCTATCACCAAAGAGGAGTATGCTTCCACCACACAGGGGCTGTTAGACAAGCTAAGGCAGATACCGAGCTAGGGCTAGCATCAAGGATCAAAGATAATAAAAAGTCCTTTCTTAAATATATAGGGAGAATGAAGAAGGCACTGGGTAATGTGGGGCCCCTGCAGGATATGCTTGGCAAGCTGGTGATTGCACCAGAGGAGAAAGCAGACCTTTTTAACAAATTCTTTCCCTCCATTTTCTTGTGCAGGGATCGGGACTCCCTGACCAAGATTCCAGATAGACTCGGGAAAAACACCGCCAGGCCTAAGGTTGAGGAGGGCCAGGTTAGAGAGCTTCTGGAGGGGCTAGACGTGTTCAAATCAGCAGGTCCAGATGCTCTCCATTCCAGAGTGTTGAGGGAGTTGGCAGGGGTTATTGCATGGCTCCTGCCACGGCTTTACGAGCACTTGTGCTCTGGCCAGGTGCCAGATGACTGGAAGAAAGTCAACATGGTCCCCATCTTTAAAAAATGGAAGAGGGAGGACCTGGACAACTATAGGCCCACTAGTCTTACTTCAATCCTGGGGAAACTCTTTGAGAAGATTATCAAGGAGCACATCTGTGATGGGCCAGCAGCAGGGATGATGCTCAAGGACAACAAGCACAGTTTCATTAGGGGCAGTTCCTGTCAGACCAACCTGATTGCCTTCTATGATCAGGTCACAAAAGCACTGGATGCAGGTGTCACGGTGGATGTAGCCTTTCTGGACTTCAGGAAGGCCTTTGACATTGTTTGTCATAGTCATAGAATCAGGGTTGGAAGGGACCTTGTAGATCTTCAAGTGTGACCCCCTGCCTGGGCAAGAGAAAAACTGGGTTCAAATGACTCCAGCCAGGTAGGCATCAAGCCTCTTCTTAAAGACCCCCAGGGTAGGAGTCATCACCACTTCCCTTGGAAGTTGGTTCCAGATGCTAGCCGCCATAACTGTGAAGTAGTTCTTACAGATGTTTAATCTAAACCTACTTTCCAACAACTTATGTCTGTTATTCCTTGTTATGCCAGGGGGCGCTAGGGGAAACAAGGTCTCTCCCAAACCCTTCTGGTCCCCACAGTGAGTTTATAGACGGTCACCAGGTCCCCCCTCAGCCTTCTCTTGTGAAGGCTGAACAGGTTCAGGTCTCGCAGTCTCTCATTGTAGGGTCTGCC